>NC_137645.1:7801977-7872098 GCF_963383615.2 Lipophrys pholis | reverse complement strand
GTTTTGCGGCGAGCGCGAAAACCGCAACCCCCCCCCCCACCCACCCCACACCCACCCCACCCCCCCACTCGCTCAACGACCATCACTTAGCCTTGTGGCGAGGATCCCTGGAAACGAGCCGTCGATTCGGCAAGTGAAACGACCTTGAGCCAAAACCCGAGTGGCTCAAGGCGACCCTTTGTCGCCGGCGCAACCAAAAAAAAGAAATCCGCGGCGGAGACGCCGTCCTTCGCAGGGGGGGGGGGGTGGGGGGGAGGGTTTCAATTTTTTTTCTCCAAACGCCTCACTCCCGTCGCCGGGCGATAAATGGATCGAGGCGACCAATTCACAGGAGAGTAACCTTTGTCGGCACGCTCTAACCTTGTTGCCGGCCGCATGGCAGCCTCTTGTGTTTTTTTCTATAAACAAATCGCATTACAGTGCGATCCACAATTGAAGACCGTGAATCGAGAACGAAACGGACACAGCTGCGTCGTCGGCGTAAGGTCACCGCCGCTCCCGTGTATTGAAATGACCCGACGGAGGACCAGAGATAACCGCTCTATTCGCGTTCCTTCAAAAAAATAAAATAAAAATAAAAAATACTCTCAAGCAATATCGAGCTGTCTGTTCTGTTTCCACTTGCAAAACGTGTCGATTCCATTTTCAGGCCGGCGAGAATCAAAGATGTTTTCCTCGCTACACATCTGGTGCGGTCTTGGTGTGTTTTTTTTTTTTTTTTTTTTTATGTTTATTTTTTTTTTCATGTTCATAAGCTCAAATTGGCGCCCGACGAGCACAGTTGGCCGGCTGCTATTTCCGTCCTGTTTATCAGTGTGTCGAGAAACAACTTATCCCCCCCCCCCCCCCCCCCCCCCCCCCACTAGAAAAAAAAAAGGAAAAAGAAAAAAAAGGAGGAGAGGCTGCAGCAGCAGCAGCGAGGCTTCTTATTACATATTCTCCCTGAAGAACTCCACACTATGTTCGCTGAAAACTCCGGCTCCTGAGACAGACTGACTGACTCACACTCTCTTACAAACAACATGACTCCTGCTTTTTTTTTTTCTTTTTTTTTCTTTTTTTTCTTTTTTTCTTTTTTTCTTCTTCCCCCAGACCTGAGCGGAATAACAAGAAGGGGGAAGAGGCGTCGTCGGATCTTTTTTTTTTTTTTGGGGCGTCGCAGATTTTGATCATAGCTGCAAATAACTATCGTAGAAACTTCGTTAAAGTCGTTTAAGAAAAAACGACTTTTTTTATTTAATTTTGTGACGGAAACACATCAGATGTAACAAGTCGCCACAGCGACCGGCTCGTGTTAAATCAGTCAAACAGAATATCTGAAATGATTTCCTTCCCAATAAGCCTCCGAGTAAATACTGATGCGTCTGTTTTACCGGTCCTGTCTGAATGTAACGCAACATGCATTATCAATTCTGAGGGGCTGTGGGGGGGAGCAGCGAGGCTGCTGTGGGGGGAGCAGCGAGGCTGCTGTGGGGGAGATCAGGTGCAACAGCACCACCCTCTGACCAGAGCCTTGAACTGCGAGTCGGTTCCCTCAGCCTTCCAGGGTGTGTGTGTGTGTGTGTGTGTGTGTGTGTGTGTGTGTGTGCGTGTGCGTCGTCTCGACTGTAGACCCCGGAGAAGGTTAAAGCGCACGGGAGCCAATCAGAACGTCTGAGGTTCACCTGGAAACGTCGCACGTCTGCACACTTTTTCTTTTTTTGTCCTTTTTTGTCTTGACGCTTCGAGTGAGTCGGACACTCGTCTGCCCCGTCCAACCCCCCCCCCCCCCACCACCCCCTATCGTTTCCAGAGAGTTTGTGCGATGTAAGACTTCTTCTGTACACTGTATAGGCAGGAGGTGTGCACACACACACACACACACACACACACACACACACACACACACACACACACACACATATCCATGCTTATGCAGGCACGGCGTCTACACACTCCTGTCTGTCACCGCTCACCGCCGGGGTTGCCACAGACATGCACTGACATCACAATTAAACCGAGAACGCCCCGGCGCGGCACGGTCATCCATCACATGAACCCCCCTCCCCCTTCCCCCCACCAACACACACACACACACACACACACACACACACACGGACTAGGAAAGCAGTAGCAGGAGTGTCCCCCCCGCATGCTAAGCAGGACGCGTGTTCCTGATGCTTGGCAGCTCCACAAAGCGTCTTGATCGGCGCGTGAGGATCACGTTCTCGCCTCGTCCCGAGCGCGTTTGACTCGTTTCCGCCAAACGAGTACCCTCTGATGTGCCTTTCGACGACACGCACATGGCATTACACCCCCCACCCCCACCACCACCAACCCCCCCTTTGCTAATGCTCCGTCACGCCGCAGAGGTGAGGATAATTCCCCCCCGGGGGTATCAAAGAAGATGCCCTCTTCCTCGGGCGGCCCGTGACACTCAGCAGACGGGCGGTCTCGTGATTCTGATCTCATCAAGCGAGCACGTCCGCCTCCATTAGTCTCCGGCATTGTGCTGGAAATTGCTCTGACTTGTCGGGTGATTACCTCAAATGAACAATTAGGCGGCTGGCTGTCACAATAACTTGCTTCCCCCGTCTGTGAATTGGCTCGCCGGGTTTAACGGCCGCCGCCGCCACCCGCCGCCCGCCGCCGCCATCAAGGTGCTCCAAATAAATGACCCATTCTGGAGGGGAAATGTCAGCCGGTAATGAATTGGCGCACAACATCTCGTCGCATGCGGTGTAACGGGGGGATGACGGGAGGCGATGCGGTTGCCGGACGGCGAGTAAGTCGGTGGAGGACGTTTTCTGGATCGGGATCGATTTTTTTTTGATGGACGTTTGGGGGTAAACGCGCCGCGCCTTGAGGAGCGCCGTCTCTTCCGAGGTCGCTCCATTTAAAGCGACACGGGCCGCAGTAGACTGCGATGTGCGGAGAAGGTTCTGTCAAACAAGATGTTGCACCTAATTCTTTACCTTTTGGAGCCAGGGAGACGCCGACCTCGGCGCTTTTGAAATCACGCCGCAGAAACACATTGACCGGGAAAACGTCAAGATTTTATTTGCGACATTCAAAAGCTGGGCGGCGTCGGGTTGCAGCGGTGTGAGGACGGAATCTGGGAAGGTAGCAGGATAAAGCCTTTTTCATGGAAGCACTCTTTTCAAGAAACACTACGTCATGGGCCTAAAGAGCTGTGATTGGTCCACTCTATTGCGAGGGCTGTGATTGGTCCACTCTATTGTGAGGGCTGTCCACTCTACTATGAGAGCTGTGATTGGTCCACTCTATTGCGAGGGCTGTGATTGGTCCACTCTATTGTGAGGGCTGTCCACTCTACTATGAGAGCTGTGATTGGTCCACTCTACTATGAGAGCTGTGATTGGTCCACTCTACTGTGAGGGCTGTGATTGGTCCACTCTATTGCGAGGGCTGTGATTGGTCCACTCTATTGCGAGGGCTGTGATTGGTCCACTCTATTGTGAGAGTTGTCCACTCTACTATGAGAGCTGTGATTGGTCCACTCTACTGTGAGGGCTGTGATTGGTCCACTCTACTGTGAGAGCTGTGATTGGTCCACTCTACTGTGAGGGCTGTGATTGGTCCACTCTATTGTGAGAGTTGTCCACTCTACTATGAGAGCTGTGATTGGTCCACTCTACTGTGAGGGCTGTGATTGGTCCACTCTATTGTGAGGGCTGTGATTGGTCCACTCTATTGCGAGGGCTGTGATTGGTCCACTCTATTGTGAGAGTTGTCCACTCTACTGTGAGAGCTGTGATTGGTCCACTCTATTGTGAGAGTTGTCCACTCTACTGTGAGAGCTGTGATTGGTCCGTTCTGCCATGAGGACTGTGATTGGACTGGCCAAATCACAGCCCTGGTAGTAAAGCAGACCAATCACAGCCCTCACGGCAGACTCTGGGGGCTGAAGACTGAAGAATTCATATTCCCTGGTTCTTGAAACATCTTTTACATATTTACATTTTGAGATTCTGACACCTGGATAAGGACTTTCAATACGGAGATATTGTTCTGAACTAAACACATCCTGTATTAGAATACCATTAATAATCAGGTGTGGACATTGTTCAGTTCGGTCGCATGTCAGACGCTCAGTCCAATGAAGGTTTTATGACGCCTCCTCTCTTTGAGTTTCCTTTTTTGCTTTACTTCCAATGTGACTTGTTTTTTTTCCTCACAAGTCAGATAGAAGCGACGTGCTGCTCGAAATATCCACCGCATCATGTCGAAGGAAGGATCGTCCAACCTGGACGGGGCATCAATATTTCATCCCGAGTCTCACCTCCGACCGCTTGCCGTTGTTTTGATCGCGCTCTCCATCACGCCGGCAACACATCAGTCCCGCATTCCTCGCCGCTCGCCCCAAGCCCCGCCCCCGATTGGACTCGGCCACGTCGCGCAAAGCTGCCACTGTAGGTTCCAGTCACATCTCAATGAAGCGCCGATGGGGGTGTGTGTGTGTGTGTGTGTGCGTGTGTGTGTGTGTGTGTGTGTGTGTGCGTGTGTGTGTGTGTGTCTACCTCCCGGCGGAAATCCTGCATCAGCTCACACCAGATTACCGATCAGAGTGTGACCAATGTCAGAAAGCGCCGAGCGGAGTAATGCAGCCTAATGGCGAGACAAGACGGGTACTCTTTAATGGTAATGAATACACAATGTGAGCCCAAGGCGGAATGAGGGGTGGAGGAGGGGGTGGAGGAAGGGGGGTGGTGGGGGGGGGGGGGGGGGGGGGGGGTTGGAGTCGTGACCAGACTGGCGAAGAGGGTCGAAATAACTACAGTGTGTGGCAAACGCAGAGGAAGGTGTAAAGTTGGGTGAAATAACTCCCGCGCAGGGAATCCTGACATTACTGTCGACTACTCTTACTGTATTGGTTAGCGTGTACTTTTGCTCCGGTTACTATTCGCCCCGCGTTTAATAAACACACGGGGAACCTGCGGCGGCGAGAAAATACAGAAGCGTGTAAAAAGGCCCCCCCCCCCCCCTTAGCAGTAATCAATGCCTCCGTCGTTTTAACTCGGTGCAGTAAAGCGAAGTTTTTTTTTTAAAGTTCTTTTTTTTTTTTTTACTGAGCTGCAGATTTCTTGCGGAGAGCTGAAAAAATGTAGAGGAATATCTCCAAACGTGTGTTCGACAATAAAAACCGACTCCATTCCTAACCCGGTGGAGTGGTTCAACCGTATAAAAAAAAAAAAAAAAACGGAAGACATGAAGTACTGTCTTTGCAGATTTTATACGGCTTGAGTAGGAGCTGGAAACGAGATGGATGTGGAATATGTCGCGCGGTGAAACGAGGTGATTTGAACGAGTGATCGGAGTAGAAACAAGGGAGGGAAAACTTTAAAGAGCCGAAGGCCACAAACCCCGGGGGCCACCCCGGGACATTCGCTTCACTTTTCTAGGTGCCGATACGCGATTCCACGCTCTTGGTGGGGAAAGATATTTGCGTCGAAATACTTGGATTTTCCTGGTACGCGTAAGAAAATGAGACCTTTGAGATGATAAAGACGAATATATTGGATTTAATCTATGGAAGATGATGAATTCTCATCCTGTCATGTGTTTTAGTATTCGTTATACACACCAAGGGAAGCACCGATACCACTTTTTCAAGTAGTGATACGCGTACTAACCTTTGGCTACTTCCCAATACAGAGTATCAATACAACATACTAACCTTTAGCTATTTGCTGATACGGAGTACCAATACGAGTACTGGCCTTTAGCTTCTTCCTGATACTGAGTACCGATATCAGTACTGACCTTTACATAGTTCTCGAGTACCAATATGAGTACTTACTTTTAGCTACTTGCTGATGCCAAGTATCGATACGAGCACTAACCTTTGGCTATTTGCTGATACCAAATACCGATACGAACACTAACCTTTCGCTATTTGCTAATTCCAAATACCGATACGAGTACTAACCTTTGGCTATTTGCTGATACCAAATACCGATACGAGTACTAACCTTTCGCTATTTGCAGATACCGAGTACCAGTAGGGGTACTAATCTTTAGCTACTTGCCTATACTGAATACCAACACAAGTACTAACATTTATCTACTTGCTGATACCAGTACTGATACTACTTGCCAATAATGAGTACCAATACCAGTACTAACCTTTTTCTACTGGCCAATATCAAGTACTGATACAAGTACTTTAGCTACTTGCCAAAACAAAGTACTGATACAAGTACTAACCTTTAGCTGCTGGCCGAGACAGAGTACCGATACAAACACTAACCTTCAGCTATTTGATGATACCAAATACCGATACGAGTACTAATCTTTAGCTACTTGCCTATGCTGAATACCGACACAACTACTAACCTTTAGCTACTTGCCGATACCAAGTACCAATACGAGCACTAACCTTAGCTATTAGCTGATACTGAGTACCAATATGAGCGCTGACCTTTAGCTACTTGCTTATAGCCAGTACCAATACGAGTACTAACTTGTTGCTGTTTGCCGATACCAAGCACCGATACGAGAACCAACCATTAGCTACTTGCCGATACCGAGTACCGATATGCGCACTAACCTTTGGCCACTTGCTGATACCAGTACCGGTATGAGTACCAACCTTTAACTACTTGCCGAAACCGTGTACCAATAAAAATACTAACCTTTAGCTCATGAGCGACACCGGGCTAACTCTGGTGTCTCTGGTGATTCAGTTACAGGTATTGTACGAAGTACCTTTCACCTGATCTTGATACTTTACAGTCTATTTTACTTTTTCATTGTCATATAATATTACAGTTTCTCCAAGTTCTGTCTTGTTGTGGTTGTTGCGGATGACATCGTGTAATATTCATCGGGTTGTATCGGAGCTCTTTCACGAGTATTCCGTGCAGTACTGTGTGGGAAGCCATGTGTCCATTCGGAAGGTTGCAGGATTCGAATCCGAATGGGTGAATGTGATAAACACTGTCGGAAAAAAGTACTATACAAGTGAGTACACCCCTGTACACTGAAATTACTCAAGCATGTGACTGGACTTTCATTTTACAACAGGGTCACGGGGGATTTTGAACCTCGGTCACCTACACTCAAGGTCAAACTCCAGCCGGTGTACCACCACGGAAGAAGAAGTACTGAAGAAAACGCTATGAACCACCTCTTCTCTATTCCTGGCTCTACTACGATATATATATATATATATATATACTATATATTAAATATATATATATATAAGGGTTCGTCTCATTTCAGGTGCTTTGGAAGAAGCAGTGAAAGGCGACGGAGCGTCCACACGGACGAGGAGGGAGAGCGTTCGTCTCGTCGTCTTTCTCACTTAGTGTCCCTGTCTGTTGTGTGCACAGCCTCCCGTCCCCCCCCCCCCCCCCCCCCCCCCCCACGTCCCCCCGTCCCCCATCCCCCCCCCCCCCCCGGCGCCACCATTCCCAGGCCTGTGTGTGACAAAGGCTTCCTTCAGCGGCGCGGCCAATGAAAAGGGGAATTAAACATGATCAGAGCGGCTCTTCACCTTCCCCGCGTCCTCCTGTGTGAGGGGACTTGCCGAGTCAGGCGGGATTCTACCCCCGACTCTCCCGACCCCCCCCCCCCCCCCCCGTCTTTATCTTGCTCCCTATTCACTTATCTTCTGAGGACATTTTTGGGCTCGGTGCCGTATTGTGGTTGGCATTTCCATTAGCAATCCATCGGCAATCGGAGTGACTGGAGTGGAAGTCGCAGAAGACGAAACGGAGGGAGAGACTTTCGGAAAATACACTCATGGTATAACGCTAGATGAGCCGCGCATACCTGCTTAGCCTACGCGAGGAGTGTACCGGCGGATTCTAGATTACAACGGTAGAATAATACGTTAAAAACATTAAAGAGCCCCTTAAGGCCTCTCATACTCCATAAGAACAAGACGAAAGTTCGCCAGTGCGGGGTCCTGTCGAACAAAATGACGTCATTTCCTTCGGCCAGCTCCCTCTGGCCGAAGACATTTGTTTCGGCTGTGCCAACCCCCCCCCCGGCCGAACTATGTGGGTGCCGCACTGCCGAAACTTCTGCACTGCGCATGCGTGTTCCAGTTCGCTCATGACTATCGGTCATATTTTAATCATATTTAGCTTGTAACCTCGCTACTGTACGAGCGCCGCAGCTCGTTAAAATGTCGGAGTGCAGGCTTTTACGTGATGCACCTGAACGCGTCACGAACAGCTGTCAGCTCCTGTAGTTAAAACCGGATCAACATGGCGCTGTGGACAAAAACTCTTTTATTCCCGAAAAGGTTCAGAGAAATTTATTTCTGAAAGCACTGGAGGCGAGAAATAAACTGCAGTTGAAAAGTTTAAGCCCCCCCCCCCCCCGACGGGCAGAGGAGCTCTGCCTTGTAAAATTACACAACACGGACATTCTAATTGACAGACGACCAAGTTGGAGTGTTATTACGGTGACTGTCAAAATAAAACTACCGCGTCCCAGGAGGATCTGGAGTCATGACACATGAAACATTGTCCGTCTACTGAGCATGTGCAGAACAGCTCGTTACTATGATGTGTGCATGCAGGGGAGCAGCAGTTCAGGAAAGTTGCATTGTCCCCCGTTTGACTGAGTCAAGACCAAGACCAGAGCATCCCAAGACCAAGACCAGAGCATCCCAAGACCAGAGCATCCCAAGACCAGAGGATCACAAGACCAAGACCAGAGCATCCCAAGACCAACACCAGGACCAAGACCAGAGCATCCCAAGGCCAGAGGATCACAAGACCAAGACCAGAGCATCCCAAGACCAAGACCAGGACCAAGATAAGAGCATTGCAAGACCAAAACCATGACCAAGGCCAGAGCATCACAAGACCAAGACCAGAGCATACCAAGACCAACACCAGGACCAAGATCAGAGCATCCTAAGACCAACACCAGAGAATCCTGAGGCCAAAACCAGGACCAAGACCAGACCATCCCAAGGCCAGAGCATCCCAAGACCAAGACCAGGGTATCCCAAGGCCTAAACCAGGACCAAGACCAGGGCATCCCAAGGCCTAAACCAGGACCAAGACCAGAACATCCCAAGACCAAGACCAGAGCATCCCGAGGCCAAAACCAGGACGAAGTCCAGAGCATTCCAAGACCAAAACCAGGACCTAGACCAGAGCATTCCAAAACCAAAACCACAGCATCCCAAGACCAAGACAAGACCGATACCTTAAGGGATCGAGTCTTATTGAAGACCAAGATCTTGAAAATGTGGTCCCAAGACCGGTTGTCCGGACCTTCCACCCACCCCCCCACCCCCCCGGAGAGCTTCAGACGTGCCAGGTTCCCCCTACAAAGCCGCTCGTTATTATTTGGATCCCCGTCGATCTTTTTACTCTAATTGTTCCCGCTTCTCGTTATTTAACCCCAAATACCTTTCCTGTCCTCCTCCTCCTCCTCTTCTTCTTGTCCTTTCTTAAAGTGCTTTCATGCCGGTCGTGCTGATCCCTTTCACAAAGTCGTCCCTCGGATTGGCGGACTGGCGCCAGTCCAAGCGAGTGTTGACGTCCTCCTGGTCGAGGTCATTCGCCCCCAAAAAAAAACTATTCGGGACCGAAACTGACACGTAATCCTTTACGAGGCAAAGGAAGATTTAGTAATACTTTAAATTTTTGAGTTTCTCAAAGATATACTTCTGTTATTCCCACCTATACTCTATATCCTCTTTATAACCTCTCCTCCAGGCGCGCTCATTGTTTAAGTCTTTATAAAAATAAATAAATGAATAAAAAAAAGTGGTGAGATTTGTGAAAACGGAGGGGGATTTCATGTGGGGAAGAAAAAAAAAAAAAAAAAGGTGGACTGCGGATAGATTTAAAACACACAGATCTGTTGAAGTCGCTCCCTGCCTGAGGAAACCCATTATTTGGATGATTACCTCCCGCTCAGGAACCAAGCCACCGCGGCGAGCGCCGCTGTCGGCGTGCCGGGACGGGGGGGGGGGGGGGGGGGGGGGGGGTGGGTGGCATTGAGATGCAGCTCAAGCGTCCGCCGCGTCCAATCGGGAGGCGAGATCTCCCCCGCCAAATTGATCCGTTTCAACGCACACCGCTAGATTACGTTGGGCTATGGATTAGACGACGGCGGGAGGCGTCAGCGTGCGTTCCGTCTTGTCGGCGGAAGGCCGTTGACGCCGTTGACGCCGTTGACGCCGGGACGCCTGCCTCCGTCTCCGCGTTAACACGAGAAGCCGTACGGGTAATATCCAGGTATGGCCGGACGTCCCCCCCCGACGGGTTCGGAACGCCAACGAATTGCCGATCATTTCCAAAGTTGCATCGTTTTTTCCCGGCAACTTTAATCACTTTGAATGTTGATTGATGAGATTGCCGACCTCTGAGGTTGCCGAGGTCGGCAGTTAAACCCGGCGAGATCAGCGCGCGTCGATTTCTGGCGAAATTAACTGGCGATGGGTTTGTTTGTCGGTCGACTGGCTTCAAATTGAAAGTTTCAAACGGACAAGCTGACAGGGAAGACGCAACTTTTTCAAAATGTCCGTCTCTGTGAAAACGTGGGAAAATGCAGAATTTAAAAAAAAAAAGAAAAACTCCGTCTCCGAGGAAAATGCAACTTTTTGAAAATGTCTATTTGAGAAGACGGGGATAAATGCAAAATTTTGCAAACACGCCATCGCCGGGGAATAAGCAACTTTTTGAAAATGTCAGTCTTTGTGAAGATGGGGGGGAAAAAATGCAAAATTTTACAAATGCTCCAATCGCCGGGGGGAAACGCAACTTTAAAAAATCCGTGTCCGTGAAGATGGGGAAAAATGCAACTTTTTCAAAATGTCCATCACTGTGAAAATGGGAAAAATACAAACTTTTGAAAAAAAAAACGCTGCGTTTTCTGAGGAAAACGTCACTTTTTGAATATGTCTCCATATACAAAATAATGTTTTCAAGTGAAAGCGGAATATTTTGCGGTGCTCGGCGCCACGGAGAATGCAGCTTTTTAGGAACAACAGGTGGAACTTTTTGAAAATGTCCATCTCCGTGAAGACAGGGGGAAAAAATGCAACATTTTGAAAAATGACTCCAAAGGTGGAACGTTTTGAGAACGCTCCCTGTCCGTGGAAATCGGCGAAAATGGAACTTTTTGAAAATGCGAGAAATGGCGGTACAACAACAACAATGTTTTGAAAAAGAAAAAAAAACAACCACCACCAAACCAAAGGAACAAAATGAACAGCGCCAACTTGTGGTTTGGCATTGGAACGACATTATTTTCATCATTTGTGGCTTTTCGTGAAAACGGACGCTGTTTTCAAAATGTTGCTGTCCAAACACTAAACATTTAGAAAACATAAACATGTTTATTACTTCAAAACATTATTGACAAGTCATAAGTCATCGCCATCGACAACAAGTCATTCCAAAAACATTATTAGTATTTAATTCGATTTATCAGGTTAATATAAATTTGTTAAAAAAGTAAAATTTCCTTTAGCATCCGCGTCTTTCTCATATCGTTTTTTTTTCCTTGTACAATGACGTTATGACGTCTTCTTCTACTTTATCCAAATGCACTCCGCACGGAACAGTACTTCCAGTACTTGAGTATTTTCAGTTCGAGGGAACTTTCATCCACATCATATTCGAGTTTGTTGATAAGGACTTTCGTAAAGCGACGCGCCTTAATAAAAACCGCCGTCGGTTCTGCTTCTGACAATGAAAAGCAACAGTCGCATGATTCCTCCAGCCGAAGACATGAATACGACGAGCGAAGAGTCCAGATGGGATTTCGAGGTATTAATGGGAGGCTTTTGTGTATTTCTTGAACACAAACGGCATCAATAGGAAACCAGTATGGATATTTTGTAAAAATATCCCGCGTCGTTTCCGTCTATTTGTTTTTCAATCAAAGTCTTATAAAAGTCTGAAATACTTTTTATACTTTTTAGGTATATATATATATATATATATATATATATAGGAGGAGTCATATTTTGCTAAATTCACTTTCTAAAAGTTTTCCAACAGTACTAATCGTCCCCATACCTGGACTGACGTCCCAGAAGTGAAGACAGTCTGTCCTCTCTCTCCCCGGCTTGTGTCAGTTTTTAAAAAGTGTGTCGCTCCAACCAGCCAATCAGGAATCAAACCCTATAGAGTGTCATCGGGGGGTTTAGCCAATCCCAATCTAGGTCGGCTCCTCCCTTCGACTCCTCCCACATTTAGGCAGCTCTGCTCTGGCACGTGGCGCCACGAGGGGAAGTACTTCCTCCTCTTCCCATAGATGGGCGTGTGTGGGCGGGGCCAGTCCAGCTCACACAAGACACAGCAGATTCTGAACGGAGCTCCGATGATTCAATATTCAAAATGGAGGAAAATCAAGGAAAAGATGGATTTTTGTGATAAATAAACTTTTTAACACAATGATTTTGGACCATTGAGACCATGTGGAAGTTTTAGAAAGCTGGATAATATGACCCCTTTAAGTAGTAATTCTTTATTATTTTATCATTTTGCAGTAGTTACCTTCATTATTTTCATCAGTTTTTAAGTACTTTTCTTCATTACCTCTTCGTGCTTAGGTAGTTTTCTTCATCTTTTTCATACTTTTATTAAGTTTTCTTCAATATTCTGTCATTTCAAAGTAGTTTTTTTTATTTTTTTATCATTTTTAAGTAGATTTCTTTATTTTTCCATTGCATTTAAGAAGTGTGTTTTCGTCATTATTTAAGCATTTTTAGCAGTTTTCTTCATCACATCCTCGTGTTCAGGTTGTTTTCTTCATTATTTTATCTTTTTTTTCTTCATTTTATCAAGAATTTTAAATAGTTTTCCTCATTATTTCATAGTTTTTCAGTCGTTTTTCTTCATTATTTTATCATTTTGGAGTAGTACTCTCCTTTTCAGAAGTAAATTTTAAATAGCTTTCCTGATTATTTTGATAGTTTTCCGAAGTAGATTTCTTACTGCTGTGAAGAAGTCTATTTTCTTTCTATTTTATTCTCATTTTCAGCAGTTTTTTTTCATTATTTTACCATTTTCAAGTTGTTTTCTCCATCATTTCATCGTTCTTAAGTCGTTTTCTTCATTTTGTCATGAATTTTAAATAGTTTTCCTCATTATTTCATCGTTTTTAAGTCGTTTCCTCCATCATTTCATACATTTTTAAGTAGCTTCCTTCATTATTTCTTCATTTTACCACGAATTTTTAATAATTTTACTTATTATTTCATAGTTTTTAAGACGTTTTCTTCATTTTGTCATGAATTTTAAATAGTTTTCCTCATTATTTCATCGTTTTTAAGTCGTTTTCTCCATCATTTCATACATTTTTAAGTAACTTCCTTCATTATTTCTTCATTTTGTCATGAATTTTAAATAGTTTTCCTCATTATTTCATCGTTTTTAAGTCGTTTTCTCCATCATTTCATACATTTTTAAGTAACTTCCTTCATTATTTCTTCATTTTGTCATGAATTTTAAATAGTTTCCCTGATTATTTCATCGTTTTTAAGTCGTTTTCTTCATTTTGTCATGAATTTTAAATAGTTTTCCTCATTATTTCATCGTTTTTAAGTCGTTTCCTCCATCATTTCATACATTTTTAAGTAACTTCCTTCATTATTTCTTCATTTTGTCATGAATTTGAAATAGTTTCCCTCATTATTGTCAAAGTTTGATTTAATCAGCCAGAACTCGGTATTCCTTTAAGTTAAAAAAAGAAAAAAAATGCCGACGTCATCGTTTGGCTCTCTGGAGAGAGTCATCGAGCTGCGAGTTTCAATTTGGAGCTTGTGAGACCGGCTAATAATGTCTTTTCTTTGGCTGTGGAGGAGAGATAAGTAAGAGGACATCTGAAATCAATATTGGGGGGGGGGGGGGGGGGGGGGGTCAGACAATAAACATGGCTTTAACCCCCCGAGGACCGGAGGCGAGTGAACATCTCCACACCCCTTCACATTCCCCTCCTTATTTAGACGTTCTAATTGTAGAATTATTCAGACCTGAAAGTCATTAAAAGGAAAATAAAGGCGACTGTGTCGAGGCGGGGGGGGGGGGCGGGGGGACACAGGTGGGACCTTGGCGGCTGACATTTCAGTTTCGTTTCATTAATATACGCCGCCTGTCATCGGCGGGACTTTTGAGAGTGTGCCGTCGCCGAGTTGCCGGGGAATTATGGAAATGCAGCCTCAGCAAGGAATTGACCGCCCTCGGCGAGGAAATTACACTGCGACAAAATAATTAAAAAGCCGTGTCTAATTTAAATACACGCTCCCGCAATTTTAAAACGCCCCTTGGAACTCCTCGGCGCCGGCGTGGAAAATGCCTCTGCTGCTTTTAGTTAGAGAGCGAGAGAGAGGGCGAGCTTTTTGAAAATGCTGTGACTCGCAACTCCGAATGATGATCCTAACTTTCTGAAAATGTTGTGACTCGCAACTCGGAATGATAACGCAACTTTTTGAAAATGTTGTGACTCGCAACTCGGAATGATAACGCAACTTTTTGAAAATGCTGTGACTCGCAACTCGGAATGATAACGCAACTTTTTGAAAATGCTGTGACTCGCAACTCGGAATGATAACGCAACTTTTTGAAAATGTTGTGACTCGCAACTTGGAATGATAATGCAACTTTTTGAAAATGCTGTGACTCGCAACTCGGAATGATAACGCAACTTTTTTGAAAATGTTGTGACTCGCAACTCGGAATGATAACGCAACTTTTTGAAAATGTTGTGACTCGCAACTTGGAATGATAACGCAACTTTTTGAAAATGCTGTGACTCGCAACTCGGAATGATAACGCAACTTTTTTGAAAATGTTGTGACTCGCAACTCGGAATGATAACGCAACTTTTTGAAAATGTTGTGACTCGCAACTTGGAATGATAACGCAACTTTTTGAAAATGCTGTGACTCGCAACTCGGAATGATAACGCAACTTTTTTGAAAATGTTGTGACTCGCAACTCGGAATGATAACGCAACTTTTTGAAAATGCTGTGACTCGCAACTCGGAATGATAACGCAACTTTTTGAAAATGCTGTGACTCGCAACTCGGAATGATAACGCAACTTTTTGAAAATGTTGTGACTCGCAACTTGGAATGATAACGCAACTTTTCGAAAATGCTGTGACTCGCAACTCGGAATGATAACGCAACTTTTTTGAAAATGTTGTGACTCGCAACTCGGAATGATAACGCAACTTTTTGAAAATGCTGTGACTCGCAACTCGGAATGATAACGCAACTTTTTGAAAATGCTGTGACTCGCAACTCGGAATGATAACGCAACTTTTTTGAAAATGCTGTGACTCGCAACTCGGAATGATAACGCAACTTTTTTGAAAATGCTGTGTCTCGCAACTCGGAATGATAACGCAACTTTTTTGAAAATGCTGTGACTCGCAACTCGGAATGATAACGCAACTTTTTTGAAAATACTGTGATTCGCAACTTGGAATGATAACGCAACTTTTTGAAAATGCTGTGACTCGCAACTCGGAATGATAACGCAACTTTTTTGAAAATGTTGTGACTCGCAACTCGGAATGATAACGCAACTTTTTGAAAATGCTGTGACTCGCAACTCGGAATGATAACGCAACTTTTTGAAAATGCTGTGACTCGCAACTCGGAATGATAACGCAACTTTTTTGAAAATGCTGTGATTCGCAACTCGGAATGATAACGCAACTTTTTGAAAATGCTGTGACTCGCAACTCAGAATGATAACGCAACTTTTTTGAAAATACTGTGATTCGCAACTCGGAATGATAACGCAACTTTTTGAAAATGTTGTGACTCGCAACTCGGAATGATGACGCAACTTTTTGGGAAATACTGTGATTCGCAACTTGGAATGATAACGCAACTTTTTGAAAACGCTGTGACTCGCAACTCGTAGTGATAACGCAACTTTTTGAAAATGCTGTGACTCGCAACTCGGAATGATAACGCAACTTTTTTGAAAATACTGTGACTCGCAACTCGGAATGATAACGCAACTTTTTTGAAAATGCTGTGATTCGCAACTCGGAATGATAACGCAACTTTTAGAAAATGCTGTGACTCTGTTCCCATTTAAACGGAGGAAAATGCAACTTTTGGTAAACGCTTCGACTCCGTGGAAACGAGGAGAAATGCAACTTTCTTTTGAAAATGCACCAGCTCCGTGTAAAACGCTAACTTCTCAACAATGCTCCATATAAACGGGGTCAAGCGCAACTTTTTGTAAATGCCTCATCTTCATGGAAACTGTGGGAAGCGCAACTTTTGGCAACACTTCAATTTCGTCGCCGTGGAAACGAGGGGAACCTTAAATTTTGGTAAATGCGTCAACCCTGTCTCTGTGAAAATGGGGTGCAACGCAACTTTTTGAAAATACGCCATCTCCATGGAAATGCTGAGGTGAGGGTGAAGCGCAACTTTTCGGAAATGCTCTGTCTCCGTCTTCATTGGAAACGGGGGGAAATGCAACCTTTCGACAGAAACTCGTTGTTCTGCACATGCTCAGTAGCAGGACAATAAGTTTAATAACGTTTTTTTTTTGTCATGACAACAATGATCGCACAGGAAGTGTAACGGAGAAGAAAATAAGACGTGTCGAGAGCGAGAAAGAGGCGGAATAGTGAAAGACTAAGAAGCGTGTGTTTGTAAAGATGTGTCGGCATCGTTTCCTTCCTTTATTCCCAGCGCCTGCTCCCGCCGTGTGGGTAAATCATAAGTCTTCCCCTCGCCGGCGCGCTCGTCTGGAGCATATGCAGCCGATATAGGTAACGGCCCTATTATGAGGCGGCGAAGCGGCGAAGCGGCTCCGCCGCGAATCCCGGGGCCCCCGCTGACAAAACTCTAATGTATGGGCGGCGGCGCTCTCGGCGCCGGGATTCAATTAGCCCAGCCTGGAATGGGACGGAGGAGTTAGAGGCCTGTCACACGGGCCCAGTGGGGCGGCGAGCCTCCGCTCGCTCTGCCTGATGCCGGTGTCACCGCCTGAGGGAGACGCCGGCAGCCGCCGCGAGACGGAATGAACTCGCCGGCTCGGTTTTCTTTTCGGGCTTTGCGTTATTTCTTCTGCGCGGCGGCGGGGAGATAAGGCGGTTTTTGGTTTGTTTTTTTTGTTTTTTTGTTTTTTTAAAATGTGTGTGTGTGTTTCTTTAAGGTGGGACTCGTGCATTTGTGCAAGTGATTTATAGTGAGGCATCCGACAGGAAGAGAGGCACAACAGGGACGCTCGCAGTAGAGTCAAGAAGACTCGGTACTTCCCGAAGATACTTCGTACGAGTGAAAAAATGTATTTATTGAGACATGATGATGTCATCGCGTGGAAATAATCTCCCTCGTATTAGACAATAAAAGCTTTTAATAGATTCTAACCAGATTAAAATCAACATTTTGCAGCAATTCCACTGAGACGAGGAGTAAATAGTTGCAGGATTTCTGGGAAAAAAGTACCTTTTTGACCGAGAAGTACAAAGAATATGATCGTTGACTTGAAGAAACGTGGAGGAATACACAAAGTACCCTCGTTTTCACAATAAAACGTCAGACCGCAGCTTGCTACTCAAGTTTTCATGAGAAGGGTGGATTGTTGGAAACACTCTGACTCCGTCTCCGTGGAAACGGCGGGGGGAAACGCAACTTTTTGAAAAACGTACCGACTCCGTCTTCGTGGAAACGGGGAAAAGGCGCAACTTTTTTGAGAAAGCTCCAACTCCGTCAGACTTTGTCGCCATGGTGACGGGGGGGGGGGGGAAAAACACAAGCTTTTGTCGCGTTTTGGGATTCCGATACGACAACGGTGCCGCTGAAAACACTTTTCGAAAACACTCCGACTCAAGTTGTCATGAGAAGGGCGGATTATTTGGAAACACTCTGACTCCATCTCCGTGGAAATGAGGGCAATCTCAACTTTCTTGAAAACACTCCAAATCCGTCTCCGTGGAAACGCTGAAAAACGCAACTTTTGAAAATTGTCTGACTCCGTCTCCGTGGAAACGGGGGGAAATGAACAGACTTTGTCTCCGTGGTAATTGAGTCTGACTCTGTCTTCTTGAAATTGGGTAAAAGCGCAACTTTTTGAAAAAGCTTCAACTCCATCTCTGTGGAGGAATGGGGGAAATGTTCCGACTTTGTCTCCATGGGAACAGGGAAAAAAAATTGCAACTTTTTGAAAATGGTCAGACTCTGTCTGCGTGGAAATGGATAAAAGCGCAACTTTTTTGAACAAGCTCCAATGCCGTCTCCGCGGAAATGGGGGGAAAAAACGCACCTTCTTGGAAACGCTCTGACTCCGTCTCCATGGAAACGGGGGGGGGGGGGACAATGCGTACCATGACCGTAGTAAATAGTTGTTCTATGTAGTTTCATTACAAAAAACAAACCTCAGAATTTTACTCTCCTCTTTTTAGAGATAACATTCTTCGTGAGCACTTGGAAAAGTACTGCCCCCCCCCCCAGTAAAGACTCAACAGAGGATCTTAATTTACATCTAAACAACTTTTATTCGGCGCAGTTCTCAAAACTGCCCCCCTGTGATCTCGTTTAGACCGCCCGAGGGGGTTTTTCTGGAGACGCTTTACTTTGAAACATTATTGTTAAACCGAGGATTTTTTTTTTTTTTTTTTTGATTTCTTTTTAAATTGTGATTTAAAGTTCGATCCACTTCAAGTGTGTTTTTTTTTTTTTTTTTTTTTTTTTTTTTTTTTTTAAAAAAAAGCTGTTCTCCGGTCCACTCGGGTTTAAAAAAATCTTCATAAAGCGGATCCCGCTCGGATCACGATCAAAGTCGGCGCTCGAATTCTGACGAGTGCAACCTCCCCCCCTCCCCCCCCCACCCACCCCCCCCCCCCCCCCCGCTCCATGCCGCGCCGATTCAAGAGAGGCCCTCCTCTCAGTGCCGCTGCCGCGTCTTCATTCCAGCCGTGCGGCGGGCCGTGTCCGCCGGCCGAACCAAACAACTTTTCCGCGGCGCCTAATCAGCGGCGCCGCCGCCGAAGCACGGCCTTGTTTCAAAAACACTCGGCGTGAGCGCCGGCGGCGTAACCGGCTAGATGCTACTGCTGCCTCCGGGGCCCGCTCGGCCGTGGCTCAATCAGGGCGGGGTGACGAGGTGGGGTTGGTTGTGTGGGGGTGGGGGGGGGGTTGTTTCTCCCGCCATCAGGAGACGCGGCGTGAGTCGAGGATAATCACGGGGCCCGCGGCGGGGACCCCGGGCTAACCGGCGATTGCGGAGTGCAATCACGGAGACGGCGGCCCGTCGCAAAGACGGAAACAAAAAGACACAGCGGCGACCGGGCGGGGGGGGGGGGGGGGGGTGGGGGGGGAGCGGGCCGAGGGAGGAATGGAAAGTCGCCGGACGAGTTGAAATCAACATGTCGGGAATGAAGATTTAGCAATTTTCCTTTTTTTCTTTTTCCTTTTTTTTTTTTTTTTTTTTTTTTCTTTTTTAGGGACGGACCGAAAGCCAAAGTTGTTCTTTCTCAGCGAAATGTCATTTAGACTCAATTCTTGTTTCATTTTTATTCCAAATAAAGTCCATTTCTAATGTTTTATTTACTGTATTTATTGTCTCTCTCTATATATATATATATATATGTTTCTATATATTTCTTCTACACTTAAATTAAATGTCAATCAAATTCAATAAAGCTTCAACTAGTAAGTCCAACTGTAAGTTTCCAAACTACCCTCGACTAATTTGATCTATTTTTAAGTTTAATTAGTGAATAAAATTTAAATTTAATTCTTCCCGATGAAATCAGGCCGACTTGTCGCGTCATTTTTAACCAAAAATGTCACTTTTGTTGATAAAATCTTCAACTAGATTCTATTGAAAATATTTGTTGTTTTTTTTTATCATCATAAGTACATTTGTAGTTTTCGTTCGTTTTTCTGCTTGGGTATTCGCTGTATTACTGCTTGCACCGGGGGATGTGATGGTTGGAAAATAAATGAGTGTGAACATTTCTACGTGAGTTGATCGCAATTATTTGCGCTTTTATTTTGTTTTGTTTTTTTTTCCATTTTTAAAATGTATTTTAAGTCACTTGGAATGTCGAGAAACAGAATTGATGGGGCTTTTTTCCTCAGCAAACAGCTGAGGAAAAAAGTTTTGCTCCCCGGTGAAATTTTTTGAAAATGCTCCGAGTCCGTGGAAATCGGGGGGGATATATATATATATATATATATATATATATATATTTTTTTTTTTTTAAAAAACAAATTAACTTCATCTGGATGCGAACTGGGAGAAAGTAAATTTTTGAAAACGCTCCGAGATTGTCTCGATGGAAACGGGAGAAAACGCAACTTTTTGAAAACGCTTAGTCTCCATGGAAACAAAGGGAAAATGTACATTTTTACAAATTTGTTCGACTCAGTATCTGTAGAAATGGGGGGGGGGGGGGGGGGGGACACGTTTTGAAAACGCTCCGACTCTGTCGCCATGGAAACGGAGGGAAAACCCCCCCCCCCCAAAATTTTTGAAAACGTTCCTAATCTGTCTGTGTGGAGACGGAAGAAAAGCGCAACTTTTTGAAAACGCTCCGACTCTATCTCTTCATTATAAAAACAAACAACAGCACCAACTTGTGGCCCCGACATGCAAAACATGTCGCCCACGAAAAAAACTCACTATTTCTTTAAAAAAACGTGTCACTTAACGGCCTCCTGATCTGGAAAGTCAGGTTTTACCGAGATTCAAAGTATTCCCGGTACGATAAATCCAGCTGATTCGGCATCGCGCTCCAAGTCCGTCTTTGTGGAAACAGGGATGGGCGGCCATTTTGAAAATGCTCTGACGCCATCTCCGTGGAAAGTTTTGAAACAGGCAACCGTCTCCATGGAAACACAAGATAACGCAACCTTTGGAAAACTGCTCCAACTTAGTCTTTGTGGAAACAGTAGAAAATGCAAAAATTTTGAAAACAGCTCCCAAGGTGGAACTTTTCAAAAACACTCCAACTGCGGGGGGGGGGGGACTTTTCGGAAACACTGCTACTGCGCATGTAAACAGTAGTTCTGCACATGCTCAGTCGACGGACAATAACAACAACGCTTCCTCCAGAGCGTCACGACTCCCCGGGCCATATTCTCCTGGGACTTGGTACTTTTATTTTGACAGTCACCATTTTCACAATCCAACTTTGTCGTCCGTGTCCTCCCGTCGTTGACGTTTCTAGAGTATCATTCCCTGCTGCGCGTGGACGTGGTCTCGTCACAACGACGGCCACTTGTGGCCGGGCACGCCGCCGCCGACGACGACCCGTGTCCTTGAATCTCGACCGTTTTTCCAAAACGTAAACGGCGCATTGTCACGTGAAACGCCGTCACGTGCGCGGCGCCTCAACGTCGGGGCGGGCGTTAGGAAGCGCACGTTGCGCTCTGCGGTGTCGATGCGCTGGTTCGTTCCTGCCTCATCCACCTGTGAGGTCGTGAAATATTCATGTCTGCTCCTCTGCAAAGAGCTGGAGGGGGTTTTCTTTTTTCTTTTCTTTTTTTTTTTTTTTTTCTGGCGAACATGTCAGTTTCAATCTAACGCCGAAATTATTATTACCCAATATGCCAGCGCCGATACGTCTCCCAAATCAAATCAAGCCCTCCGAATTCACCGTTTTATTTCCAGTCGTGAGGAAGCGGACGCGCGTCTCCCACATTTCGCTCACATTTAAAGAAACAGATGACCGGGGAACTCCGTGGGTGATTCGCTGCGTTCGGTGGTAAAAAACGCAACTTTTTAAAACAGCTTAGACTCCATCTCTGTGGAAACGGAGGGGGAGGGGGGGGGGGGGGGGTAAAATGATCGTCTCCATGGAAATGGGGTGAAATGCAACTTTTTGAAAATGTGCCGCCGCCGTCACGATGGAAACAAGGAACATGTAACTTTTTGAAAATGCTACAATTCCCTGGAAATAACAGAAAATGAAACTTTTTAAAAGTGCAAAAAATGATCCGGCTTCGTGGAAATGGGAACAAACGTGACTTTATGAAAAAGCGCCACTTCCGTCTCCATGAAAACCAGGGAAAATGCTACTTTTTGAAAACGCTCCGACTCCATCTCCACGGAAACCGGAGGGAAACGCAACTTTATGAAAAGGCGCCACTTCCGTCGCCGTGAAAACCAGGGAAAATGCTACTTTTTGAAAACGCTCCGACTCCATCTCCACGGAAACGGGGGGGGGGAACGCAACTTTATGAAAAGGCGCCACTTCCGTCACCGTGAAAACCAGGGAAAATGCTACTTTTTGAAAACGCTCCGACTCCATCTCCACGGAAACCGGAGGGAAACGAAACTTTATGAAAAGGCGCCACTTCCGTCTCCGTGAAAACCAGGGAAAATGCTACTTTTTGAAAACGCTCCGACTCCATCTCCACGGAAACCGGAGGGAAACGCAACTTTATGAAAAGGCGCCACTTCCGTCGCCGTGAAAACCAGGGAAAATGCTACTTTTTGAAAACGCTCCGACTCCATCTCCACGGAAACGGGGGGGGAAACGCAACTTTATGAAAAGGCGCCACTTCCGTCGCCGTGAAAACCAGGGAAAATGCTACTTTTCGAAAACGCTCCGACTCCATCTCCACGGAAACGGGGGGGGAAACGCAACTTTATGAAAAGGCGCCACTTCCGTCTCCATGAAAACCAGGGAAAATGCTACTTTTTGAAAACGCTCCGACTCCATCTCCACGGAAACGGGGGGGGAAACGCAACTTTATGAAAAGGCGCCACTTCCGTCTCCGTGAAAACCAGGGAAAATGCTACTTTTTGAAAACGCTCCGACTCCATGTCCACGGAAACGGGGGGGGAAACGCAACTTTATGAAAAGGCGCCACTTCCGTCGCCGTGAAAACCAGGGAAAATGCTACTTTTTGAAAACGCTCCGACTCCATCTCCACGGAAACGGGGGGGGAAACGCAACTTTATGAAAAGGCGCCACTTCCGTCTCCGTGAAAACCAGGGAAAATGCTACTTTTTGAAAACGCTCCGACTCCATCTCCACGGAAACCGGAGGGAAACGAAACTTTATGAAAAGGCGCCACTTCCGTCTCCGTGAAAACCAGGGAAAATGCTACTTTTTGAAAACGCTCCGACTCCATGTCCACGGAAACGGGGGGGGAAACGCAACTTTATGAAAAGGCGCCACTTCCGTCGCCGTGAAAACCAGGGAAAATGCTACTTTTTGAAAACGCTCCGACTCCATCTCCACGGAAACGGGGGGGGAAACGCAACTTTATGAAAAGGCGCCACTTCCGTCTCCGTGAAAACCAGGGAAAATGCTACTTTTCGAAAACGCTCCGACTCCATCTCCACGGAAACCGGAGGGAAACGCAACTTTATGAAAAGGCGCCACTTCCGTCTCCGTGAAAACCAGGGAAAATGCTACTTTTTGAAAACGCTCCGACTCCATCTCCACGGAAACGGGGGGGGAAACGCAACTTTATGAAAAGGCGCCACTTCCGTCTCCGTGAAAACCAGGGAAAATGCTACTTTTTGAAAACGCTCCGACTCCATCTCCACGGAAACGGGGGGGGAAACGCAACTTTATGAAAAGGCGCCACTTCCGTCTCCGTGAAAACCAGGGAAAATGCTACTTTTTGAAAACGCTCCGACTCCATGTCCACGGAAACGGGGGGGGAAACGCAACTTTATGAAAAGGCGCCACTTCCGTCGCCGTGAAAACCAGGGAAAATGCTACTTTTTGAAAACGCTCCGACTCCATCTCCACGGAAACGGGGGGGGAAACGCAACTTTATGAAAAGGCGCCACTTCCGTCGCCGTGAAAACCAGGGAAAATGCTACTTTTCGAAAACGCTCCGACTCCATCTCCACGGAAACGGGGGGGGAAACGCAACTTTATGAAAAGGCGCCACTTCCGTCTCCATGAAAACCAGGGAAAATGCTACTTTTTGAAAACGCTCCGACTCCATCTCCACGGAAACGGGGGGGGAAACGCAACTTTATGAAAAGGCGCCACTTCCGTCGCCGTGAAAACCAGGGAAAATGCTACTTTTCGAAAACGCTCCGACTCCATCTCCACGGAAACGGGGGGGGAAACGCAACTTTATGAAAAGGCGCCACTTCCGTCTCCATGAAAACCAGGGAAAATGCTACTTTTTGAAAACGCTCCGACTCCATCTCCACGGAAACGGGGGGGGAAACGCAACTTTATGAAAAGGCGCCACTTCCGTCTCCGTGAAAACCAGGGAAAATGCTACTTTTTGAAAACGCTCCGACTCCATGTCCACGGAAACGGGGGGGGAAACGCAACTTTATGAAAAGGCGCCACTTCCGTCGCCGTGAAAACCAGGGAAAATGCTACTTTTTGAAAACGCTCCGACTCCATCTCCACGGAAACGGGGGGGGAAACGCAACTTTATGAAAAGGCGCCACTTCCGTCTCCGTGAAAACCAGGGAAAATGCTACTTTTTGAAAACGCTCCGACTCCATCTCCACGGAAACCGGAGGGAAACGAAACTTTATGAAAAGGCGCCACTTCCGTCTCCGTGAAAACCAGGGAAAATGCTACTTTTTGAAAACGCTCCGACTCCATCTCCACGGAAACGGGGGGGGAAACGCAACTTTATGAAAAGGCGCCACTTCCGTCTCCGTGAAAACCAGGGAAAATGCTACTTTTTGAAAACGCTCCGACTCCATGTCCACGGAAACGGGGGGGGAAACGCAACTTTATGAAAAGGCGCCACTTCCGTCGCCGTGAAAACCAGGGAAAATGCTACTTTTTGAAAACGCTCCGACTCCATCTCCACGGAAACGGGGGGGGAAACGCAACTTTATGAAAAGGCGCCACTTCCGTCTCCGTGAAAACCAGGGAAAATGCTACTTTTCGAAAACGCTCCGACTCCATCTCCACGGAAACCGGAGGGAAACGCAACTTTATGAAAAGGCGCCACTTCCGTCTCCGTGAAAACCAGGGAAAATGCTACTTTTTGAAAACGCTCCGACTCCATCTCCACGGAAACGGGGGGGGAAACGCAACTTTATGAAAAGGCGCCACTTCCGTCTCCGTGAAAACCAGGGAAAATGCTACTTTTTGAAAACGCTCCGACTCCATCTCCACGGAAACGGGGGGGGAAACGCAACTTTATGAAAAGGCGCCACTTCCGTCTCCGTGAAAACCAGGGAAAATGCTACTTTTTGAAAACGCTCCGACTCCATGTCCACGGAAACGGGGGGGGAAACGCAACTTTATGAAAAGGCGCCACTTCCGTCGCCGTGAAAACCAGGGAAAATGCTACTTTTTGAAAACGCTCCGACTCCATCTCCACGGAAACGGGGGGGGGGAACGCAACTTTATGAAAAGGCGCCACTTCCGTCGCCGTGAAAACCAGGGAAAATGCTACTTTTTGAAAACGCTCCGACTCCATCTCCACGGAAACGGGGGGGGAAACGCAACTTTATGAAAAGGCGCCACTTCCGTCGCCGTGAAAACCAGGGAAAATGCTACTTTTTGAAAACGCTCCGACTCCATCTCCACGGAAACCGGAGGGAAACGCAACTTTATGAAAAGGCGCCACTTCCGTCTCCGTGAAAACCAGGGAAAATGCTACTTTTCGAAAACGCTCCGACTCCATCTCCACGAAAACCGGAGGGAAACGCAACTTTATGAAAAGGCGCCACTTCCGTCTCCGTGAAAACCAGGGAAAATGCTACTTTTTGAAAACGCTCCGACTCCATCTCCACGGAAACGGGGGGGTAAACGCAACTTTATGAAAAGGCGCCACTTCCGTCGCCGTGAAAACCAGGGAAAATGCTACTTTTCGAAAACGCTCCGACTCCATCTCCAATGGAAACGGGGGGGAACCACAACTTTATGAAAAAGCGCCACTTCCGTCTCCATGAAAACCAGGGAAAATGCTACTTTTTGAAAACGCTCCGACTCCATCTCCACGGAAACGGGGGGGGAAACGCAACTTTATGAAAAGGCGCCACTTCCGTCTCCGTGAAAACCAGGGAAAATGCTACTTTTCGAAAACGCTCCGACTCCATCTCCACGGAAACCGGAGGGAAACGCAACTTTATGAAAAGGCGCCACTTCCGTCGCCGTGAAAACCAGGGAAAATGCTACTTTTCGAAAACGCTCCGACTCCATCTCCACGGAAACGGGGGGGGAAACGCAACTTTATGAAAAGGCGCCACTTCCGTCTCCGTGAAAACCAGGGAAAATGCTACTTTTTGAAAACGCTCCGACTCCATCTCCACGGAAACCGGAGGGAAACGCAACTTTATGAAAAGGCGCCACTTCCGTCGCCGTGAAAACCAGGGAAAATGCTACTTTTTGAAAACGCTCCGACTCCATCTCCACGGAAACGGGGGGGAACCACAACTTTATGAAAAAGCGCCACTTCCGTCTCCATGAAAACCAGGGAAAATGCTACTTTTCGAAAACGCTCCGACTCCATCTCCACGGAAACCGGAGGGAAACGAAACTTTATGAAAAGGCGCCACTTCCGTCGCCGTGAAAACCAGGGAAAATGCTCCTTTTTGAAAACGCTCCGACTCCATCTCCACGGAAACGGGGGGGAACCACAACTTTATGAAAAGGCGCCACTTCCGTCTCCATGAAAACCAGGGAAAATGCTACTTTTCGAAAACGCTCCGACTCCATCTCCACGGAAACGGGGGGGGAAACGCAACTTTATGAAAAGGCGCCACTTCCGTCGCCGTGAAAACCATGGAAAATGCTCCTTTTTGAAAACGCTCCGACTCCATCTCCACGGAAACGGGGGGGAACCACAACTTTATGAAAAGGCGCCACTTCCGTCGCCGTGAAAACCAGGGAAAATGCTACTTTTTGAAAACGCTCCGACTCCATCTCCACGGAAACGGGGAGGGAAACGAAACTTTATGAAAAGGCGCCACTTCCGTCTCCATGAAAACCAGGGAAAATGCTACTTTTTGAAAACGCTCCGACTCCATCTCCACGGAAACGGGGAGGGGGGGAACCACAACTTTATGAAAATGCTTTGATCCCGTCTTTGTGGAAATGACAGAAGACGCAACTTTTCGAAAACGCCGCTGGTGCGCAGGCGTGTCATGACTCCTCGTCCATATTCTCATGGGACCAGGGTGTTTATAGCGTATTGTTTATCCGTGTGTGGTTTCATTACGGAAAACAACCCACAGCGCCGCCTCCTGGCCGGGCATGCTTACTACATGGTTTTCACTTGAAACGCTAAAGGAGTATCTCCTGTTTGTCGACGTAGTCGCGTGGCAGATACGGCGATACTGCCTCCAAGCGCAAGCACAACGAACGTCCGACAGTAAAAATTAGCCATCCGCCGGGTCAAGATGTTTTCGTATCAGCATGCGCGGCTTCCACCGCGCGCCTTGTTCGCTGTGTTCTCGCCTGGGAGAAGCGATATTCAACGAACGCCGTCTGGACGGAATAAATGAGGAGAGACAGAGCTCCGAGTGTGGGCCCGCGATCCCCAGAGAGGCTGCACTCCGCCTGCCAAAATATTCCTCTGAATGCATTTAGCTTCATTATTCCAAACGATATTAAGTCCAAACCAAAGTGGAAAGTAAAGTTTGGATTTTACTCTATTTTTTTCTTTTCTTGCTGCTGTTTACATTCACCTGCAGTACATTTTGCGGTATATTTGGTAGATAGTGTCATAATACCACACAGATCCCGGATGGAAAAGCCGATTCGATGCTCAGTTTTACCCGGCATGCCTTGCTCACGGCAATATTCTGAGAGGAGATATGGCGTGACGTTCGTCATTCAATTTTCGAAAAAAAAAAACGCTCCGACTCCGCGTGAGTGGAAATCGCAACTTTTCTGAATCACCCCGTCTCTGTGTAAAAGGGGGGGGGGGAACGCAAGTTTTTGAAAAGAGACCGACACCATTTCCAGTGAATGCAATTGGGGCAAAACACAAGTTTTTGAAAACACGGACTGATATAAGTTTAACTACTTTTCAATACCGAGTACCAATATGAGTACTAACTTAACTATTTGCCTGTACCGATACAAGTACTAACCTTTAGGTACTTGCTAATACCAAGTGCCAATACGAGTACTAACCTTTAGCGACATGCCAGCACCAATTCGAGTACTAACCTTTAGCTTCTTGCCAATCCCAAGTACCAATATGAGTACTAAACTTTAGCTACTTGCCGATACCAAGTGCCAATACGAGTACTAACCTTTAGCTTCTCGCCAATACCAAGTACCAATATGAGTACTAACCTTTAGCTACTTGTTGCTACCACTACAAGTACTAACCTTTAGCTTCTTGCCAATACCAAGTACCAATATGAGTACTAACCTTTAGCTACTTGTTGCTACCACTACAAGTACTAACCTTTAGCTTCTTGCCAATCCCAAGTACCAATATGAGTACTAAACTTTAGGTACTTGCCGATACCAAGTGCCAATACGAGTACTAACCTTTAGCTACTTTTTGCTACCGATACAAGTACTAACCTTTAGCTTCTCGCCAATACCAAGTACCAATATGAGTACTAACCTTTGGCTACTTGTTGCTACCGCTACAAGTACTGACCTTTAGCTTCTTGCCAATACCAAGTACCAATATGAGTACTAAACTTTAGCTTCTTGCCGATACCAAGTACCGATATGGGTACAAATCTTCAGCTACTTGCCCATTACCAGCGCTGATACAAGTCGTAATCCTAATTCACGCATTTCTGGTGCATCGACACCGAAACTATTTAGCATGTAGCATGTAGCGCAACTCATAGTTATGTGCTGAGCCGATAAACTAATGAGCAACCTCCTTGCGGTGTCGGACCTGGTACCGGTATCGGCCTATCAGGTCCGATACTGCCCGGTCTCGGTGCATCCCTTGTTTCTCCCCTCATTTTAACACGTTCCTCTGCCGATGAGAACGCTCGTGCGAGGAAGACGACGCCGCACCTCATCGTCGCTCGTTATTATACCCGCTTTTATCGTACTCTTCCACTGCGACTCAAATGTTCCTACTGTGTCAAAATACGGGCGAGTTCTTCAGGAAAGTCTCGCCGCGCTTTTAAGTGAAGCGTTGTCCCCCGGTGGCAGGCCGCTATTTCACTCAAAGGAACAACAGTTTCGGTGTCAAGCAAAATTATCTTCAGAAGGCAGGAATCAAGAGAAAAAATGTCAGTTTCTTTTTTTCTGGGCTGTCTTAATCAAACCGTCAGGAATCAGGACTCATTTCATGTCACGTCTGTCCGTGTGTCACTTTTTAACAGGTAAATGGGACGAACGCTGAAATGAGACGGCGAGGACCGACAAGGGCGTCTTGTGTAAAACCTGCGATGTGGAGGTCGAGGAAAGACACGTCTTCTTCTGAAGAACGGAAAACTATCGTTTCAGTTTGGGGGTCCGTTTACACCGAAACGATGCTCTAAGCCGCTGAAGCGCAACTTTTTGGAAATGGCTCGCAAATCAAATCTCCGTGGAAACGGGGGTGAAAACGCAAAACTTTGGAAGCGAGCCGAACAGCTCTCAAGGTGGAACTTTTTGAAAAAGCTCCGATTCCGTCTCCTGGAAATAAGGAAGAGGCAACTTTTCGAAAATGCTCCATCTCTGTAGAGGCAGGGAGGAAAACACAAGTTTACCGAAACGTTTCAGACTCCTTCCGTGGAAATGGGAGGAAACGCAAAATTTTGAAAGCGCTCTGAATTTGTGGAAATGTTGGAAAACGCTACTTTACGAAAACAGCTCGCAAGGTGGAACTTTTTGAAAGCGCTGACTTCGTCTCCGTGGAAATGGGAAGACGCAACTTTTTGAAAACACTATGTCTCTGTAGAAACGGGGGGGGGGGGGGGGGGGGGGGTGGGGGGGGACAAACGTTATCAGAAACGTTCAGACTCTGTCTCCATAGAAATGACAGATACCGCCAAATTTTGAAAAATGCTCCAACTTCGTGGAAATGTTGGAAAACTCTACTTTTTAAAAACATGCTCCCATGGACTTTTTGAAAATGCTGAAACGTTGGAAAACGCAACTCTCAACTATAAAACTACCAAGTCCGAGGAGAACATGGAGTCATGACACTCTGGAGGCAAACTTTGTTCTTATTGTTCATCTACTGAGCATGTGCAGAACAACTTCTCACTATGGCCATGATCTCGTGCAAAGTAGTATTATTTCAGAAAAGTTAGGTTGGAATGTTTTCAGAGCGTTGCATTATCCCCCGTTTCCACGGGGGCGGACTCGGGGCATTTTCAAAAAGTTGCGTTTTCCTCCATCTTCATTGAGATGGGGTTGAAGTGTTTTCAAAAAGTTGCATTTCGCACCATTTCCACGGAGATGGGACCCAAGCATCCCCCCCCCCCCCCCCCCCCCCCCCCCAAAAAAATGGCATTTTCCTCCCCGTTTCCGTGGAGATGGGGTTGGAACATTTTTCAAAAAGTTCCACCTTGGGAGCCATTTTCAAAAAGTTGCATTGTCTCCGAGCACCATTGACCCCCCCCCCCAAAACTACAAAAAGTTTTCCGTTTACACTTGGAAATGTTACGTAAACGGGGAAACGGGAGATACTACTTTAATACACACATGTACATAAGAAGTCAAATCCCAGCCAACCGCATGCCGAGCTACCGCCATATTCAAAGACGGCGACTTTGCACTGAATCCTTTCTGAACGCTCTCCCTCGTGCCCCTCGTGCACCCCTACACCAGCGACACTACGATCCCTCTCCGGTGGCTTCCTTCCAGGGGTCACCTGTCCAATACCCCATTGATTTTTGAATAGAAAGCCTTGCATGGTTTGGCGCCACAACAAATATTTCCTCTGGACTCCCCGGGATCGTCTCGTTAATCACTTCTCTTTGTTGGTGAAATAAAAAAAAAAAAAGAAAGAAAAGAAAGAAAGTCGCGAGGCTCCAGGACGGCGTCGGGGCGAGGACGAAGTCTCCTCTCCCATCTGCAACGAGGCGGAGAGAGCAAAGCGTCAGCCTTACGATTCCCCCCACGTCCCCCTAACCGTCCGATTCCCAGCCACTCGCAGATCAATAGCAGTCTTTTTGAGCAAGGCAGAGGCCCCCCCCCCCCATTGTGGCCGCGCTCGCCGGGGCCGGGGCCAACCGCCGCCATTGGTGCAGCTAAACCGTGACGGATTCATCCCGGCCCGGTCCCCCCATTAGTCACCCCACCGCGGGTGAAAACACGGACCCGAGGTCCCCTAATGGGAATTTAATGCACTTCAATGTACCTGCAAGCCAAATAGAAAGAAAGCGGCCGCTGTTTTTCCCGCCGCGGACGATGACTCACGGTGGATATTAGATCTCCGCAGTCAGCGAGGCCGACATGTATCATAAGTAGAGTCTCTTTGTGTGCGGCGGCGGCGGCGGCGGCGGCGGCTCCAAATTGGAATTGGGGCATTGAGTGCACTTGTGGGCCGCCGTTGGGTATAGGGCTTAGTGGATGGATCGTTTCTTTTACAGGGAAGGAAGTGTGTGCTTATTGTGGAGTGTGAGATGTGTGTGTGTGTTTGTTTGTGTGTGTGTGTGTGTGTGTTTGTTTGTGTGTGTGTGTGTTCATGAGCCTGAAGCGAACCACTTGTCTGTTAGCTTTTCATTCAGATCAATCTTTGAGATATTTTGGTTTATAGGCAAACGCCGTTGCAGAGTCTTTCTACTCAGGAGGCGTTCAAGGACGGGACGGGGTCAGTTTCACTTCAGAGAGCCAAAGAAAGAAAATGGAAGAATTAGAAGAAGAAGTAAAAAAAAAAAACACTTCTAAATCGAAGTGTTTTTTTCCTATTTAATTCCTATTCATTCAAATTGTATTGGGTTTTTTTTCTTCTCAATGAGAAAATGGATTGTTTCTGTCTTGGCCGTACTTGGAACAGAGACTTCCAACTTCTTAAAAGATATATTAAAACAGAATTTGAACACTCCTGAAACACTTTTAATTCACTTTTAAAACACTCTTAAAAGATCACTGAAACATGTAGGCACTCCTCAAATGCCCCTGAAACACTTGTGAAACTCTTTGAAACCTTTGTGAAACACTCCTGAAACGTTTGTAAATGACCCCTAAAACCTTTGTGAAACACCCCCAAAATGCCGCTAAAACACTTGTGAAACTCTTTGAAACATTTTCGAAACACTCCTAAAACGCTTGTAAAAGACTCCTAAAACCTTTGTGAAACACTCCCGAAATGCCCCTAAAACACTTCTGAAACTCTTTGAAACATTTCTGAAACACTCCTGAAACGCTTGTAAAATGCCCCTAAAACCTTTGTGAAACACTCCTGAAACGCTTGTAAAAGACCCCTAAAACCTTTGTGAAACACTCCCAAAATGCCCCTACAACCTTTGTGAAACTCTTTGAAAAATTTCTGAAACACTTCTGAAACGTTTGTAAATGACCCCTAAAACCTTTGTGAAACACTCCTGAAACACTCCCAAAATGCCCCTAAAACCCTGGTGAAACTCTGAAACCTTTGTGAAACACTCCTGAAACGCTTGTAAATGACCCCTAAAACCTTTGTGAAACACCCCCAAAATGCCGCTAAAACCCTGGTGAAACTCTGAAACATTTGCAAAACACTCCTAAAACGCTTGTAAAAGACCCCTAAAACCTTTGTGAAACACCCCCAAAATGCCGCTAAAACCCTGGTGAAACTCTGAAACATTTGCAAAACACTCCTAAAACGCTTGTAAAAGACCCCTAAAACCTTTGTGAAACACTCCCAAAATGCCCCTAAAACCTTTGTGAAACTCTTTAAAAAATTTCTGAAACACTTCTGAAATGCTTGTAAAAGACTCCTAAAACCTTTATGAAACACTCCCAAAATGCCGCTAAAACACTTGAGAAACTCTTTGAAACATTTTCGAAACACTCCTAAAATGCTTGTAAAAGACCCCTGAAACCTTTGTGAAACACTCCTGAAACACTCCCAAAATGCCCCTAAAACCTTTGTGAAACTCTTTGAAAAATTTCTGAAACACTTCTGAAATGCTTGTAAAAGACTCCTAAAACCTTCATGAAACACTCCCAAAATGCCCCTACAACCTTTGTGAAACACTCCTGAAACGTTTGTAAATGACCCCTAAAACCTTTGTGAAACACCCCCAAAATGCCGCGAAAACACTTGTAAAACTCTTTGAAACATTTTCGAAACACTCCTAAAACGCTTGTAAAAGACTCCTAAAACCTTTGTGAAACACTCCCGAAATGCCCCTAAAACACTTCTGAAACTCTTTGAAACATTTCTGAAACACTCCTGAAACGCTTGTAAAAGACCCCTAAAACCTTTGTGAAACACTCCTGAAACGCCTGTAAAAGACCCCTAAAACCTTTGTGAAACACTCCCAAAATGCCCCTACAACCTTTGTGAAACACTCCTGAAACACTCCCAAAATGCCCCTAAAACCTTTGTGAAACACTCCTGAAACGCTTGTAAAAGACCCCTAAAACCTTTGTGAAACACTCCTGAAACGCTTGTAAAAGACCCATAAAACCTTTGTGAAACACCACCCTTCCCCCAAAATGCCCCTACAACCTTTGTGAAACACTCCTGAAACACTCCCAAAATGCCCCTACAACCTTTGTGAAACACTCCTGAAACACTCCCAAAATGCCCCTACAACCTTTGTGAAACACTCCTGAAACACTCCCAAAATGCCCCTAAAACCTTTGTGAAACTCTTTGAAAAATTTCTGAAACACTTCTGAAATGCTTGTAAAAGACTCCTAAAACCTTTATGAAACACTCCCAAAATGCCCCTACAACCTTTGTGAAACACTCCTGAAACGCTTGTAAAAGACCCCTAAAACCTTTGTGAAACACCCCCAAAATGCCGCTAAAACCCTGGTGAAACTCTGAAACATTTGCAAAACACTCCTAAAACGCTTGTAAAAGACTCCTAAAACCTTTGTGAAACACTCCTGAAACACTCCAAAATGCCCCTAAAACCTTTGTGAAACTCTTTGAAAAATTTCTGAAACACTTCTGAAATGCTTGTAAAAGACTCCTAAAACCTTTGTGAAACACTCCCGAAATGCCCCTAAAACACTTCTGAAACTCTTTGAAACATTTCTGAAACACTCCTGAAACGCTTGTAAAAGACCCCTAAAACCTTTGTGAAACACTCCTGAAACGCCTGTAAAAGACCCCTAAAACCTTTGTGAAACACTCCCAAAATGCCCCTACAACCTTTGTGAAACACTCCTGAAACACTCCCAAAATGCCCCTAAAACCTTTGTGAAACACTCCTGAAACGCTTGTAAAAGACCCATAAAACCTTTGTGAAACACTCCCAAAATGCGGCTCAAACACTCGTGAAACTCTTATGAAATGCCTGTAAAACACTCCCATCAATTATTTAATGAATCCAAATATATTCATGGAGTACTTTCAAAAGACAACAACAACAAAGAAGGGAGAACGGCGCCCTCTGCACTCTCGAACTCACCCCGAACCACCGGCACAAAGCAATAAAACAACAAGTATTCACACCAGAAACAGAGGAAATATTTAATAATGTTTAATAATGTGTGAACACCCCCGGCGTTCGCATCAGCCGCATCACGAAATTAGACAAAAAAAAAAAATGAGAACGTGTGGTGGGATTTCAACCTCATTACACAGTTAAAGGAAAAAAAGGGGGAACAATATCGTCAACTTGCCATCGGTATCGGCCGATATTGACTTTGAAATTTGCAATCAGCTGAAGGGAGCGTTTCCTTTAAGACGTTTAATCCCGGTCTTGTCCTCCTCTCTCGGCGTTGATCTCCAGCCTTTGGATGACAGGCATGGTGTGTCGACCTTTGCCAATACGGAAAAAAATAAAGATTTGTTTTTTTCCTGATCGACTGACTTAAATTATCCAATTACTCGCTCAATTTGACTTCCCAATCCACACTTCCTCTGAAGCATCCTCATTTAGCGTCGTAGCGGTGCGTGACGGGGGTAAAGATTTTAATGGCGTCCGTGGCTTGGCTTAAGCACGGCGGGGAAGGTAAACCTTGTTTGTAATGCTTGAACTCTCCGCGGAGCGGATCGGCTTCCAAAGCGCTTCTTTACACACACGTGTATTTCTGTCTGTGAGAGGCTGGAACGCTCATTTGTGAGGTGGAGCTAAATTATCATACTTCCAAGTCTTTCATTTCGGTCTAAAAAGCACCAAAAACACCCTTGAAATGGCTCTAAAACACTGTTAAAATACTCCTGAAACACTCGTAAAACACTCTTAAAACACCCTTGAAATGTCCCTAAAATATCCATGAAAAATACTCATGAAATATTCCTAAAACAACCACAAAACACTCCTGAAACACTTCTGAAATTCAAAAAACCTAAAATGACCTTAAAATACTCCCGAAAAAAAATCTAAGATGCCCCTAAAACACTCCAGAAAAACTGCTAAAACACTCCTGAAACGCCTCTAAAACACGCCTAAAACACTCCTGAAACACACCTAAGATGCCTCTAAAACACTCCTGAAAAACTGTTAACACACTCCTGAAACAACCCTAAAACACTCCTAAAGTGTTCGTAAAACACACATAAATGGTCCTGAAACACACCTAAAACACTACTAAAACGCTCTCAAAACACTCCAAAAACAACCCTGAAACACGCCTAAGATTCTCGTTAAAACACTCCTGAAACACTCTCAAAACACTCCTGAAACACTCTCAAAACACTCCTGAAACAACTCTAAAATACTCAAATTATTCCTAAAACACACAAAAATTTATTTATCCTGAAACACAACTTAAACTCTCCTGAAACACTCTCAAAACACTCCAAAAATAACCCTGAAACACACCTAAGATTCTTGTTAAAACACTCCTGAAACAGCCCTAAAACACTCCTGAACACTCCTGAAACAGCCCTAAAACACTCCTGAACACTCCTAAAACAGCCCCAAAACACTCCTGAAACACACTCCAACAATATCCCTGAAACACACCTAAGAGTCTTGTTAAAACACTCCTGAAACAGCCCTAAAACACTCCTGAACACTCCTGAAACAGCCCTAAAACACTCCTGAACACTCCTGAAACAGTCCTAAAAAACTCCTGAACACTCCTGAAACAGTCCTAAAACACTCCTGAAACAGCCCTAAACAGCCCTAAAACACTCCTGAAACAGTCCTAAACAGCCCTAAAACACTCTTGAACACTCCTGAAACACACCTAAGAGTCTTGTTAAAAAGCTCCTGAAACAGCCCTAAACACTCCTGAAACAGCCCTAAACACTCCTGAACACTCCTGAAACAGTCCTAAAAAACTCCTGAACACTCCTGAAACAGTCCTAAAACACTCCTGAAACAGCCCTAAAACACTCCTGAACACTCCTGAAACAGTCCTAAAACACTCCTGAAACAGCCCTAAACAGCCCTAAAACACTCCTGAACACTCCTGAAACAGTCCTAAAACACTCCTGAAACAGCCCTAAAACACTCCTGAAACAGCCCTAAACAGCCCTAAAACACTCCTGAACACTCCTGAAACAGCCCTAAAACACTCCTGAAACAGCCCTATAACACTCCTGAACACTCCTGAAACAGTCCTAAAACACTCCTGAACACTCCTAAAACACTCCTGAAACAGCCCTAAAACACTCCTGAACACTCCTGAAACAGTCCTAAAACACTCCTGAAACAGCCCTAAACAGCCCTAAAACACTCCTGAAACAGCCCTAAAACACTCCTGAAACAGCCCTAAAACACTCCTGAACACTCCTGAAACAGTCCTAAAAAACTCCTGAACACTCCTAAAACACTCCTGACACAGCCCTAAACAGCCCTAAAACACTCCTGAAACAGTCCTAAACAGCCCTAAAACACTCTTGAACACTCCTGAAACAGTCCTAAAAACTCCTGAACACTCCTGAAACAGTCCTAAACACTCCTGAACACTCCTGAAACAGTCCTAAAACACTCCTGAACACTCCTGAAACAGTCCTAAAACACTCCTGAAACAGCCCTAAAACACTCCTGAACACTCCTGAAACAGTCCTAAAACACTCCTGAAACAGCCCTAAACAGCCCTAAAACACTCCTGAAACAGCCCTAAAACACTCTTGAACACTCCTGAAACACACCTAAGAGTCTTGTTAAAACACTCCTGAAACAGCCCTAAACACTCCTGAACACTCCTGAAACAGTCCTAAAAAACTCCTGAACACTCCTGAAACGGTCCTAAAACACTCCTGAAACAGCCCTAAAACACTCCTGAACACTCCTGAAACAGTCCTAAAACACTCCTGAAACAGCCCTAAACAGCCCTAAAACACTCCTGAACACTCCTGAAACAGTCCTAAAACACTCCTGAAACAGCCCTAAAACACTCCTGAAACAGCCCTAAACAGCCCTAAAACACTCCTGAACACTCCTGAAACAGCCCTAAAACACTCCTGAAACAGCCCTATAACACTCCTGAACACTCCTGAAACAGTCCTAAAACACTCCTGAACACTCCTAAAACACTCCTGAAACAGCCCTAAAACACTCCTGAACACTCCTGAAACAGTCCTAAAACACTCCTGAAACAGCCCTAAACAGCCCTAAAACACTCCTGAAACAGCCCTAAAACACTCCTGAAACAGCCCTAAAACACTCCTGAACACTCCTGAAACAGTCCTAAAAAACTCCTGAACACTCCTAAAACACTCCTGACACAGCCCTAAACAGCCCTAAAACACTCCTGAAACAGTCCTAAACAGCCCTAAAACACTCTTGAACACTCCTGAAACAGTCCTAAAAAACTCCTGAACACTCCTGAAACAGTCCTAAACACTCCTGAACACTCCTGAAACAGTCCTAAAACACTCCTGAACACTCCTGAAACAGTCCTAAAACACTCCTGAAACAGCCCTAAAACACTCCTGAACACTCCTGAAACAGTCCTAAAACACTCCTGAAACAGCCCTAAACAGCCCTAAAACACTCCTGAAACAGCCCTAAAACACTCTTGAACACTCCTGAAACACACCTAAGAGTCTTGTTAAAACACTCCTGAAACAGCCCTAAACACTCCTGAACACTCCTGAAACAGTCCTAAAAAACTCCTGAACACTCCTGAAACAGTCCTAAAACACTCCTGAAACAGCCCTAAAACACTCCTGAACACTCCTGAAACAGTCCTAAAACACTCCTGAAACAGCCCTAAACAGCCCTAAAACACTCCTGAACACTCCTGAAACAGTCCTAAAACACTCCTGAAACAGCCCTAAAACACTCCTGAAACAGCCCTAAACAGCCCTAAAACACTCCTGAACACTCCTGAAACAGCCCTAAACCAGTGCCAGCCCATAGAGTGGCTCTCTTGCAGTGCTTCCTCTGCCTCCTCAGCACTTCCAGTAGCGTCTGTTTGAATCATCTCTGCATGACTTCCCGGCGCAGTCGTCCAGAACTGGACTCGGGAAGCACGCCGGCCAGCGCTCTGCTTTTGTTCCGGCCGTGCCTCGGGGCTGCGACACTGACCCTCCCGCTTTGCTCGAGGGCAGAGTGCCGGTCAGCGGCTGGCAGGAGGCCGTCGCCCCCGTTGAATCCACTCGCGGTCACGCACGTGTGAGGCCCTGAGCCGTGTAAAACATGACGGTATCGGCAGGTCCCGGGATGTCAGCCGCCGCCGCCGCCGGAAGGTGCCGGGATTCATCACGACCCGCCACGCTTCTGCCCGCCGTGCACTGAGCACTTGTGACACGCAGAACCGATAAGAAATAACCGCTGTCAGGCCACATCTGCGCTTCAAAAGATTTAAGCACGGATGGAGGAGAAGAGATGTAACGCAGAGGAGCGGGGGGGGGGGGGGGGGGGGGGGGAGGGGCAAAGGGTGGCCAGGCATGATTCATGAAGCCACTTCTCAGAACACCCCCCCCCTCCGCTGACTCATACCCAAACACTGAATCAACCACGGTGTCAGATGTCCAGTTCACAAAGACTTCCTGCCGTCCCCTTAGTGTCCGTGTCTGGGTTTTTTTTTCCCTCTTTTCTTCGCCGTCATCTTTCATCTGAGTCCTTTCATCCCAGGGACGGATGGCTGACAAAGAAAAGATGAGTGGATGGAAAGCTGCTTCTTGAACTTTTTAAATCATGTGGAATCCGAAAACGCCGGTCTCAGAGGCAGGACTTTGGGACTTTTCGAAAGTTTTCAAGTTACCTTACCGATCTTGTCGGTCTCGTTCTCTCATGGCGTGATGTTCACGACCACAGGTGAGGGGGGGGGGGGGGGTGAAGGGTCTGACTCTTCATCGTTTACATGTCAGCGTTTTCAAAATGATGCCCATTTACATAAAAACAGCAGAGTTTTGAAAATGTAACCTCTTCTTCCATATCCATAGGGACAGACTATTTTCAAAAAGTTACATTTTCCATCCGTTTCCATGGAGACGGATTTGGAGCGCTTTTAAAAAAAATCGCGTTTTCCCATGTTTCCATGAAGCGTTTGCAAAAAGTTGCATATTCTCCCGCTTCCAAAGAGATGGACCGTTTCAAAAAGTTGCATTCAACACCGTTTCCACGAAGACCGATTTGGAGCATTTTCCAAAAACTTGGGGGTTTTTTTTCCTCCCGTTTCCACGACGACATATCTGGAGCCTTTTCAGAAAAACTGCATCTTCCCCCCGTTTCCATTGAAACTGATTCGAGGCATTTTCAAAAAGTTGCGCTTTCCAAAAACGTCCACCTTGGGAGCCGCTTTCCAAAAAAAAGTTCCGTCTTCATTGCCTCGAAGCGCCATTGTCGTGTAAAACAAAGGTTGTCCTTTATTACTAGACGACATTGTCTCGCGGACGCCGGGCCTAAGCTTCCCCCCTGATTGGCTCCCGATGGGAGGCGCGAAGAAGCGGGGGGTTCTTGGAGCTCCATCTTGCCGCCACGACCCCATGTGGACTTTGTGATAAAGAAGGTGAACAAACCGTTTTTGAAAAAAACTTTCCGAACTGCTGCTGAACTCCGGAGATTCTCGGGTGGGGGTGGGGGTGGGGGTGGGGGGGGGGGGGGGATTATCGAGGTCTCGAGCTTCTGCCCGCTTCCTTGAACCTAAAACCCAAACAAACCAAAACGAGTCATTATTTCGACGGTTCCCTCTCTCTTGGGCGTGTCTGCCAGCGTTCCGGTCGAATCAGACCCCGGGAAGGGGGGTCCGATTCGAGAAGCGTTGGGAATGTTTATTGTGTTCCAAGCAGTCATTTTCCCTTAAACGTCGCCACGTCGGAGCCCTCGTCCTATTTACAGTCTGCCGGCTCGGCACCGGCAAAAACGAGACGCCTCGCCAAAGGACGTGCGTCTAATTCAACACGGAGTAAAACACAAGTAAACAGACTTTGATGTTGTTGGATTCTATTTTTTGTTTGTTTGATTTTTTTTTCCCCTGCCTCTTCGCTGTGATGTTTTCAGGCGTGGTGGACTAATGTGATTTTGAATGATGAGACGCGCTCAGCGTGTCTTCTTACACACGCGGTGGGGGGGGGGGGGGGGGGGGTTCCAGGTAGTCGAAGCAGTTAACCAATGGTTAGCCCGAGCGTGTGAGCCGGCTCCCCCGCCGCGAGGCGGGGGAGGGAGGCGGAGGCGATGGGAATCGTGTGCTGCTACTCAATTGTGTCATCAGCCTTGTAAGATGGAGAGGTGGGGGTGGGAGGTGGGGGGGTTGGGGGGGGGGGGGGGGGGATCCGTGCAAGTCGGCACAAGCTGTGTTCAATTGTACGCAAGCGAGAGCTCAAATCTGTCCTTGGAGGTGGAAGTACTCTGGGATTCCTTCTCATTGGATAAGACGGCGGTCAGTTCAATCGATTATCGCAATTTCGTATTGGAGTCGGTCGATAATGTCCCGAGGATTTTTTTTTTTTTTTAAAGAATCTCCTAATTTAACAGAATACCCCAAAACAGTCTCATACCTCCAACTTTCCAAATTTCCCCCAATATTCCATTCACGTTTTATTTCTGGAGCAACGAATACAAGTTTTACTTTGAAAAACCAACAATTCTACATGAAGCCTAGAGGCGGGGAAGGAAGAAACCGCACGAGAACGCCGTTTCACGTCAAGCGCGCCGTCTTTAGCCGACCGGCCACGTTAGTCACAGCGCCCCTAGAGGCCTGGCATAGGTACTACACGCCCCTTTAGGCCCCGTGTCCGCAGTGGCGTGTGGACGGGGTCCGCCTTCCGTTTTTTCGGAATGTGCCGTGGCGCTCCGCCGTGGTCGACACAAGCAACCGCGATCACGCTTGCGGTGAGCAGGGAGAGGGAAATATTTCCGCGGAATTGGGTATTATTCCAGAGGGCTTTGCGTCTCTGCAGGATCAAAATGTTGCAGGGTTTTTTGTTGTTGTTGTTGTTTTTAATGAGGATCCTGTTTATTAAGTCCACTCAGGGAGGCAGTGCAAGTACTTAGCATTTGCTTTCTAATTAGGAAAGCTAAACAGTCCCTATTGCTGAGGATCAACCATTAAGGGGGGAGAGGAAGTACTCAGCGTGGCTGTGCATGGAGAAGGGGGGATGAAATCTGGAGGAAGGAGAGGAGAGGAGGCGAGAGCGGGTGGGGGAGGGGGGGGGGGGAAATCATCAAATTGCTGTCATTGCAAACAGTTGCTTTAAATGTTTTGGTGGAAGGGAAATCGATTTCCGCGGTAATAGCGATGACTACACCCCCCCCCCCCCCACCCCCCACCCCACCCCGAGAGTCCGAGGGCTCCACCTAGTGTCGCGTCAAGGGAACCCCTCCGTGTGAGAGGTCCACCGCGTGGCTCTCCGCGGCCTCGTTTCCCGGCCGCCGCTCGTCGAGCGCGCGCGCGGGCGAGGAAGACAAAAAAAAAAACCTCGGGATGCGAGGAAACGGGGGAAAGAGCGCATGACGAGGATGTTGACACGAAAAAAAAGCAACCCCCGGCCTGCCACCGGCTCCTTCCATCAACACAATAAGTGCCTCCTTGATTAGCCGGCAGGAGACTGTAATCAGCTGTCTTTGTCCGCGTGTCCGTTTCACTCGGAGTAACAGAGCCTCAGCCAACAGAGCGGCCCATAATTACTACTTCTGTTCCATAAATCCCCGCCTTCTCTTTTGAAATTTCCCGTCTGCATGTCCCACAAAAGCGTCAGTCTTGTCAGTTCTTTCTACTTTCCCTCATTTGCTTGAGGCTCGGTGGCGGAAAAAACTTGTTTTTGTTTGATCATTACTTCAGAACACTCTCTAATTTTCAGACCGCCGCTGATCTCAATATCCCATCGGTACCGGCGGCGGCAGAGGGGGCTCGCGGCACGGTGGTGCCGCCGCCATGTTTGACGGTGGACTGTGTGGACCTTCCTTGACGCTCTGCAAGACACTGACCTCGGAGATTCCCGCGATGACTGTATGTCATCGGTGTGCGGAGTGGGACGGTGAAACGGATCGGAGGTGGAGCTCAGGCAGTGTCCAGGCACGACCCCCGTTCAAAAAGCGGCACATATTTTTATTTTTTTTTTTTTTCACAAAGTACAGGAAAGAGGACGAGCTGTTGACACGGGATCATAATCTCCTGTTGAGTAAACCTGTGTGTCATCTGCATATTCTATTGCCATCTAATGCAGGGATACATTAAACAGACGTGGCCCCAGGATGGAGCCTTGAGGAACTCCATGTCATTTTTTTTATTTATTTATTTATTTTTTTTTTAAATCAAGACCCGAAATGAACATAGAAGTTCCCGTTCTTCAGATACGACGACGATGAACGTGACCGGTCGAACGCCGCGCCAGGAGACGTCCGACTGGCGTTTTTCAGGACGGAGCGGCGAAGCTCCCGCAAAGGCGAGACGAACCAGAGCGGAAAGCCGACGAAACGTCGCCTCTGCGGCGGGGGGGGGGGGGCTTCAGGCAGGATCCGTTCACTATTCATGTACCGAGCGCAAGCCTCGTTCATGAATAAATCAGGGCGTGTAAAGTTTGAGTTCATTATTTTGATTTTGCTTGACCGACTCATTGAATTGCATGAAATTAATCCTGGAAAAAAAAAAAATCCAGCATAAGGTTGTTGTTTTTTTTGGGGGGGGGGGGGGGGGGGTTTATTACTTCACTGCAGTGCGGCTTTTGCTTGATGTGAGCGCAGACTTGACGCCGGCTTGATATTTTAACCCCTAAATCTTCTCTTGAGTCATAATAATACTAATTACGTCTTGTTCTCATGAGGCCTGGTACGCGCAGTCTGAACTCTTGTGATCTAGTGTGCCTCTTAAAGGGGATTAAATCGGAGGTATATTTCCCCGTGTGGCACTCTGTGTCATGTTGGTCGTAAAATACAAGCCTCCCTTGTCTGTTTCTCTACTGCCCCCCCCCCCCTTTTGTATATATATATATATATAAGTTGTGTCGGTCTATTTGTCTGTCACCTCTCTTTTACCCTTCCTTGCTTCACTTCCCTCGCCGAGACAGTTGACTGGTATGGCGACACCAGACTGCGCGTATTTTTAGCTGCCGCCACAGATGGGGCCATGGCAGCATGTCAGAGACCAGAATGTTCTTTATCTCAGCTGTCAGAGCGCTCCCCGCGACCAAAATGGATCCTGTCCGCTTGAAATGGGGGGGGGGGGGGGTTTGAGACGTTAATTGCTATGTGTTGGTATGGCTAAATAACCGGACGGAGACGCTTTGTGGGGGGCCCGTCATGAGGCGGCGGTCACGGGTTCGCGCCGGAAAATAAGAGGCTTTTGCCGCGGTTCAATAACGGCTCCGATCAGATATCGGTACTTATAGCTGAGAATAGAAGATATTTTCCAATTTAGCGGGGGGTCACAAAGTTTCCAATTTCCGGTTAGAATTAGAGCCGTGCTCACAGAAATCCTCATAGGCACACCTAAAAGTCTTCCTATTTTTTAAAAAAAAAATAAAAATAAAGCAACTTTTTACATAATATATTTATGTTGATCAGGCAAGATAGTGCTTTGTTTAAATTAAACATGTTTTATTTACATGATAAATAAAGTCCAAGTTAGTCATCGGGGTTGGGGAAGTTCACTTTCTACACGAACTTGTTCAAAATTCAGTTCACAAATATTAAAATGAACTAGTTCATAGTTTTGTTTTTGTTTTGTTTTTTTAATAAAACCCCGGCTAGCTCAGTTGGTAGAGCATGAGACTCACAATCTCAGGGTAGTGGGTTCGTGTCCCACGCCGGGCGCCACCTTCCCGTGGGCCCCCCCCCCCCCCCCACCCGCAGGAAGGCTCCCAAATGGTGCATCCGCGACCCGGAAACGGATAAGCGGAAGAAAATGAAATGGTGAACCCTGAAGGAATTATTTAGTGACTTACACCCACCTTGAAAGGCGAGCCGGGTTCAACTGAACTCAGGCTCGAGTGCACGACTCTCAGCGTGAACGCCGTCCTTCCCCAGAAACCACTAAACGACCACCACTGTATTTATTATTTTCCACAATAAAGCAGTTTTTTTTTTTTTGTCTTCTTCGTCTTCCTCCCACTGGTGCTGCGGTTGCAGTCCAATAATGTGTCTTTCATCAAGAAAGCTCCAATCGAGCCCGAAGGTCTCCGTCTGAGCGCCGTCACAATCCTGCGCCTCATTTCCATTCCCCGTCCCTCAAGGCCAGGTGACAAAAAAAAAAAAAACAAAAAAAAAAAACGTCCCCGAGGTGCGGGAAGCAGACGCTGCGCGCTCTGTAGCCTTCACCTGCAGAGAACTGGTCAATTGATATGGAAATGAACGGCACCGTCGAGTCCTTCGGACGAGAAAAAGCAGGGAGGTAAACAGAAAAACAAAAAAAAAAAAGGCCGGCAGTGATGACTGAGGCGGGTCTGGTCGTGATCGCCGTCGACTTTATCGGCACTTTTTTCTCCCCAGACGAGGTCGTCGCGCGGATCGTCAAGACGGGAGGCGGCCGAAGGACACCACAATCAGTCCTGAGTGTGCAACTTTGAGAAACCGCTGGCTGCTCGAAGTTGCTCACTTGCCCGGAACGAGAGGGCTGACAGGCCAAGAAAGCCACATGGAACACATGGAGACGGCAACGGGAGAATTTTCACCCCTTCATTTGGTTCGGGGGGGGGGGGGGGGGGGCGCTGTCATCTGAAAGAAACGCTGACCGGAGAGGAAGTAAAGAAGAACCTCGGCTCATTGACCGGAAGTTCCCGCCGCATTAGCTTGTGGCGGCTAGGCTAGTTAGCTCATGGCTGATGGGTAGCCACAAATAACCACGATATATATATATACTCTTCAGGCCAGATGTCAATGAGAGTCTTCCTCGCTACTCGGCAGATGTTTTCCAATTTTTTTTCCTTTCTGCATCTAATTCTTCAGATTCGTGCGGTCGGCTTGGTTTGTTTGCTACCCAAAATGCATTGCGCGCTGCGTCACGCCCGCTAGAAAAGGAAGCGAGACCGGGGTTTTGAAGGGGACCAGAGATCTCTTTTTAGTGCCGGTTCACAGTTATTGGGCGTTTTCACGCCTTTCTGAAGAAAGAAGGAATAGAAGGAGGGAGGGGTCGGAGAGACACCGGGGTGGGAAGGAAGACAAGGGGGCAGAAGACGTGTAAATGGGTTCCTAAAGGCGACGGGACTATTGGGGAAAGTATAGAGCAGTGGGGATGGTCTAAACTAACCGGAGCCAGCGGATGGCGGTAATGCAACTTCTTGGATGCCAACTGCCGTTAAACCCAAAAGAAAAGAAGAAGAAGAAACTGCTCGTTGGCACCGGTAAGCAAAAAGAGTACGTACCTTCGTTCTCTTTTACGTCCATCTCGCCGGTAAACGCGAGCGGCGGTGCAGCCCAGTGGCGTGCCCCGCGTTCTCTGTGACTACAGCGATTATCATCACAGGCGGCAGGAGCGCCGTGTCGTTCGGCTTCGCGGAAGGTCAAGAGCGGATTGGTGACACGCGACGTTGCCATGCCGGCGGCCCGCGGCCGCAAATTTAGGCCGGCCTTTGCTTTGTGCTGAGAGCCATTAGCTGCCTGGCGTCGCGGCTCGGTCTCCGCCCGAGCGGTTGGGGCGGAGGGTGAAAGTTCACCCGCGGTGCAATTAGTGGAAGGTTTGGAAAACAATCTGATGTCTCAGATTAGATGCCGGCGTGGCGCCTCGGCGTCGCACGGAGCTTTGAGAGACGAGTATCAGGATTTCAATTAACGGTGAGAAGAAGCTTCAGCGTGCATGTTGAGGATAACAAGAGGTGAGCGCGTCACTGGTGTATTATTAAACGGTGGTTTTATTCATTATTTTATTATTATAAAGCACTTTTATTCTTTACTTTATTATCAAATGGTGGTTTTATTCATTATTTTATTATATAAAGTACTTTTATCTATTATTTTATCAATATACGGTGGGTTATTTCATTATTTTCTTTTTCTAAAGTCGTGTTATGCATTACTGACATGCACATACATCTCCCTATTTACATTTTTATCGCTGTTATCGAACAATATGAACATAAAAACATGTTAATTTGACTTTGTTTCTTTTCAGGGGGGGGGGTTCCCATCTATTTGAAGGCAGCGCTGCAGTACTCAACATCGACCAGCAGAGGGTAGCAACACATTAAGCATCTTATGAGAGAAGAAGCAGTGAACATAAACTCTGAATTGAATAAAAACTTCTTCTTTTGGTGCATTTTAAGTTTAAACCGCCTCTTTTCAGCAGCACGTTCAGTCATTAATATAGATTTTATAGTGTTTTTACTCTTTATCTTATTGCTCTAAAGTCATCTGATCATGATTTATATATTTTTAAAGTTGTTTTTCCTTCATGGTTGTTTTATTTCAAAGTCGCTTCATTATTTTCCAGTAGTTTCCTTTATAGTGTTTTATTATTATAAGTGGTTTCTTTCATGATGGTAAAATCGTAAGTACTTTCATTCACTAATTTATTATCAAAGTGATTTTCTTCATTCATTTATTGTCATGGATTGTTTTATCATTAGATAGTGGTTTCCTTCATTGTTTTATGATTTTTAAGTAATTCTATTAATTATTCTATCATTATAAAGTAGTTCTCTTCAGTCCTTTATCATCATTTCATGGTTTTATTCACTATTTTGTTATTATAAAGTAGTTTTAATCATTATTTTATTGTTTAATTGACACAAAGTTATTATATTAAGGGGTTTTAGTCACTATTTTATCATTATCAAGGAGTTTTTTACATGATCTTTGTTATTATATAGTAGTTCTACTCATTATTTTATTATTAGTCTTTTATTGATTTATTTTATTATCATACAGGAGCTTTCTTCATTATTTTATTGTTTCATTAATACAAAGTCTTGATATCCACTGCTAATATAAAGTAGTTTTATTCATTATTTTATGATATTAAGTGGTTTTAGTCACTATTTTATCATTATAAAGAGTTTTTTTTACATGATCTTTGCTATTATATAGTAGTTCTATTCATTGTTTTATTATTACAGTCTTTTATTCATCTATTTTATTATCATACAGTAGCTTTATTCATTATTTTAATATCATATAGTGGTTTTAGTCACTATTTTATCATTATAAAGATAGTTTTTTTTACATGATCTTTGCTATTATATAGTAGTTCTATTCATTGTTTTATTATTACAGTCTTTTATTCATCTATTTTATCATCATACAGTAGCCTTTTATTATTTTATGGTTTTATTAATACAAAGTCTTTATATTCACTGCTAATATAAAGTAGTTTTATTCATTATTTTATTATCATATAATGTTTAAGTCACTATTTTATCATTATCAAGGAGTTTTTTACATGATCTTTGTTGAGATATAGTAGTTCTATTCATTGTTTTATTATTAGTCTTTTATTGATATATTTTATTATCATACAGGAGCTTTCTTCATTATTTTATCCTTTTATTTAATACAAAGTCTTTATATTCACTGCTAATATAAAGTAGTTTTATTCATTATTTTATGATATTAAGTGGTTTTTGTCACTATTTTATCATTATAAAGAGGTTTTTTTACATGATCTTTGCTATTATATAGTAGTTCTATTCATTGTTTTATTATTACAGTCTTTTATTCATCTATTTTATTATCATACAGTAGCTTTATTCATTATTTTAATATCATATAGTGGTTTTAGTCACTATTTTATCATTATAAAGATAGTTTTTTTTACATGATCTTTGCTATTATATAGTAGTTCTAGTCATTGTTTTATTATTAGTCTTTTATTGATTTATTATAATACAGGAGCTTTCTTCATTATTTTATTGTTTTATTGATACAAAGTCTTAATATTCACTGCTAATATAAAGTAGTTTTATTCCTTATTTTATTATATTAAGTGGTTTTAGTCACTATTTTATCATTATAAAGGAGTTTTTTTACATGATTTTTGTTATTATATAGTAGTTCTACTCATTGTTTTATTATTACAGTCTTTTATTCATCTATTTTATTATATACAGGAGCTTTCTTCATTATTTTATTGTTTTATTAATACAAAGTCTTTATATTCACTGCTAATATAAAGTAGCTTTATTCACTATTCTCTTATTCTAGAGCAGTGTTATTCATGACTGACCTACACAAACATCTGCCTCGTTCCATTTTTCTCTGCGTTTGTTAAGACTCGGAAGAGGAATAATATGTAAATGTGACTTTTTGTCCGAGCTCCCAGACCTTGTCATTCCAATGCAGTGCTGCTGCAGTACCTCCCTCCCACCGGCAGGCGCCAGCAGCGGGCAAAACGGCTCGCGTTGGCCAAGCGAAGAAGAAGAAGGAGGAGGAAAAAAAAGAAGTGGCGCACATAAACACCGAAAGAAGGTTGGTGCGAACCGATTGAAAAACGTCTCATTTGAGTGCATTTCGAGGCCAAATCGCCTTTCTGTTTCTCCCCCCACACCCCCCCGCAGGACGAAAAGGTGCAGAAAATGGACACGCGCGCCTTTAGGAACCCGTACCCGGACTTCGACGGGACCAACGCGTCCGCTCTGTTCGACTGCCATGGAAAGGTGATGGACGCTCGAAGCGCGTGCAGATCTTTGCTTTTTTTTTTTTTTTTTTTTCTTTTTTTTTTTCTTCTTCTTCCCCCCCCCCTCTCCCCTCTCTCCCGTCGTCTGAATGTCTCTTGTCTTCCCCCATCCTCCCCCCCCCCATCCTCCACCTTCCTCCACCCTCAGATCACGGAGGATTTCACCCAGAGGCTGTGCAGGAAGATCATGGAGCTGCTGGCTGTCATGGAGGACGGACTGCGGTCTGCGGATCCCCGGGACTGCACCGCCTACACAGGCTGGGCAGGTTTGGAGATTTAAAGACGTAAACATGGAGGCAGTGAAATCCACAGTTTTTCTTTTTCTTCTTTTTTCTTTTTTTTTTTTTTACCCTTTCTGCAAGCCACAAAATGGTGCCTCGGCGATGACTAACTTCCATTTCTCGTGTGTTTCCAAGCATTAAAAACGACACCCACTTTCTTTCTTTTTTTTCTTTTTTTTTTTGAATCCTTTTAATTCCCCCAAAAAAAAAAAAAAAACCTCCCATTCTTGTGATAATTACAGTTAATAATTACATTTTTTGCTGATAAGAGACACAGATTGACGCTTTTATGATTTAATTGTCTTATTTTCACGCGATAAATTCAATATTTTACCTTCTGCGTGCAAAACTGGGAAGTTAATGTCTTTTTCCGACTCTATTGTCACCTTTTGTTGGTTTTTTTTTGGTCCTTTTAATTCCAGGAAAACCTCCATTCTGATTATAACGACACTCAATTCGCGTCCGTTTCTCCTAGAATCATCCTCCTCTCATTTAATACGTTCAGTATTTTAGCTTATTGGGGACACCAAATTGCATAAATATTGAGTAACTTGCATCTTTATGTCGTTTTAGGCATGAAAATATCCCCTACTTGTACTTATTGTCCTTTTATTCCAAGAAAACGGCCTTTTCTTATATTTAATCAACTAATTCCATCACTTTACTTCAATTTCTTCCATTAGATCGTCTTCGTTTCATGTAATAAATTCAATATTTTAACTTATCGGACCTTTACCTCCTATAACTTGGATTATTTTTGTATTTTCAGGCATCAAAATGTCAATTACCGGCACCTTTGGTGCTTTAATTCCAGGAAATCTCTCCTTCTCGTGATAATTACAGTCGATTTATTTCAAGTTATCCCTTTTAAAGTCCGATCGTCTTCCTCTCGGGCCGAAAATTCAATATTTCTAACTTGTACGGACTCGAAATTGCACCTTTTGTGTTGAGTGACTTGGGGTTTTTTTTTTGTACTTTTAAGGCAAAAAGATGTCATCCAGTTGAGCTTTTTTGTCTTTTAATTCCAGGAAAACTCCCATTCTAACGTAATCAATCAACTAATTTAGTCGATTTACGTCATTTCCCACCTTTTCGGGTAAAAAGCGGCCGCAGATGGTCGTCTTCTCACGCAGTATTTTTAATATTTTACCTTGTAGAGACATGAAATGACACCTTTTCGGTAGAGTAACTCTGATAGAGTTCCCCCCCTCCCCCGATTGGTTGATGGTTTATCCGGATGATGTGTGTCCCCCCCCCCCCAGGCATCGCCGTGCTCTACCTGCACCTCCACGATGTGTTCAAGGACCCGTCCCTCCTCCAGAAGGCGCAGGAGCACGCCGGCCGCGGCCTCAAGTGTCTGGCGCGCCGCGACGTCACCTTCCTGTGCGGGGACGCCGGGCCGCTGGCCGCCGCCGCCGCCGTCTACCACCGCCTGCAGAGGCCCGGCGAGGCCGACGAGTGCGTCGCCAGGTCGGTGATGTCACAGGCTGCGGCGCCCGCGTGGAGTGCCGTCGGCGTCCTCCGTGATCCTTATTAGATTAGTTGTTAGACTTTCAAAGTCATTTTATTCATTATTTTGTCATTTTTAAGTCATTTTATTATTCTGAAATCATGTTACTCATTTCTTGAATCTAGTTTGTGTTTCATCCATTGTTTTATCATTTCTAAGTAGTTTTCTTCATTATTTTCTCATTTTTAACTGAATTTCCTCATTATTGTATCATTTATTTATGTATTTTTTTCATTATTTTATCTTTTTTAAGTAAATTCCTCGTTATTGTATCATTTTTAGTTTTTTTAATTCATTATTTTGTCATTTTACACATTTTTTTAAATCACATTTGTGTTTCATACGTTATTTCATAATAGTAAAAGTTGCTTTCTCGTTATTTCACAATTTTTTTTGACCTCAATATTTGATCATTGTTTAAGTACGTTTCTTTATTATTGTACGTTTAAGTAGTTTACTTTATTATTTTATCATTTTTATGTTATTTTATACGTTATTTTATAATTTTCAAGTCAGGTTTTTCATTATTTTATCATTTTTAGATCAATTTCTTCATCATTTTATGATTATGAAGTTGGTTTACTCAGTATTTGATTCTGTTTGTGTTTTATTCCTTATTTCCTAAAAGTCTATAAGGGGTTTCTTTGTTGTTTTATAACTTTAAAGTCATTTTCGTCGATATTTTATCCTTTGTAAGTGGTTTTCTATATTACTCGATAATGCTGAAGTCATTTTATAAAAGTTTTCTGATTAAAGTGTCATCAGGGGGTCGATAATCCCACAGATTACGTCACTTCCTGTGTGGTCGTCTCTCTGCAGGCTGCTGCAGTATCACCAGACGGCCTGCGGGGGCGGCGGCGGGCTGCCGGACGAGATGCTGTACGGGCGGATGGGCTTCCTCTACGCGCTGGCGTTCGTCAGGAAGCAGCTCGGCGAGGAGCGGATCCCCCTGGAGTTCATCCAGCAGGTGGGCGGGGCGTGATGGGGTGGGCGGGGCGGGGTGGGGGGCGGGGCTCTGAGCCCGACCTGGGCGACCTCGCGGTTCACCCTCCGGTCGCTCTCCCTCGGTTCCAGATCAGCGAGGTGGTGCTGGAGTCGGGCGAACGCTACAGCAGGAAGGTGCAGGTCCAGAACCGCAGCCCGCTGATGTACGAGTGGTACCAGGAGCAGTACGTCGGCGCCGCCCACGGCCTCGCCGGAATCTACTACTTCCTCCTGCAGGTCGGCAAGCAAGGCTCTGTACTCGCTGGTCTCTTATTGTGGCGGTCTCGTCATTATTTCATCCGTTTGAACTCGTTTCCAGCATTATTTTGTATTTTAAGTCGTTTTCTTCATTCTTTTTTTTACTTTCAACGAGTTATCTTTATTATTTTATCAGTTTTTAAGTAGTTTGCTTCATTATTTCATCCGTTTTAACTAGTTTTCAACATTATTTTTTAAATTTTAGCTCGTTCTCTTCATTATTTCACCCGTTTTTAAGCAGTTTCCTTCATTATTTTTTTACTTTCAACGAGTTATCTTCATTATTTTATCAGTTTTTAAGTAGTTTGCTTCATTATTTCATCCGTTTTAACTAGTTTTCAACATTATTTTTTAAATTTTAGCTCGTTCTCTTCATTATTTCACCCGTTTTTAAGCAGTTTCCTTCATTATTTTTTTACTTTCAACAAGTTATCTTCATTATTTTATCAGTTTTTAAGTAGTTTGCTTCATTATTTCATCCGTTTTAACTAGTTTTCAACATTATTTGATTATTTTTAAGTAGTTTCCTTCATTATTTCATCCGTTTGAACTAATTTTCCTCATTTTTAAAATTTTAGCTCGTTCTCTTCAGTATTTCACCCGTTTTAACTAGTTTTCAACATTATTTTCTTATTTTTAGCTCGTTCTCTTCAGTATTTCACCCGTTTTTAAGTCGTTCTCTTCCTCGTTTCCTCATTTCAAAGTAGTTTTCGTCGTTTTATGATTTTTCAGTTTTTCTTCATCTCATCTTGTTTAAGAAGTTTGTGTTCTTTGATTATTTCATCATTTTCAGCACATCATCATTATTATTGTGTTTGAATAGTTTTCTTCATTTTAAATTTTTGTTTTTTGCAGTTTTCTTTTTCTTTTATAGTTTTTATGAAGTTTCCGTCATTATTTGATCTTGTTTAAGTGGTTGTCTTCAATATTTCAAAAATAAGTAGTTTGCTTCATTATTTTAGCATTTTTAAATTATTTTCTTCATTATTTTAGCATTTTTAAGTTATTTTCTTCATTATTTTAGCATTTTTAAGTAGATTTTTTCATTATTTTAGCATTTTTAAGTTATTTTCTTCATTATTTTAGCATATTTAAGTAGATTTTTTCATTATTTTAGCATATTTAAGTAGATTTCTTCATCATTTTAGCATATTTAAGTAGATTTTTTCATTAATTTAGCATATTTAAGTAGATTTTTTTCATTATTTTAGCATTTTCAAGTCATTTTCTTCATTATTTTATCGTGTTCAAATCCTTCTCTTCATTTTCTCCTGATTAAAGTGGTTTTATTGACTATTTCTCTCTTCTAATATCATTTAATTCAACAGTTCCTCTTTATAAAACACTTAAACTCTTTATTATGTGACCGTAAAGTCAGTTTAATCCTTATTTTATTCTTCTGAACTCGTTCTCTTCCACTCCCTCCCTGATTTAACGCCTTAAAGCTCATTTTTCTGACGGGCGAAGGTCAGGTCTGACTTTGTTGTCCCTCCGTTGCAGCCGGGCTTCGTCTCCTCGCCGGCGCCGGTGCAGAACCTGGTGAAGCCCAGCGTGGACTTCGTGTGCCGCCTGCGCTTCCCGTCGGGGAACTTCCCGCCGTGCATCGGGGACGAGCGCGACCTGCTGGTGCACTGGTGCCACGGCTCGCCGGGCGTGGTCTACATGCTGCTGCAGGCGCACAAGGTGACGTTAGAGTGTGTGTGTGTGTGTGTGTGGGGTGGGGGGGGGGGTGTGTGTGGTGACACCTTGTGGAGGAGAGCGGCATCACGACGTCGTGTCGGTTTCATTCGTTGTCTCGTACAAATGTTTTTTTAATCGTTTTATTTTAATTCAGTTTTTTTTAATTCAGTATTTTGATGTTGTAAAGTAGTTTTCTTCACTATATTAAGTCATTTTCTTTAAGCATTTTCGATTTTTTGTCATTTGATTCACTATTATGCCATCATGAAGTACTTTTCGTCATTATAATGCTGTTATAAAGTACTTCGATTTATTATTTCATTATTAAATCTTAGTTTTCTTCATTGTTTGATCATTTTTAAGCGGTTTTATTTCAGTATTTTGCAATCATGAAGTAAGTTTTCTTCATCATTTTTATTTTTCCAAGTTCTTTTTCTCATTTTATTAGAAAAAGAAACAATTTTCTTTATTAATTTATTTTTATAAAATAGTTTATGTCATTGTTTTACCATTTTAAAGTCATTCTTCGTCATTTTAGTCTTTTAAAATGTATTTCTTATTCATTATTCTGTTATTCTAGTCATTTTATTCACTATTTTATTATTAAAAAGTCATTTTTCGTCACTATTTTAGAATTTTACCTTCATTTTATTCACAGTTGTGTTGCTATGAAGTCATTTTCTCGACGCTCACGTGGAATTTAAAGCCCATTTATGACGATCTAACGGGAATAAAACACGACAACTGAGAGAAAACGCCAGCCGAGTGACGTCGTTTTGAGAAATATTTAATAAATACGGCAACTTTTTTTTCCCCCGTTCCGCCGGTTTGGAGGCTTTAAAGATGCATTTTGTTTTTATTTAACGAAAGTTGACTTTTGCGTGTGCCGCAGGTCTTCGGCGTGCCTCAGTACCTGGAGTACGCGCTGCACTGCGGCGAGGTGGTGTGGCACTACGGCCTGCTGAAGAAAGGCTACGGGCTGTGCCACGGCGCGGCGGGCAACGCCTACACCTTCCTGGCTCTCTACCGCCACACGCAGGACGCCAAGCACCTCTACAGGGCCTGCATGGTGAGTAGGCGGCGGCGGCGGCGGCGGCGGCGGCTCCCGGCGCGCTCCGTTCATCAAGGCCCCGGTTTCTGAGTTTGTTGTCGTGTGTGTGTGTGTGTGTGTGTGTGTGTGTGTGTGTGTGTGTGTGTGTGTGCAGTTTGCAGATTGGTGCATGAACTACGGGAAGCACGGCTGCCGCATGCCGGACACGCCCTGCTCGCTGTTTGAAGGTGAGGAAGGAGCCGAGCGTCACGTCCGAGTCTGTGCTGGTCTCCTGGTTATTTCGGAGGGTTTGAGCAAAGTGTCGAGTCAAAAAGAAACGTCTCAACAAAACAGGAAATTTTATCTTATAGTCATTTTATACAAATTTTCATTATAAAAGTCATTTTATTCATATTTTTATCTTAGTCATTTTATAAAATTTTTCATTATAAAAGTCGTTTTATTCATAATATTTTTAACTTATAGTCATTTTATACAATTTTTCCTTATAAAAGTCATTTTATTCATATTTTTATCTTAGTCATTTTATAAAATTTTCATTATAAAAGTCATTTTATTCATAATATTTTTATCTTATAGTCATTTTATTATTTTTTCCTTATAAGTCATTTTATTCATAATTTTTTTTTTTGATCTTGGTAATTTTATTCATTTTTCCTTATATGTAATTTTATTCCCTGTTTTAAATGTTTATTTTTTTTTATTATTTTTAAAATCATTTTTATTCATTATTTTGTTCGTCATTTTTCTTTTCCATTTTTCCTCATAAAAGTCATTTTATTTATAATTTCTTCTTCATAATTTTTTTTCATCTCAGTCATTTTATTCATTTTTCCTTACATCCGTGTTAAATTCTTTTTATTCCTAATTTTACTATTCAGTCATTTTGGCCACTATTTTTCTGTTTAAAGGTGATTTCATTCATTATTTTTGAACAGTTTTATGGATTATTTGATTATTAGACAGTTATTATTTTAATATCATTGAGTAGTTCCCTTTATAATTTTGTTCTAAAGTCATTTTAATGATTTTTAAAACATTTTTTTAAATATTTTTATTCCCTTTCTTCATTATTTTATATTTTTTAAGTCTTTGTCATTATTATTGATTATTTCACTCCAATATAATTTGATCTATTTTGATATTATAAATAAGTTTTATTCATTATTCTATTATCTTCCGGTCATTTGGTTCAATAACTTTATTTTAAAAGTCATTGTATTTCCTGTTTTACACCCTAAAGTCGTTTTATTGATCATTTTACTCTTTTCAGTCATTATTTTATTGTTTAAAAATGATTTTATTCATTATTTTATTGCTTAAAAGTGATTTTATTCATTATTTTTGAATTTTGTAGTTTTACTGATTTTTTGAATTAATCATTCTACATTATTTTACTATCGAGTCGTTTTCTTGATAATTTAGTTCCACGGCCATTTTGATGATTTTTTTATTTATTTTTAAGTTTTTTCACTTTCCCCATTATTTTATGTTTTTTAAGTATTTTTCCTCATTTTTTTCATTATTATAAAACGGTTTTCTATAGTATTTCACTTGTCTAATTTCTTCTTACAGATTATTTTTGAATCCTTTTATTACTGTAGTGATTTCAAATCATTATTTTATCATCGTTTCATTTATAAATCCTGCGATTTATTCGTTCAAACATCAGACACGTCGACATTGTTTCTCACTCGTCGTTATTCCCTCCGTAATTATTTCTATTTTAACGTTTTGGTTCCTCCTGTAACTGTAGATTATTAGGAATCTTTAGATTTATCTTTACAGAAAGTGCCAAAAAAAACATCAAATGTATAGATAAATTGTCCAAAATGTGTATTTTTTTGCAGAACTCGTCAAGTTGTTTGCTGATTTAAGACACAATTTTCATTGCCTCTTATTAATATTTCTATTTGAGCTACAAATAATCAGCATTAATCCGATTTTGAAAAATCCAAATTCGGAGTTTTGAATCTTCTAAGATTGTTAGAAAGTCGATTTATTTTGCTTTTAAACGGAGCAAAAGATGTCGTGAAATTGCATTTGTGGGATGTACGATGCCGTTCTTGACTTTTTTTTGTGTGTATTTTTTCTTGTCTTTAAAGGAAAAATGCTGATAATAAAGCGATTAACCCTGTTCTTCACAGGCATGGCGGGAACCATCTACTTCCTGGCCGACCTGCTGCAGCCCTTAAAATCCCGCTTCCCGGCCTTCGAGTTGTAAGAGGGTGGGGCGCGTCTGGTTTCTCCCCCCCCACCACCACCACCACCACCACCACCACCCCCCCCATAATCCCGCAGGATTATGGCTCCTGATGCTTTGTCGAGTTTCGGCTGGAAACTCCCAACGTTCAAACTGCCGTGACGTCCCGCAAGCTGCACCGTGGAAACCGACGAAAACTCTCTTCCTAATAAGGCTCATGTAACGTCCTGAAAACGCCGACCTTTTTTACCCCCCCCCCCTCCCCCCCCCCCTCCCCTTCCTTCTCGAAGTGCAGATACTGTACTGCAGTGGAAAGGGAGGGGGGGGGGGGGGGGGGGGGGAACCTGACGCCTCCCAGCAGGCGAGGTGGGATTAAAAATAGCATTCATCTGTCCGTGGGCGGCGTCGGTCGCACGCTCCTACAAATGTCCTCCAGCACGCCGCGCTGCAAGTTTGGACTTTTTTTTTTTTTACACTTAGAACGCCCACCCCCCACCCCCCACCCGACTCCCGTCTAATCCCCGCAGAGTAACCGGGCTTATTTCCAAGACGTGCATGCGCTGAGTAAAACGTAACGTGTTCATGCATTTTGTTTTGTTTTTTTGTTTTTTTGTTTTTTTGCTATTTGAAAAAAAAATGTCCGACTCCTTTCTAAAATCCTCCTTCAATTCTGGGGGGGGTTTCAGATTAGATCTTAGTGATCGGAAAAGTCCCGGATTAAGAAAAGCATTCTCTTAATTCCTCGCCTTTCTCTTTGTTTTTTAAGTTAAACTGTGTTCCACGTGTGGAAATAGGCGGCGATTTGGATATCAAAGGTCAATTTCTATGTTGAAATGCAAGATGATGTGATGAAATGTTGGGATTAAAGTTGCTTAAAGTCCCTTTTTTTTAATTATTTTTTTTTATTACTTTTTATTGAAAACAAGCTGCTGGGATTATGGGGAAAAGGATTGGATCTGGGGCAGTTTACTGGGATTACGTTAATAAACAACTAAAAATCATCGTATTTAGGCTCAAATGTGTTGAAATAAAAATATTTGGACAGAATAAAGTTAAGTTTAGGGTCGATTCTGTTATTATCGGGACAGAAATGTGTTAAATGTGACAAAAATATACATTTCTATGAAGGTCTAGTCTGAAGTTTTACTTCTTTTTTTTTTTTAATGGTAAAAGGTGAATATTTTACATTTTGGGCTTTGAAATGGGATTTTTCACACTTGGATATCTTTTGAAAACATTGTAATCTAAGTATTCCAGTGAATAATCCACAAGTATGTTGCAAACTCTAGTCATAAGTAGTTTTTTTTTTTTCTGCCAAATTTGCAATTTTGGAACTTCAAAACAATCATAAAATATGATTTTGAAACTTTTTCTTTTAAGCAGATCTCCAATCAAACAAAAAAAAATTCCCACGCGTGCCCGTGAATAATCCCAAAATATTGTAATGTCCAGACTATTTGATTGCGGTTGAATATTGGGCCCCCGCCCACCCAAATTTAAAGAGGGGGAAAAAAAAAAAAAAAAAAAGTTCAGAGTTACGTGATGCACCTGAATGCATCACCTGTGTGCATCCGGCTGCGTGAAGTTCTTTAACCCCTTTTAAAAAATCAGTTAAAATAGCGTCGTCGTTTTAAGCTGCGGGGCTCGACGTGCGCGGAAAAAGTCGAGGCTTGTCGTCCGTGAATCGCAGCGTGTCGCCGAAAAAGAAAACTCGACGGAAGAGAAGAAAGAGGATTAGAATTTGCTGAGAATCCCCGCTCTGCGTCAGCTTGTTGAGATTAAAGGTGGAATATTGAATAAAGTCGAAACATCTGTGCGAGTTTATGGGGATTACACGAACCGACGACTAAAACGAGTCGTATTTAGCTTCGTTTGTGTTCAAATAACATAAGATTGGGACAAAACATACATTTCTATGTAATTGTAGTGATAGATTTGAGTTTCTTTGTTTGTTTTTAAGCCGAATTTCTGATTTTGGAACTTTAAACCACCTTAAAAAATGTGTTTTTCATCTTTTCTTCATGGATATTCTCCAATAAAACGGGAAAGATTCCAGTGAATAATCCAAAGATAATTTTAAAGCAAACATCCATTTCCTTGTAACCGTGGTCACGACATTTTACCCGTTTTATGCCAAATTTATCCCAAAGTTTGGATTTTGGGTCCTGAAAAGATCCTGAAACGTGATTTTTTTTTTTTTTCTTTTCTTTTTTTACTACATGAAACATGACATTTCCAAGTATTCCAGTGAGTTTGCATGTTCTCTCTCTGTCTTGGCACCGTTTTTTTTGTGTTCCACCCCCCCCCCCCTCCTGAAAGCGTGTCGAGCTTGCTCAAGAAGTTGTCGATATTCTGTGTAAATGTGACCGGATCAACGTGTACGTCCCACTCCCCCCCCCCCACCCCCCCCCCCCCCCCCCCCCCCCCTGAATATCTCCCGGCGGCGGTGACAACGATGTAAATAAAACGTGATGACTGAGTAGATTCACAACTTTCTTTTTAATGCCGTTTATTGAACCATAAGAGGAGGAGCGGGGGAGGGGTGGGGTGGGGGAGGGGCGGGGGCGGGGGGGCCGCCGGTTTTAAAAATACCACCTTGTAAAACGAACTCCGATCCCGGGAGGCTTCCGAAGTGGAACCGGAGGCGGATCGGCTTTTTTTTTTTTCTTCTTCTTCTTCTTCTTCATTTTCACTCGCTTCTATTCGGCGAGTTCGAAACACGACGATGGATCTTGAATTTTTTTCTTTTTTTTTTCCTTTTTTTTTCTTTTTTTTTCTTTTTGGGTCGAAATTCTTTCAAAAAAAAAAAAAAAAAAAAGATGAAATCTCACATCGAGGGGTCTTGACACACTTCTCCAGCTCCTCCATAAATAGCCCCCTGTCCCCCCACCCACCCACCACCCCCCACCGGGCGAGGCTCCCGGCTCTGCCCTAAGAAAGTTAAAGACGGTCCAACCGGTCATTCGACCCCCGCCGCTCATTAGCATGCGTGACATCACCGGCCTGGAATAAATAAGAGGGGGGTCCGCACGGGGGCTCAGGACCACTCTGTCTTGGGACCTGAGGTTCTCCTGTCGCTTTTCTTTCTGCTCCGCCAGCTCCTTCTCTCCAAAATGGTGTGTACTCGCTCGTCTGGACGTTTTTTTCACGGGGGAGTTGCTCTCTGGATACAAACTCATTTTGGGGGGGGACGTCTGGGGGATTAAAGACATGGCATTTCATTTTTTTATTTTTTTTTTTTCATAATCCAAGACTTTGCATATCCGGGACCGTTCCCCCCTTTTTAAATACACTCACATCAACGAATCGTTCACTAATTTCAACGTTGATCCATAAAACTGTCTTGATTTATGCAATCCTTGTAAACGTACCCTTCATTCTTTACCCCCCACCCCCCCCCCCCCCCCTTCCTCCTCCCCCCACACCCCCTCGTTTGTTTGTGTATTTCTATGTGACAGACCGAGTTCACACCGGACCAGCTTGAGGGTAAGTGAAGAAAAAAAAAAAAATTGTGAAAGTTGTAGGAAAAATCACCAAAAGGAGGGCGAGGTGGGGGGTGGGGGGGGGGGGTTAAGGAAGAATCCGTTCCGTAAAGGTCGCCGCCAGTTGTCGCCGAGGATTCCACGTGTGTCTATTCTCGGCTGGGCCGTCTTGCGGCCTTCGCGAGCGTCGGGGGGGGAAGGGGGGGGGGTCGTTAATCGCGGGGTCAGGGTTTAAAGCGCGGTGGCGTTTGTTCGCTCGTGGAATCATCTCCCGGGAGCCTTCGCAACCCGACGACGGAACTGGTCTTGTGGGTTTTGTCGCGGCGGCGTGTCGTGTGTGTGTGTGTGTGTGTGTGTGTGTGGGGTGGAGTTGCGGGATCTGTTTGTTTAAAGTCGCCGGGGATGCAAATCCGACAATCCAAACGCGACGTCACTTCTGCCCAATTCCATCCTGACTTGGTATAAATAGTCAAACTTTTCCTGAAAATTTCAATTTTTGCAAAAAAAAAAATCGAGAGATTACCAAGAATTCCGACAATCTCCACGTGAAGCCAATCGGAACGATACTGATCCAAACAAAACGTTGCATTATGGGGTTTTGCACCCCCGACAGCATGGCTTTCAGGCTACTCCGATAGCATCAAGCTAGCTCGCTTTCATGCAGCATATCACCGATTAACCTGCTCTAATGAAATTCTTTTAATTTGTCCCCCCCCCCACCCCCCTCCCATCCGTGTTTGACACCCCGAGTGTAGCGTGTGCACTTTCTCCTCCATGGTTTGGGTTTCACCGCTGTCAGCATTCCTAGTGTAAACCAGCCATGTCTCTATATGGCCCGGGCCGCCTCTGCGCGGGGTGTATCGGTGTCGCCCTGAAAGCCAGTAAAGACAGGAATGAAGAAGAAGAAGGGGGGTGGGGGGAGGTGGGGGGGCGGTGGGGGGTGGAGGTGTACAGCTGCTGCCATTCAGAAGCCCCGTGCGGCCATTAATCTCCTAAAGAAGGTCGCTCTGAAGAGGCTTCCTGTTGGGATTCTTCGGAATGGCAGTAACCTTTGTCGAGGGTCCCGTCGCCCGTTCTGCCCGGATACAGCTGTCGCACCCGGCAAGCCGAGAACAATCCCACAAGTACCGAAGGATCAAACAAATCTAGAGAGAGGATAGATCGAGAAGGCATCCGTCTCCGCCCGCTCTGACGGTCTCCTCTTTCTCTTCCGTCCAGACTTCAAGGAGGCCTTCGGTCTCTTCGACAGAATCGGTGACAGCCAGGTGGCCTACAACCAGGTGGCCGACATCATGCGCGCCCTGGGCCAGAACCCCACCAACAAGGACGTCAACAAGATCCTCGGCAACCCCTCCGCCGACGGTGAGAGCTGGGATCGGCGTTCACGCAAAAACACAGAAGGGGGGGCGGGCGGGTGGGGGGTTTGTTGCTTTCCGTGACTCCGATCGGGTGGGGGGTGACGTTCAACTGTGCTGTGATTGAAACGCAGACCTGGCCAACAAGAGGCTCAACTTCGACGCTTTCCTGCCCATGCTGAAGGAAGTGGACGCCCTCCAGAAGGGCACCGTCGACGACTACGTTGAGGGCCTTCGCGTCTTCGACAAGGAGGGTAACGGCACCGTCATGGGCGCTGAGCTGCGCATCGTGTTGTCCACCCTGGGTGAGTCGTCGTATCCCTCCCCGCCCCCCCCCCCCCCCTCCTTCCCCTCCTCCTCCCTCCTTCTAAATATACTTTAGTCTGACAAGTAGGGTGACGGATGTGTCCACAGGAGAGAAGATGACCGAGCAGGAGATCGACGCCCTCATGGCCGGACAGGAGGACGAGAACGGCAGTGTGCACTACGAGGGTACGCCCCCCCCCCCCCCCCCCCCCCCCATTCCATTCTCCGCACGTTCTTCTCTCTCGTTGTAGTAACAGCAAAGATAAATGTTTCCTTCCCCCCCCTCATGCAGCTTTCGTCAAGCACATCATGTCCGTGTAAGAGGGCGGCGGCGGGCGTGCTGAAGAGACAGCCCGACAGTGTCCAGGACATCGGCGACACTGTTTCAAAGACCAACCAAGGAAAGACAAGGACTATGTACAAGGGATGTTGAAGCAAACCCATCTTTTTGTTTTGTTTGTTTTCCTTTCCATTTCGAAAACCCTCCTCTTCCTGGGACCTCGCCATCGTCTCTCCGTTGTAGACCCAACCCCCCCCCCCCACCCCCACCCCCATCAATCGGCCTCTATTCCCGACACCCCAGACCTCACACCGGGGCGCGTCTCCACCCCTCGCCGCATGGGGTGAGGAAACGGGGGAGAAGGGGTTGACCGCTCATCAAGTGAGGGTAGATCCCTGCCTTCCCACCGCCACCTCATCCAGTCCCGCCACCGCTGGCCCCGGCAACGAAAACAAGAGAAACGCCAAAGGCGCTGGAGAGCGGCCGTGGACAAAGACCCCGCCGGACGTCCCCCCCCCCCCCCCCAACCACCCTGGAAAGTTTTATTTATTTTCTGTTCTGTTTCACGTCAGAATAAACTTTTCCAACGTGCATCCCAGCCGGCTTGATCTTTTGATCTTTCATTGCCCCACGTAGACACAACGCGGCCTGGATAAAGCCAAACCTCCACCGCCATCAGGTTATGTCGCATAAACTCATCAAAATCCACAAATCAAGTCCTTCATGCTTTATCCTAGAACCTTAAACTATCTCCACTTTTTCTAGTACTTGTAAACCTACATAGAAATTGGTCAAAAGAACCAACTTACATGGCAATGACTACAGGGGACGACCTATACAGATACCGGCGGAGATGGTTTATGCACGGAAAGAAAGCCAAATATAGTCTGCTGTCACGGCAGTGTCGTATACAGGGGACATGTGTTCAAGGAGAAAATGCAAGAAGGTAGTTACAGATGCTTTAAAGGAGACATATCATGCTTTTAAATCCTTCCTTTTTACATATAAATCATACAGTTGTGGTCTATATAAAGCGGAACTGCAATGCTTGGGTCTGAATTCCTCATTATTATAGCTCCACAGGCCCCTTTTCTACCCCTTTTCTGATGCGCTTCTGAGAGCAACTCGTTTTGGGGCGGTCTCTTCATACCCCGCCTCCTCTCCAGGTTGCAGAGGTGACACTCGGTTCAACGCCACCCTGTTCGGCCATCTTTGTAGTTTGATAGAACAGATACAATTATCTAGCGGCGCAGAAACTTTATAGTCACACATTATTTACAAAATGTCAACAACGGAAGATTTGTCCATCCAGCCATACATGTTGGAGCCAGAGTCGGACCCGGCGGAGCCAGATGAAAATGACGATGATGCACCCGCAGAACAACGTCTTCATATGGATGTAACGCAATGGTGTGTTTCTATATTTACACTAACTTCTCCATCCATGCCCACTACTACAATACTGCCTGTATTACAACGACTATTTAACACAGAAGTTACATTATAATCTAAAACGAGCACACAGCGCTAACATATGAAGACGGTGCAACTGCTAATGCTAACAAAACAATGCCAGGGACGTCTTATCATCACACTTTTTAGCGTTATATACAGCTTACCGAAGTGCTCTGTTGGTCGTCTCCATAGATAGAAGGAACTGACCGCTCAATCAGACCAAGTCTTTCGGCAAATCCTTCTTTATACTGGCGGAGGTTGTTGAAGCAGTCGTCCTTAAAGTGCTTCGCGCACACAAAAATGACCTTACCCACAGATGTGGGTACATTTCTGTGAAAAATAAAACTCAACCAGGCACTTGGAAAAGGTTCTGATGCTGGGAGACGGTGTAACGAAGCTTGTGGGTCACTACATCCAACAACCGAACATTTCGACTTATCCTCTCGTAACTTCGGTTGGACTACAAAATCGCAGCGAGAAACAAAAATGGCGGATTGCTCGATGTGTCGATGTCCTAATTTGGCAGTTCCGCTGAGAATACTGTGACGTAATAGTTCAAAAAACATAATAGAGAATAGAAAAATCGAAACGGATCGCAAAATATGACCAAAACAGAATATAAAGATATCAACGGAGCACCTGAAGAGACTACTTTGAACTTTTCTGTACTTCTAAACACTCTAAATATACAACAACATGCATTTAAGGGCTAAAAAAGTGGATTTAGCATGATATGTCCCCTTTAAAGCAACATCGTGGGACATTTTTTGCTCATAATAAATCACTTCTAGACAAAACAACACTCCCGCAGTCGCGATGTGCTGCTTCTATGTCTACCAAAAATGCATCTGCTCATTTTATATTTAAATGTATATATATATTTTAAAAACGTCTCTTCATAATGTTGATTCAATAAGAAGAAAAAAACCACACCAATAGAGGTAAAAACTGACACTACCATACATGAGATATATGAGTTGTAATTTTATATTGCGCCTCCTTAAATGTTTCCATTGAATGAATTCATCTTCTTAAATCGGACGCTTTAATTGTATTTCCGGTATTTACTTCCAGACTGCACGAAGCAAATATCGTCACACAAAGTAAATCACAATTTCCTCGTGTATTTATATTTATTCCATCTTATTGCGTTCATTCGGTATTTACTGGTGTAATGTAACTCACGATAAAGCTTGTGGTTTAAACGTTATTGCTGCAGTAACCACCAGTGACCTCCAGGTGGCAGCACAGCCTGCATAACCTCTGCTGCGTCTTCGTTAAAAGAAGAACATGAGCGCTTGAAAAGCAGACAGAACAACTTACTTGCACTTTCCCACCGAGGTTTTGTTTTCCCCAGCAGGATGCAGCGTGCGACATTGTCTATATAGATCATCCGACACACATTTTATCAGTGATGAGATGTTCCACATATTTAGTTTTGCTCCTGACCGTGAGTTCCTGCTCTGAAAGGTAAATACGAGGGAAGCTGAGCTGAGTTTGTAAAAAATAACAAACCAAAAAAAAAAAACCAACAGAAATCTGTTGAAGCACATTTATTGTCAAGTTTCGAAGTTTTTATTTTATTTCTTTTTTTAATATGTGCCGTTATTAGCGGGACGGACGCCAAGCGGAAGTCACCAGTCAACACGGGAACCTGTCGAACCGTAACACCAAAAAGCCGAACTTTGTCCTGGAGAGAAGAGAAGACTGCGCACGCTGTTGTTTTTATTTTTGCAGAAATGTTTGCGGGAAAGTGGATTAGATCTTGCCTTTTTGCGGTGAGACATGGTTGTGGACGAGGGCCGGTGCTCTCCGCCGTCCCTGCTCGGTAAACAACCACAGCCGCCCGCATAACGCTGTTAAAGATTGGGTGTTCAGACGTAAACAGTGAACGCAAGCAAGCAGTTCTTGTATTCAAGTCAATGTATATTAGGTTTATTTTACGTAATTGTATTGAGTTGCTACTTTACTCGCGTGATGTGACTTTATGTTGAATAGACGTTTAAAAAAAAAAATAATAATTTTCCGAGTTTTCAAATGTATTTTTCCCACTTTAAAGTGGGAAACGTTTCTACTTCCCAATAACTTTATTTGAATATTTTTTCTTTCTTTAAAAAAAAAAAGATATATATATATATATTATAACTCATTTGTGGATTACAACGTGAGGGAAAGATAAAATATGAAAACATTTTGGGACTACTCAGAGATGACTTTATTTTAAAAATGGTATATTGAATCTGTGCTGGTTTGGAAACCTGACACCCGATCTAAAAATACACCAGGCAGTGAGATAGTGGAACTTTGCTGCACTACGTTTGTCACCATGGAAACCAATGGACTACGATCAAATAACATCGTATGTGTCATGGCGGTTTGAATTGCTTCATGTTGTCACTGTTTAACTGACGGACGCATATTTTAACAATGTCTAACCAGGGTAGTGACGCCACAGCATCTGAGATCAAAGGAGATCAAAGATGCTGATCTCCTTTGATCTCCCTAACACCGAGTATTGCGCACACGTTTTTCTCAATAACTAATATCGGATCCATCCGTTTCCCCAGACAGCAGCACAGTCCTGCCGACCGAGTCTCTCAGCCCGCCGCCTCCGACCGACCCGAGACGTCCAGCGCCAGGACCATGACGGACATCGGCACCCGGCGGATCTTCAGCGAGGACCACGACCTGTTCCGCCGCAGCGTCCGCCGCTTCTTTCAGGAGGAGGTGGTCCCGTATCACACAGAGTAGGTGGAGGACGCAGCGTATTCATAGTATTATTATCATTTCTTTCTTTTTCTTTGTTTTTGTTTCTATTTTCTCACTACTTTTATTTATTTATTTATTTTCTTACAATTTCTTTCCCTTGTTTTTTCTTTAAGACTTTTCTTTTTTCTCCTTTTTTTGTTTAATCTTTTTTAATCTTTTCTTTTAATCCTTTTTCCCTTTTTTTATAATTTGATTTCTTATTCCTTTTTTTTTTTTATTTTTAAGGTTTTTAACACTTTATTTTTTTTCACTTTTTCCTTTTTTTCTTCTTATTTTTGTCTTTTCTCCTTCTTTTAATTGTATTTTTTCCCCTTTTTTCTCTCCATAATATAATTTTAACTTTTTACATTTTGTCTCTTTTCGCAATTATTCCCCCCCCCAAAATTATTATTATTTTTTTTTTCTTTTCTTCTTTTTCCTCTTTTCTTTTTCCTTTGCTGCTTCCTTATCACCACCCTCATAAATCCCTCCGCCCAGGTGGGAGAAGGCGGGTCAGGTGAGCCGGGAACTGTGGGAGAAGGCCGGCGAGCAAGGCCTTCTGGGAGTGATGACGCCGGTGGAGCACGGCGGCATCGGAGGAGACCTCTTCTCCGCCGCCGTCGTGTGGGAGGAGCAGTGAGTCCGTCTTCTGACACGACCAATCGAACGCGACGTCTCCTCCAATCGACGCGTGACCTTTTGCCCCCCCCCCCTTCCAGGATGTACAGCAACTGCTCGGGGCCGGGCTTCAGCCTGCACTCCGACATCATCCTGCCGTACGTCCTCCGCTACGGCAACGAGGAGCAGATCCAGCGCTTCGTCCCCGACATGATGGCCGGGAAGTGCATCGCCGCCATCGCCATGACGGAGCCGGGGGCGGGCAGGTCGGGGGCAGTCGGACGCCACGAGGAGCTCCGATGTGATTCTGAAAGCGTTTTGACCATCGGCGGTTGTTTTTGGTTTGTTTTGTTCTTGTTTTCAGCGACCTGCAGGGCGTGAGGACGAACGCCAAGAGGGACGGCGACGACTGGATCCTCAACGGAAACAAGGTGCCGAGTTTCAATCAAACGGCGGCCATACGCTCGCGGTCCAGCCGTCTGCCGCTAGCCCCGCCCCTTTGTCCAAGTTGTCGACAATACAGATGAATTTATCCAAGTTTACAGGTTTAATAGTGTCTGTTTGTCCTTGTTTTCACCAAGACCACATTTGCACCACCATTTCAAGTGAATCGGAGAGTTTAGGACAAGTTCCTCCCCATTTTCAAAAAGTTGCATTTACCCCCATTTCCACGGAGACTGAGTAGCGCTCTTTGAAAAAATTTGATTTTTTTTGCCATTTCCATGGAGCCTTTCGTGAAAAGTTGGTGCATTTTCGAAAAGTTGCATTTTTTATAAAACCCCCCCCCCACCCCGCTTCTGTGGAGACGGAGTAGTGTCGGAACAGTTTGAAACATTTTGTTTTCTCTGTTTCCATGGAGACAGAGTCAGACCCCTTTTTCGAAAAGTTGCACTTTGTTACTTTTCCACAGAGTCTGAGCTTTTTCGAAAAGTTGCCTTTTCTCGGTTTCCATGGCGGCGGAATCGGTGCGTTTCGAAACGTTTCATTTTCATGTATTTCCATGGTCATGAAGCATTTCCCTTGACGTTGCGTTTTTCTCCCGCTTCGACGAAGTCCCAGCGCTTTCAAAAAGTTGCCCCCCCCCCCCATTTCTATGGAGTCAGACCCTTTTTTAAAAAGTTGTGTTTTCACCCTTTTCCACAGACATGGAAACAAAGTGCTTTTGAAAAGTTGCACCAAACCCCCCCCCCCCCTGTTTCCACGTAAATGAAGCATTTTCAAAAAGTCCCCCCCCCCCCGGTCCTGTTTTTACAGAGATGGTTCCCATGTCGACCATCTCTGTTTGTGTGAAAGCTGAGCCAGAGTGTTTTCAAAAAGGCCCCCCCCCCCCCCCCCCCCCCCCAGGTGTTCATCAGTAACGGGTGGATGTCGGACCTGGTGGTGGTCGTGGCCGTGACGGACGGCGAGGCCAAGACGGTGGCCCACGGCATCACCCTGTTCCTGGTGGAGGACGGCATGAAGGGCTTCCACAAGGGCCGCAAGCTGGAGAAGATCGGCCTGAAGGCCCAGGTAGGCGAACGCCGCCTAGAGGAGCGAAGCGGGACTGCAGCCGCGTGGCGTCACTCGCCGTGTCTCTGTGTCCAGGACACGGCGGAGCTTTTCTTCGAGGACGTCCGCCTGCCGTCCAGCTCGCTGCTCGGGGAGGTCAACAAAGGCTTCTACTGCCTGATGAACGAGCTGCCTCAGGTGGGAGTCGGCCTTTTTTTATTAATTCCTCTTTTTCGGTTTTCTCTTTTTTTCTTGTCTTCTCTTTTCTTTTGTCCATTTTTCATTTTTTTCTCTTTTTTCCTTTTTTCTTTCTCTTCTGTTTCTTTCTTTCTTTCTTTCTTTCTTTCTTTCTTTCTTTCTTTCTTTCCTTTTTTCTTGTTTTCCCCCATTTTCTTTTCTTTTTTTCTTTTTTTCTTTTCTTCATTTCTCTTTTTTTCATTTTTTTCAAAATGTTTCCATTTTTTTCAAAATGTTTCCATTTTTTTTCAAAATGTTTCCATTTTTTTCAATCAAAATGTTTCCATTTTTTTCAAAATGTTTCATTTTTTTCAAAATGTTTCCATTTTTTTCAAAATGTTTCCTTTTTTTTTCAAAATGTTTCCATTTTTTTCAAAATGTTTCCATTTTTTTTCAAAATGTTTCCTTTTTTTTCAAAATGTTTCCATTTTTTTCAAAATGTTTCCAATTTTTTCAAAATGTTTCCATTTTTTTCAAAATGTTTCCATTTTTTTTCAAAATGTTTCCATTTTTTTTTCAAAATGTTTCCATTTTTTTCAATTTTTGGCCTTTTTCTTTTTCTCACTTTTCTGTTTCTCTTTCTAAAAATTACTAAAATATGACATTTAACACATTTCCAACTAAATAATAGGTAAAAAATAAATTTTTATCAATTTCACTAAAGTTCAACAGCTTCATATGACATAAAAAAAAAATGCAAAAAAAAAATACATTTAAAAAAAAAAAAAATTAAAAACCCCAACCCTGTTCATCCCATGATTTTATCCAGTTATTTTGCTTCTTCTGTGTTTAAAAGTTTTTCTTTCCCCGCTCCAGGAGCGTCTAATGATCGCCGCCATGGCCGTGGCCAGCTGCGAGTTCATGTTCGAGGAGACCAGGAACTACGTGATGCAGCGCCGCGCTTTTGGAAAGACCATCTCTCACCTGCAGGTCTGGCTCAGACGCCCCGGACCGCCGCACCACCGTGCGGAGGATTAAACTCCCGTCTGCTTTCCCCCCCCCCCCCCCCCCCCCCCCCCCCGCCCCCCCCCCAGACCATCCAGCACAAGCTGGCCGAGCTGAAGACCGACATCTGCGTGGGCCGCGCCTTTGTCGACAACTGCCTCCTGCTCCATTCCGAGAAGCGACTGGACTCCGCCACCGCCTCCATGGCCAAGTTCTGGTACGACGTTACGCAGGCCTCTCCTGTGCGAGCGCCATCGTTGGCGAACGCTTAATTTCCGTGGGAACACGGGAAAGCGCAACGTTTTAAAGATGCCCCGTCTCCGTGGAAACTGCGGAAAATTAACAGTTTGAAAACCCTCCGTATCTGGAGAAATAGTGAAAAATTTACTTTTTCGAAAATGTTCTGACCCCGTCGCCA
>NC_137645.1:7789477-7796977 GCF_963383615.2 Lipophrys pholis | reverse complement strand
GTATCCAAAGTTTCTAGCGCTTTCATCGATTTTCCTCCATTTTGAATGTCGGATCCTAGGAGCGACATTCGGAATCTGCTGTGTCTTGTGTGAGCTGGGCTGGCTCCGCCCACACACGCCCACCTATGGGAAGAGGAGGAAGTACTTCCCCACCGCGGTGCCATGTGCCAGAGCAGAGCTGCCTAATTGTGGGAGGAGTCAAAGGGAGGAGCCTAATTTGATTGGGACTGGCTGAACCCCCTGATGACACTATATAGGGTTTGATTCCTGATTGGCTGGTTGGAGCCTCGTGGGGGCAGTTGGGGCCTCATGTTTCCCCTTTTTTTTGGGGGGGGTTGTTCTTAATGTCTTTCTGTTTCTGCTTAATACGTACGTTGTAGTACTCAAGCGTGGTCTTGGTTTTGAAACCACATTTCCAAGGTCCCGGTCTTGATTTGGTCTCGATCCTTTTTAAAGTCTCGGTCTTGGGACGTTCCGGTCCTGGTCCACTCGCTCTTCGTCGATCCTCCTCTCTTTTCGTTTTTTTTCTGCGCTGGTATGAAAAAAACTAACCGGTAGACGCTTACGGAGCAGGGTTGTTTCCCCGAAACGTTCTCACAGGTTGTGACAAATATTTAGCTTTACTTCTGCCAATTTCTTTGCAGCGCTGGAAGTATCCAGTGAAGAATCTCTTCTTAGGCTGAGAGGAGGGGGGGGGGCGACGGCAGAAACTTTACATTTTCCCACGTCTGGAAGTGAAAACAGCTCCTCTATGAAAAGGAATTAACTTCGACGTGACGCCGGCTGTTTGCACATTCCAGCCGGCGTCTCGTAAAGGCCCCGGCTACGGCCACCGCGTCCAATGAAAGCACGCGAGTGCCGCCGGACGTTGGTGTGCTTCGGAGCTGCCCGCGGTCACACCTTGTGCGGCGGCCGTGAGAAAAAAGGGGTCTTCGTCGTGAGTGTTCGAGAATTGACTTTATTAAAAGATTCAAGAACAGGAAGAAAAAACGGAGAAGTCTCTTTGTTTTAGGATCCGGTCTGAAAACGAGCCCGTCTGATGGGATGACGACTTTTATTGATGGTACTGAAGCAACACCTCACTACATGCGGGCGTCAATTAAATCCATATGCGGAGCGGGGAGGGTGGGGTGGGGGGGCGGGGGGGGGTATTGTGACTGCACAACGTATGTAACTCGGTGTGGCGCGTCGCCTGGAAACAATCCGCCGCCCCGACTTCTTTGCCCGTTTAACACAGATTAGGTGTTTCTTTGGCGGCGGCCAAATGGAGGACGACAGAGTGCATTAGCAGCGAGCCGCGGCCGACCTGCATCGGGGTCTCACCCCCTCCTGCGGGGGAAGCCGCCCGTCAGGCCAGATTGGGTCGAGTCTAATCACTGACGGAAGAATCGAGATGACCTTAATCGTGGACACGACAGGTTCGGGAGGGTGGAGTGTCCAAATTAGCTTCTTCTTTTTTTTTTTTGACACGAGCGCGCAACGCCGACGGCATTTCTTATTCTCCCGACCTCCCGGAAACCCGATACGCGCTTTTATTGCCCCCTCGTGGGAACGTTAAGCGTGTATATTCCCAACGTCAGTTCTGGTTCCGCGCGCCGTCAAACTGGAGGAACCACAGAACCGCGGTTGGCCGCTCCGCTGGAAATCAAGACGCCGCCTCGCCGCTTCCCCAAACACCGTTTGGAGGGAAGTTTAGGTTTCGTGGGGAAACGTTTTGTTTTTTTTTCCGTGAGAGCGCCGTTGTTCGCCGCCGTGTTTTTTTTTTTTTTTTACCGGCCCCACTCGGAGGAGGAGACCGTGTCCCCACTCACAGGTGTTTTGGGACTTTGTCCCCCCCCCCCTGCTGTTGCTCTTGTCTGGAGCGTTTTTCCCCGCACCGCGGGGTGTCTAATGGGAGATGGCAGAACTGTGCCGCGGTGCGTGACTTAAGTCGCGACTTGTGACAGGGACCTAATCTCCCCCCCCCCCCGTTACGTCACAGGAAAGCAAACGGCCCGCTGACCCGCATGTGGAGCCAAGGCACGGTGGATTCTCAAACGCACAGCCTGCTACTTGGACGCTCTGAGAGTACCCGTCGTGTTTGCTGCCTCAAGGTCAAAAGATGTGTCTTGCCCAAGGGGATTGGGACAATGGTAGTGTCCCTGAGGAAAAGTGAGATTTGGTGAAGAGAAACACATTTTTTGAAGCGTTCTCTTACATTCTAGGGGTGTGACAGTTGTAGGACTATTTGCCAGAAGCAGAGATTTCATACACCGACAAGTGCTCGTTCCTCTCCAGTTGGCAACGCTTCGCCACTTGGCTCAAGTTGCCCGAGGTAAAGTGTCCGGTCCGATCCGTTTGTAAGGTCTGGGACGTCTACCGATCACATCCCGGCACCACTCGTCGATCCGGGGAGTGACGCTCTGCATCTGGCGCTGAGCTCCGTGACCTCAATGCTGCGGGGGGGACGTGTCTCTGGGATGGTTCCTCCGCCCCCGTTCGCCCTTGCGCAAGACCTCCATCCGTGGCTGACTGGGCGCCGGTTTTCCCAAACGAGCACCCCGGACAGGCAGTGTCACATTTCATTCCTCACGGACGATGCCCCCCGACAGAGAGGACTCTCATGCAGATATTGGCAGCCGTACTGTCCCCCGACTTCCTGTTTTCTGTGTTCTGACCCTTGTGAGGTCACAGTTGGACGAGGCTTGCAGAAAGAGACAGAGTTAGGGGAGAAGTTTTATTTTTTATTTTTCTTCAATATTTCTCAACTGGATTCCACTCGGTGTTGACTCGCCTTCGACTTCCAACCCTCGTCTATAAATTGCCCCCCCCTTTTTTTTTTTTAAGATACCATACCAACATATTCCATGTTCACACCGTGTCTCTAGCATAGTCTAGTTCTAGACACATACTTCATCTTTTAACCTGTTGTTTTGTGGTTTCACACCCTTAATTGACTGGGGGGGGGGGGGGAATGCGACCAACTGGGCCGTTGACATACCCTGGATAATATCGCGGCAGCCGCCCGGCGGCTATATGCGGCCCAGCTGCTTCCCGCATCTGTTTAAATCTTTGTGAAAGGCTTGAAACTTGGCAGAGCTTTATGGGCTTTGCAGTGGTGGGGGAATTTCAAAAAAAAAGTAAAAAAAAAAAAAAAAAAAGTCAAGGAAGTTAAGATTAATTGCGTTTTTATTGACAGGCAACAAACTCCAAAAGTGTTAAGGGGCGTCGGGATTCTTCCCAAAAAATAGGCATCTGTTTTTAAGAAAGTCTTGGCGACTGGAGCCACAGATGGCTGCAATATTGAGCGTTTAAGAAGTGCAAATCACTGGAGGTCATAAAACGGCTTTTTGCTTGTTTAGCTTTCCAAATTGTTTGAACAATAGCGAGTTTTTTTGGTTCCGTGAGGCGAAAAAAAATGAAATTCTACCCCTCTATTTTTTTTTATTTATTTATTTTTCACCGTTTGACCGTCAGTGCCAGTTCTATTTTAGGAATCAATGGGGGAGTCTAACCTAAGTAGAACTCGCGTGTAAAAATGGACCAACTGGTTTAACTTCAAACGATCCGTAGCCTTAAAACGTTGGGTTTTGCGAGCTAGCGATTACTCGGTGTGGATCTCGGCAGCTCCGCTAACTCCCGTCTCCGACATTCTTTCGTTTAAAAACTCACTGTTGGCGCCCAAACCCTCAAATAATGGTTTAAAAGTTTTTAACAGTGCCAGTTATGTTTGAGTCTCTGGACTCAGAAAGCGCTAATGGGCCGTAGCATCGTCCTCCCCAATGCGCCAGGGGGACGTCCTGGTAGCCTACCGTAGCCGCTAGGCTACGTAGCGCCGAGCCGTTATGGCTTCCAGATGTGGGAGCTAAACAGGGATATTGTTTTCTCCCCATCTTTGTTTATTTATTTTATTTTTGGTGGTTGGGGGGGACGGGGACGGGGACGAGCGGCGGTAAAACATGGCGGCGCGACTGAATGAGGCTCATTGTTGGCGGCCGTGTATTGTCAGACGTTCCGTCGTGCTTTTGTGGCTCTTCTTCTTCTTCCTCTTCTTCTCCGTGTCATGGGAGAAACCCCCCTCAAGGATCCCGGAGGCCTTGAGGGTTCTGAATGACCACAGAACATCTCTGCCTGTGTTAACTTGTGCCTGTTTTTGAGCGCATCTGTTTGCCAGGGCTGTATTTTGGACGAATGGATCCCCACCCCCCCCCACCCCCCACCCCCCCCCCCCCCCCCCCCACTCCCATCCAAATCTGTCAAACTCGACACACAGCAGCTCTGAATCCAGTGTGAAACATAGAAACAGATGGAGGAGCGTGAATGCGTCAGCGGTACGTCACGTTCTCAGTTTTTTTTTTTTTTATTTGAACCGGACCGCAGGAACACGGCAGCTGAGTGTGTGTAGTGGACGTCCTGGCCGGCTTCCATAAAGGTTTTTTTTTTTACTGTGACCACCGCCGAGGACTGCCTTAAAAGCATATCTAATATCCTCCTGTCGGCCAAGAAACCGACAGGAGGCGAAGAAATATGCTGGAAGTCAAGTCATGCGCCAATAACTTGAGTGCACCTACTTTGACAAATTGCTAAACGCTCACTCCTTTACCCCCAGAAAGTTAATTTATTCATCCGGTACTTTGCCAAGTAAAGTAGACCGGTTTTAAAATCTGGCGTTGATGCGATAGAATTGAGTCGGGCTGCACGATATATCGAGTTTTCGTCGTCGCAATATTAACATGCCCAGTATCTAAAAAGGCCAAACTGGGATGACTTGGGTCCCGTTTCCACGGAGACGAGGGGTCGGAGCATTTTCAAAAAGTTCCACCTCGGTAGCCATTTAAAAAAATAAAAAATAAAAAAAAATTGCATTTTCAGTGATTCCGAGCGGCGTGTCGTGGAAACGGAGCCCCAAAACGCAACAGAGGTTTTCCTGCACGTCAACATATTTGGCCAATCAACTGGCGTGTAGTGATGGTGACATCGGATTAACCGATGTCCTCGTTCCCTGGGCGTCCCTTGTCCCCAGCAGATGTTAAAAATCCCGAGCAAAATCCGGAGCTGTCCTGGCGAACGCCATTTTGACCGCATTGCCATTACAGTTGGGCGTGTCGTGCGGTTCTTTCTGTCTTACTTCAACATCGGCTGCTCCTATCGGCTCGTGGCAGAAGTCACCAGTTGACAGGGGCACCATTTAAACCGAAACACTGGACAACGTTTAGTCACATTAAGAATTTGAGCGATATCCGACGGGGGAGTTGCCACCCGACTCGCCCGGGATGCGTGTTCGCTCGTTGTGCGCGACGGGGAGAGAATATCTGCCGACTCCGCCCACCCCCCGGCGGCGGTACCGCACTGAGTCGAGTAGCGGCGGGTATTTTGAAAAGCGCCGAAAGACATCATTTACACGACTCTGCTGGAGAGGGAAACTAACAATCCCAACTTTTGAACAGGGCGACCTGCGTGGGAGGAACTCCAGCCAGACATTAAAGTCCAGTCGTTTCAAGATACTCTACTATCTTGTTCATTCATTGTTAAAAACAGCCGCTACGACTTATAATAGTTCCAACAACACTCCACTGCTGTGAGTCGCTCCGGCTCGGACTGTCTGTGTTGTTTTGAAGCGTTCCCACCGCTCCACTGGGACCATAACGCCCCCCCCCCCCCCCCCTTCACCACGGCAACCCCTGCCATGGAAACCAGTCCCTCAAAGGAATGACCCCTTTGAGTGCCAGCGTGGAGAGTAGACCCTCTGTGTCGTGAGAGGACCCGGAGACCAGTGTGGAAAACGTTTCTCCATTTTGTCATTTTGACTGATTTTGTTTGGGTTTTTGGTGCGTGCAACGCTCCCTGTCCACTAAACTCATTATTTATTTACCAAGTTTCTCGGCGGCATTAAAGGGACAAACGCGGTCACGTCGTCCCCCGAAGGAGCTTTTTACAGCCCCCCCCCCCCCCCCCCCCCCCGGGGGGGGTGGGTCACCTCCGTAAATCAGTGGGCGTAAATCGTCGTAGCGCCAACAGATGTTTGTGAATGGACGGAGAGCGTTGTTCTCCGCCGCGGTGTGTCGGTGGGCGTCACTGACCCGGCGTGGCTCGGCCCTCTCTCCAGGCCGACCCCCGCCCGGCGACAAAGCGACGGTTACCGGCCCTTTAAAATGGCACATCTGTGAGGCTTTGGAACCGGGAAATTCTGAATGCGGTTTCAAAATAAAGCGAGAGTTGAACAAATAATGGCTCTAAAATCCAAAATCTTAAAGGCACCTTGAATATTTTTCACATTTATGCAAGGATGTAGTTGAAGTTTTGAGGACTAAATGTCACGAATAAGTTAAAACATAATAATTGAGAATGTCAGAATATAAGTAAATAAAAGTGAATTAAAACTTTATATTAGATTCAACATACATCTATTGTTTGTACCTTAAAACATCTAATGGTATTTGCAGAACACCTAAAAGATGTTATTACTTTAACATTTTTAAACGTTCATGAATTTAAGTTTAATTGTTTATAAAAAAAGAATAATAATAATTCAATGAAATTACACTTATCGTCAATAATAAAAAAATAAAAGGTGAAGCTGAATGAAGTCGGAAAAAATAATTTCTGTTTTAATTTGATTCAAAATGTCAATATTGTGGTAAATCGATATTAGGAATCGTTTTATTTAAATGATTTAATTCCACATCTTGGTTTGATAGGAGTTGGAAAAATAAGCGTTGGCAAAAAAATTGGTAATAATAAAGTCCGACTCTTAAAGTGAATGACGCAAAAACACTGAGGATAAAGATGATATATAAAAAAGTTGAATTTTATTCCTGATTTAATTGTAGTTAAGATGTTTTTTCTTTGGTATTCCATGGCTTGTTAGACCCCGGCCGAGCTGTGGTTTGTGGTTAATCTGTGTTTCTTCGACACCAGCAGGTTTTTCCTCTCGGTATGCGTCCTGATGTTATCTCTGCCGCTGTCGCGTCTACGGGGTCGCAATAATCCGTGCGGCCATCGCCGACTTGCCCTCGACTTTGTGTGCCTGACGAAAGTATAAAAAAAAAAAAAAAAAAGGTTTTTAAAAATGTCCGAGTCTATAATTAGCCGCTGCGTTCAAACTCCCGTAAAAAACCCCGACAATCTGGTGTTTAAAGCCACCAGCTTTTCCACACGTCGTTTGTCCAAACTCCACAGGTCGCCAATTATTGACTTTGTCTTCCACCTATCCCCCGTGGGGGAAGCGGTTTGGGGAGGAGGGAGGGATACCCCCCCCCCCCCCCCCCCCCCCACACTCCCCGGAAGACACCCAATGCCCACATTCACATGCTAATCCGCCGCCATCTGCTTTCCAACGCTTTACCAGGAAAATCTCCCAACTTCTTGAGGCTGCGCCACCTTATCGAGACGAACCCCCCCTCCCCCCCCCCCCCCCCCCCACATCTCTCCTTTAACCCCCCCACACACACACACACAGGGGTCACCCATAGAGGAAGTTCCAATGGACCCGAGCATAATGGAGCCCGCCCCCCCGCCCAC
>NC_137645.1:7744085-7789277 GCF_963383615.2 Lipophrys pholis | reverse complement strand
GTTGCGTTCCTCACCCCCGGTTTCACTGAGACAACTCTCATCGTTTTCAGAAAGTTCCACCTTGGGAGCTTGTTTTCAAAACCGTTTGGGAAAGTTTGCGTGTCCCAGTATTTCCACCGAGTTGGAGCATTTTCAAAAATGTGCATTGGGGGGGACACTTCCTACCGTCCATTGTCCTCAAACCACAGGACCTGGGAGTCTTTTTTTTTTTTTTTTTAATCTCGGGTAGCTTGTATGTCCTCCAGTTGTTTCTGCGCCGTCTCGAGATTAGAGACGCTTTAATCTGCGTCCCACATCTGAGATGACGAAAGCAACCAGGCTGGGTCCGGTCCAGCCTGTCCCGCGTCTTTCTGTTGACGTCTGTCTTTATTTATTTTATTTTATTTTAAAGCGTGTGTGTGTGTGTGTCATCACTTCCTGTGTGAATGAATTATTAATGAGATGGTGAGAACTATGGACTTCTGGCTGGATCATATTGGGGTTTATTTTACTGTTTTTTTTTTTTTTTATATATATATATATATATAGAGTTGAACTGAGGCAAATTAAGTAATCCGATTACCTACTCTCATTTGGTAGTACCAACAGGACAGGAAGTTAACCTGAAACGAGTTATAATGACTCAACAATTGGTTTTCTTTGGATTTTTTTGGGGGGGGGGGGGGGGGTACGTCAAAGATTTAGATTATTTCACCTTTTTGAGATTGTGGATTTATTGTAAACGTAATGGAGATTAATAAAAATTACGACAAAAGGCACTTTATTTTCTCGAACTGAGGCAACAGCTGCCGGCTGTATATGAAGACTTTGTGTCCGTACGGGCGAACTTGACCTTTCGCGTCCGCCCACATTCGTTTGAAACCGTTTCACCATCAGCCAAGAAAAGAGCTCGCCGGCCATTACGGTCCTTGAGTCTTCTGTCGCCATTTAACTTGAAGCCGGCGTGAGTCATCTTCTGCCCCCCCCCCCCCCCACACACACACACACACACAGGCCTGTTGCCTACACGCCTGCCGACGTCTCTCGCGATTCTATTGACACCGCGGGTGAAATGGGATGATAATCCCGCCAAATGCCCTTAACTAAGCTGAATTTCCACTGGCAATATTGAGCTTCACAAAACCCCTAAGAGTAATAATGAGAGCATCAACTCTGTGAATGTCAAGTAAGTTAATAAGGAATCGACCTCACCCCCCCGGGTGGGGGGTGGGGGGGGGGGGGGGGTGGGGGGGGGGGCGACAGCCGAAGTGCAGGAAGTCATTATCGCTGAAACACTGCTGCGCTCGTCATCGTTAATGCCGACCGTCTTCGCTCCGTCCGAGATTCTTAATGGAAGTGGTCCTCCTTCGGAGCCTTCAGGGAGTGAAGACCGCACTTAGAGCCCCCCCCGGTGGACGCTTTACGCGCTTCCTGTCAAGAGAGGGAAAGATGGCCGACGGCCGACGCCTCGGCTTCTTGCGAGCTTTGCTTTACGGAGGTCTACAGTCCTTGCCGAAGGGCCCCCGTCCACATCAGACAAAACGATAAGTTTTATTTTTTCCTCTGAACGCGGCTCAACACGATGCCGAAGGGCGTGCAGTACATATGCCAGGCCTTTAGGGGCGCTGTGACTCACCAAATCCAAGACCCGACGTCATCGGTTTTCCGCAGACGTGCGCCATCTTTGCCGTCCACACTCGCGCTTTAGAATTTTAGAAACACTCTGATGTTTCAAATGAAAACGCGCCGTTTCATGTTTACACAGCAACTTTTTGAAAACAGTTGGCGTTACCGCGGGGGTGGCAGAAATGTTGAAAACAGTGGCGTTGGCGTGCTGGGCCACGGCGTGATCGTTTTTGAAATCAAACCACACGCACGTGTGTGTGTGTGTGTACAGAGAACATCATGGTATAAAGCATTATGGAGTTGGATTGTTGTCATGGGTGATTCTCAATGATAAAGCCACCAAGTTTTCCAAAAGTTGCGTTTTCCCCGTTTCATTGAGACGGAGTTGGCGTGGTGTGTTTTTCAAAAGTTGCGTTTTTCCCTCGTAGCGTGGAGACGAACTCTGAGCATTTCTTTTTAAAGTTGAGTTTTCCTACGATTTCACGCGAGCCAAATCTGCGTTTTCAAAAAGTTGCGTTTTCCCAGTTTCTGTGGAGACAGGCTCTTAGCATTTTTTTTTTAAAAAGTTGCATTTTCCTTTGTTTCCATAGGGATGGATTCTGCGTTTCTGAAAAGTTGCATTTCAAAAAGTTGCATTTCCCCCCCCCCCCCCCCCCCGTTTCTGTGGAGGCGGGGCTCTTGGCATTTTCGAAAAGTTGCGTTTTCCCCCAGTTTACGTGCAGACGGCATCAGAGCCTTTTTCTGAAAGTTGCGTTTTGCCTCGTTTCCACGGAGACTTAAGTTCCGCGGAAACTCATTTTCGAAAAGCTCCACCCCTGTCGCCATTTTCAAAAAGTTGCGTTTTTCTGTGTCGTCATGTACACAAACCCCAAACGCTACAAAAAATGTTCCATTTTAACTTGAGAAGTGTTTGTCACTTAAGCGTATCTTATCATTCTACTCATTTCTATTCCGATTTACAATAAACTTCCATTTTCAAAAACTTGCGTTCAATGACATAAATGAGTATTATTTTTCCATAAGATCATGATTTTTGCTGCTATACCTTCCTTTCACGGTTCGTTCAGATTCCAAGCCAAGTGAATCGTATCGGTGAAAACCGAATGTTGCTTTCGAAAACTTTTTAAAAAAGTTTCAGCTGACTCGAGACGTCGTGTTTTAGCCGAGTCGTCGTTTTGGAGACGTGAAATGCTGAAGCCGGCCGTCCTCCTTCGCGTCGCAGCGGTTCGCCAGTGCACGCGGTGAAAGATGCGAAATCGCCGTCCGCGCGGCCCGCTCGATAAAAAAAGACGTGAAAACACAACATATTGTTAAATATCACAAGGGCGGCGCTTTTTCCTCCCTCGTTCGCTGCAGCCAGAAATCCACACGGTCTGCTTTCCCCTGCCATGACTCACTCTTTTTAGGAGGAGGAGGAGGAGGAGGAGGAGGAAGAGGAGGAGGAGGAGGAGGAGTTGCTTGTTTTGGACGCCGTACTGACGGTGCGGTTTCTCCCGCGCCGCCCGAATGACAGTCGCCCTCGACAGCTGTTGACGCTGAGACGTGCGCTTGTTTGTGGAACACGGCCGTTAACACGCCGCGCGATCGCCCGGGATGTGGCTTCCTGTTGAGCGCGTTTGTCGTTTGGCGCCAGTTTTCAACACGTGGATGAGGAGTTGTGGTACGTTCGACGTCTCGACTTTTTAGAAAATGCTCCGACTCCATCTCCTTAGAAAGTTGGGGGGAAATGCAACTTTTTGAAAATGCTCCGACCTCCATCTCAGAAAGTTGGGTGAAATGCAACTTTTTGAAAATGCTCCATCTCCTTAGAAAGTTGGAGGAAATGCAACTTTTTGAAAATGCTCCGCCTCCATCTCCTTAGAAAGTTGGGGGGAAATGCAACTTTTTGAAAATGCTCCGACTCCATCTCCTTAGAAAGTTGGAGGGAAATGCAACTTTTTGAAAATGCTCCGACTCCATCTCCTTAGAAAGTTGGGGGGAAATGCAACTTTTTGAAAATGCTCCGACTCCATCTCCTTAGAAAGTTGGAGGGAAATGCAACTTTTGAAAATGCTCCGACTCCATCTCCTTAGAAAGTTGGGGGGAAATGCAACTTTTTGAAATGCTCCGACTCCATCTCCTTAGAAGTTGGGGGGAAATGCAACTTTTTGAAAATGCTCCGACTCCATCTCCTTAGAAAGTTGGGTGAAATGCAACTTTTTGAAAATGCTCCGACTCTATCTCCTTAGGATGTTGGGGGAAATGCAACTTATTGCAAATGCTCAGACTCCATCTCCTTAGAAAGTTGGGTGAAATGCAACTTTTTGAAAATGCTCCATCTCCTTAGAAAGTTGGGGGAAATGCAACTTATTGCAAATGCTCAGACTCCATCTCCTTAGAAAGTTGGGTGAAATGCAACTTTTGAAAATGCTCCATCTCCTTAGAAAGTTGGAGGAAATGCAACTTTTTGAAAATGCTTCGACTCCATCTCAGAAGTTGGGTGAAATGCAACTTTTTGAAAATGCTCCATCTCCTTAGAAAGTTGGAGGAAATGCAACTTTTTGAAAATGCTCCGACTCCATCTCCTTAAAGTTGGGGGGGAAATGCAACTTTTGAAAATGCTCCGACTCCATCTCCTTAGAAAGTTGGAGGGAAATGCAACTTTTTGAAATGCTCCGACTCCATCTCCTTAAAGTTGGGGGGGAAATGCAACTTTTTGAAAATGCTCCGACTCCATCTCCTTAGAAAGTTGGGGGAAATGCAACTTTTTGAAAATGCTCCGACTCCATCTCTTTAGAAAGTAGGGGGAAATGCAACTTTTTGAAAATGCTCCGACTCCATCTCCTTAGAAAGTTGGAGGGAAATGCAACTTTTTGAAAATGCTCCGACTCCATCTCCTTAGAAAGTTGGGGGGAAATGCAACTTTTTGAAAATGCTCCATCTCCTTAGAAAGTGGGGGAAATGCAACTTTTTGAAAATGCTCCGACTCCATCTCCTTAGAAAGTTGGGGGGAAATGCAACTTTTTGAAAATGCTCAGACTCCATCTCCTTAAAGTTGGGGGGGAAATGCAACTTTTTGAAAATGCTCCGACTCCATCTCCTTAGAAAGTTGGAGGGAAATGCAACTTTTTGAAAATGCTCCGACTCCATCTCCTTAGAAAGTTGGGGAAATGCAACTTTTTGAAAATGCTCCGACTCCATCTCTTTAGAAAGTAGGGGGAAATGCAACTTTTTGAAAATGCTCCGACTCCATCTCCTTAGAAAGTTGGAGGGAAATGCAACTTTTTGAAAATGCTCCGACTCCATCTTCTTAGAAAGTTGAGGGGGAAATGCAACTTTTTGAAAATGCTCCGACTCCATCTCCTTAGAAAGTTGGGGGAATGCAACTTTTTGAAAATGCTCAAACTCCATCTCCTTAGAAAGTTGGGGGAATGCAACTTTTTGAAAATGCTCAAACTCCATCTCCTTAGAAAGTTGGGGGGAAATGCAACTTTTTGAAAATGCTCCGACTCCATCTCCTTAGAAAGTTGGGTGAACGCAACTTTTTGAAAATGCGCCGACTCCATCTCCTTGAAAGTTGGAGGGAAATGCAACTTTTTGAAAATGCTCCAACTCCGCCTCCTTGGAAACGCAGGAAAACATAACTTTTTCAAAACACACTGACTCTGTCTCCATGAAAACGGGGGGGGGGAAGCAACTTTTGAAAATGCTCCAACTCCATCTACTCAGAAAGTTGGGAGAAACACAACTTTTTAAAAACACAACTTTTTGAAAACGCTCCGACTATGTCGCCATGAAAATGGAGGGGGGGGGGCATGATGCAACTTTTTGAAAATTTTCCATCTAAACTGGGGAGCGCTGCTTCTGTTCACGCGCGCCACAGTCGCTCGCAGTAACTGGTTTGTTCTGCACATGCTCAGTAGACGAACGATAAGAACAATGACTTTTTTACCGCTTGTTTACCTTTTTACTTTGGGATCACACATTTGAAGCAGCGGCCCCATTTATTTATTTTTTTTTTTCTTATTATTATCCCAAAACATTGTTTGAATTCCAAACTTTTCCCCAGGCCTGGGGTGAATGTTATTCTAATTGAAAAAAAAAAGGTTTCCAGGAATTTCGTGACTGTGGGAAACGGAGAGAAAACCGACGCAGCTGTCAGATACTGCGCGGGGATATTAGGGGGGGGGGGGGGGGTGCCTTTTAAAAAAAAAAAAAAAAAAACGTATACATTTTTAGGGATAGAGAGGACTTTTGTCCCCAGTCTGTAGAAAGCAGGTCGTGTGAGTTTTCCGTGAAGTAGTACTCGCTCTTCAAAGCCCCGCGGCTACAACCCTGTGGTTTGCGTAAATCCACGGCGAAGAGGCGGGAGGCGTGCGCGGAGACACACGAGCCCCCGGCAGACGGTTTCATGTACGCGGCACACGCCCTCAGACGGGACCAATTTATTGAAGTCCGTTTAAAGAAGCTCGTTACTCGCCACCGAAAAGCACCCCCCCCCCCCCCCCCCCCCCTCCTTCCTCCTCAATCCCTCCTCTTCCTCCCTCCAAGAGACTTTTTTTTTTTTTTTTTTACATTTGAGGAATTTCCTGTGTTGTGGAGGACGGTACCGGCCCACACACACTCGCACACGCGCCATCGTCAGCATGGCGTGTGTTTGCCGCGTATATATATATATATATATATATATATGAAAACGCACGGCGAGATGGTGTGACGCTCTTTTTTCACCAAACCGTGTTTTTAAAAAAAAAAAAAAACACGTTTTTTTGTTCCTCTCTCGAAAGGACGATGGAAGGACCCGCCGGCGTTTTACAGCCGAGATAAAGAAAGCAGCTTCTTTTAAACATGAAACGTGAGCGGATCCGGTGATGGAGAGCAGGACGTTGGTTTTTTTTTGGGGGGTGTTGAATGGAATTAATTCAAGCTGGAAGAACAAGTTGAGAAAACTGAAAAATTCCAGGGAACTTGAGGATTGAATCCTAACTGATTTTATTTAATTTTTTATTTTTTTCAACTTTTGAACAAATTCCAACTCTAGTATTGGGATACTCTGATCCTGGTCTTGTCTTGATTCCGTCTCGGATCCTGAAATTCTTAGTCTCGACTTGGTTTTGTCCCTTTAAAGTCTTGGTCTTGGTCTTGGGATGCTCTGGTCTTGGTCCTAACTCTGTCTCTATCCCTGAAGTCTTGGTCTTGTAATGGTCTTGGGATTATCTGGTCTTGGTCTCGGACCCTTCAAAGTCTTGGTCTTTTCTTGGTCTTGGGATGCTCTGGTCTTGGTCTTGACTCTGTCTCTACCCTTAAGTCTTGGTCTTGGCTCCTTAAGACTTGATCTTGTAATGGTCTTGGGAATATCTGGTCTTGGTCTTGACCCCTTAAAGTCTTGGTCTTTTCTTGGTCTTGGGATGCTCTGATCCTGGTCTTGGTCTTGATTCGGTCTCGGATCCTTAAAGTGTTGGTCTCGGTCTTAAGATTCTCTGGTCCTGAGCTTTACTCGGTCTCGGCCCCTTAAAGTCTTGGTCTTGACTGGTCTCGACCCCTGAAATTCTTAGTCTCGACTTGGTTTTGGCCTTTAAAGTCTTGGTCTGGTCTTGGGATGCTCTGGTCTTGGACTTGGCTCTGTCTCCTGCCCCTTAAAGTCTTGGTCTTGTATTGGTCTTGAGATTATCTGGTCTTGGTCTTAACTTGGTTTAGATCCCTTTAAATCTTGGTCTGGTCTTGGTCTTGGGATTATCTGGTCTTGTCTCGACCCTTCAAAGTCTTGGTCTTTTCTTGGTCTTGGGATGCTCTGGTCTTGGTCTCGACTTGGTTTCAGCTACTTGGTACTTATCTGGTCCTGGTCTCAGATTAGTAGTCCTGGTCTCAGATTAGTGGTCCTGGTCTCAGATTAGTAGTCCTGGTCTCAGGTTAGTAGTCCTGGTCTCAGATTATCGGTCGTGACTGCAGCACTTGCCAAACTCAACATACTTTGTTCAGACAGCATCACTTTATCAGTCGGGCAAACTGAAATCTTAAAAATGTTCTAAGTGATTTCAACTCGGTACCTTTTGTTGGACCGGCTCGTCATCCCGCCATATTAAGTTGTGCCAACTCGTTGTATTTTGTTAAGATTACATCAGTTTATTAGTTTGAATTCGTAAGAATTGGCAGTGATGTCATCAGTGTGGTGTTGAGTTGTTTTTATTTTTTTTGACTCATGTTCCGTTAATTCCCAACATTCTCACGTACCAAAAAGCATTCTGGCTTCCTGTGTCTTTTACGGCGCAGTTTAAGCGGAATCGCTAAACGTGACGCAGCCTTGGGCCGAAAATAGATGAGCAACTTGAAGTTCAAACAGCTTGCGGCGACTCAAATCCCCCCCCCCCCCCCCCCCCCCCCCTTACCCCCCCCCCACCCCCCCACGACTGAAGAGAGTCTGGACGGGATCATCGGCTTTGTTGCGCGCCGTGGTCGCAGACTGAGACCATCATTGTCAGCTTAGCCGTGATGTGTGACTTTAAGCTGGCTGAAAGATCACAAAACAAGCGGGGGGAAAGCGCCGGCGCAGTCTAATAACCACTTCCTCGATTAATTTGTGAGGTATTAGGTGGAGAATGGAGACAAAGGCTGGATACATGGTGTTTTTAGAGGTAGAAGGCTCTTGTACGAGTAGGGATGGGTACCTTTCACATTGGAACCGATACGGTACGATACCCAGTACCTGGGAATCGGTACCAGTACTCAACGGTACCAATTTTGGTACTTTTGTGTGTTTATGTGGTAATAAATGTTCTTTTTTTTTTTTTTTTAACCTCCCAAGACCTGAACTAGTTTAGTACTGTGGTCTGGACAACCCAAAATAACGGGCGTGCAGCGCCGCGTTCAAGTCCGGCTTCGGAAAATTCGCCTACTCTTCCACTCACAGTCACAAGGATGCGTTCAGGCACCGAAAAATGTCGACGGAATTCGGTCAGTACCTTTTAAAAGTACCGAATTCGGTACCCATCCCCATATGAGACCACAAAGACGCGTTGAGGGAAGAAACTCATCAGACTGGAAGGTGTTGGAGATCAAAGTCAAAGCAACTCTTGAGCAAAAAGTCTTTCATCTGGCGAAATGACAGATTTCAGTTTTTCTAAATACCCCTGAACTGTCTGGATTGTCTAGGTTCCTCATCAGCTGGACCGACGGTTCCCCGACTCGCTGCTAACCTCTGAGCACTCGGCCAGATCAGTGGGGATTTGTGTAATTAGATTACCGTGGCCTTAAATCTAATCACCGTTTGTTCACAACCGAGCGGCGTTTCTGGATCATTTCAAATCGGCGCGGCGGAGTCGGTCGTGTTTTTTGGACGCGCGCCTCGAGAGAAAAAAGATGTCTTGCCGGTGAGGGTCCTGGCGACGCCCGCGATGACCCCGCCGTCAAGTCTTTCCGCGCGTCTGCCAGTTCCAGAGATTACGCGGTCTGTCCGGGGGGAAAGTATTAACATGGCGGCGACGCCGAGGCTTAGGGGTTAACGTGCGCATGCAGGCAACATAAACAAACATAAAATAGTCCCGGTGAAGTTTGAGTAAATGCGCTCCGGATTGTCACGGTGTTGGATGACTTTGCGTTTGGGTTCAGCTTGTAGAGCAAGGATGAAAGGTTGGTAGTTCAATCCCCATCCATCTGGACCGTGTGTGGAAACGTTGTCGGGACCTCAGTTTGCGCGACAACGGTGCCCGGAGTCACTGAAAACGCAACTTTTTGAAAACGCTGAAAAACTGTTAAGCATCTTTTATCTCTTTTACAAAAAAAAAACAAAAAAAAACATGGCATCTTTATAAGTGAAAATGCATCGTTTTTGCGTTTTGGTTTTAGAAAATATTTGCGTTTATGCAACAATATTTATGAAAACGATGTCAGTGTCACGCAAACAGCAGAAACGCTTAAAAAGATGCGGTTGGCATGCGCAGCAGCCATTCTATGGCGACAAAACTTTTTTAAAATTTGTGTCGTCCACGGTTTCCTCAGAGATGGCGTGTTTTTAAAAAGTTGTGTTTTCCACCATTTTCTCGGAATTGGAGTTTTTTTTTTTTTTTTTTTTAAAGTTGCATTTTCCACCATTTCTATCGAGACGAAGCACTTTCAAAAAGTTGCGTTCTCCACCGTTTCCACCGAGACGGGAGTGCTTTCGAAAAGTTGCGTCTTCCGCGGCGACGGAGCGTTTTCGACAGGCTCCATCTCGGTGGCCCTTTTTCAAAAAGTTGCGTTTTCAGTGACTCCGACCAGGTTTTGTTGTGGAAACTAAACCTTTGTTTTGACGCCTCACTATGGGCTCGACCTTCTCCTCCCGTTCCCCCGAAGGTGACGAGGGATTCTGAGGTCAAGAGAGCGTCTTTAGTTTTTCCTCTGTCGGGGGACGTCGGTATGTCAACCTCCGCAAACCAACAATATTCTAGAGGAAATCTAGAGAAGAACACAAGGAAACAGTAGTTTATAGAAAATGCGTTTATCGATGTGAGGAGTCGGGCGGAAGGCAACCGTGGACGCAGTAAAAGCCGCCTTGTCAATTATTAGGGGGGGCCCGTTTCCATGACAACGGTGCTCGGAGCCACTGACAACGCAACTTTTTTTGACAACGATTGGACTCCGTCTCCATGGAAACAAGAGGGGAAGAAAACGCAGCCATTTTGGCACACTCCTAGTAGTGTGTTACCGTGGCAACCATAGGGAAAAGTTACTTTTTGAAAAAGGATTGGACTCTGTCTTCATTAAAACAGGGGGGGGGGGGGGGGGGGCCGCAACTTTTTGAAAATGCTTTAAATGGAAATGGGTGAAAACACAACTTTTTGGAAATGCCTTTGTCGCCATGGAAACAGGTGAAAATACAACTTTGTGAAAACTCCCTTGACACCGTCTCCATGGAAACGGGTAGAAAAAACCTACTTTTTAAAAACTTTTGACTGCATCCTCATGAAAACGGGTGGAAAATACAACTTTTGAAACGGGTGAAAATTGCAACTTTTAGAAAACATTCCAACGCCGTCTCCATGGAAATGAGTTGAAACGGAACCTTTTCAAAACACTCCGAGTCCGTATCCGGGCAAACCTGAGGGAAAATCCACTTTTTGACAACGGAGGCTGGATTGGCAGGATTATAGAGCGTTGTTCTGGAGAGTATTGTTGTTGGATGCTTTATTTTGAAGCCTCGTCAGGAGGTTTGTGGACAAAGTCAACGAAACCGTGTCGGGCTGTGAAAGAAAGGCAAATCTGGATGAAGCCGTCCCGGGAAGATTCCACGGGTGGCGCAACGATTCATTCGATTGATCCTGATCACAGCGAGCTGCGTTCCGGTCTCACTGCTGGAGGTACGAGCAGGAAGCAGCTTCGGTGGCCACAGCGAGATTGACCCACCTTTTGGATTAGATGTTTGAATTTGCACCGGATTAAGTTAAAGGCGTCATTTTAATGCAAAATTCACTTTTTAAAAGGTTTTTCCAACAGTACTGATCGTCCCCATACCTGGACTGACGTCCCAGAAGTGAAGACAGTCTGTCCTCTCTCTCCCTGGCTTGTGTCAGTTTTAAAAAGTGTGTCGCTCCAACCAGCCAATCAGAACTCAAACCCTATAGAGTGTCATCGGGGGGTTTAGCCAATCCCAATCAAGGTCGGCTCCTCCCTTTGACTCCTCCCACAGTTAGGCAGCTCTGCTCTGGCACATGGCGCCACGAGGGGAAGTACTTCCTCCTCTTCCCATAGATGGGCGTGTGTGGGCGGAGCCAGTCAAGATAACACAAGACACAGCAGATTCTGAATGGAGCTCCTATGATCCAATATTCAAAATGGAGGAAAATCGAGGAAAAGAGGGATTTTGGGGGGAATAAACTTTGAATACAACGTATCGAGACCAAAAAACTGTAAAATATAAGTCCTTTTCAAAAAAATCAAATAAAATCCGGGAGCGTTCGAGACCTGTTAAAACAAGGGTGTGGCTTAATGGTGCGTACGCCGTGCTCACACACACACACACATATAGGAGGCAAACAAAACGACGTATAATCCGCCGGCGGCGAGTTCAGCCCGATTGCCCCCCCCCCCCCCCCCCCGCGTGTTGACCGCCGGGGTTTGGTGGCGGATTGGTGTTAGCGCAGCTCTCGCATCTGCTTTCGGGGAGATTAGACGTTTTCCGGCCACGGCCCGCCGGCCCTTGCGGCGTCCAGGCGCAGGCCTTTAATCATCCCTGGCGGCCGCCGTCGCCGCCGTCTGAGCCTCCCTGAAGCTTTTCCCTTCCCTCCGTTCACCCCCCCCCCCCCCCCCGACGAGCCTCTCGACCTTCACGTTTTTTTTTTTTTTTTCCCTCTCCTTGTTTTTACACCGGGGGCTTCCGCGCTGCTCGGTTCAGCCTCTTTGGACTCTGACAGGCTGATTACAGCCTCACGCTGACGGCTCTCTCAGTTCTGCTGGAACCGGATCAGCTAATGACTAAGAGGGATGTGGACTTGCCCTTTTCTCTCTCCTCTTTTACAGTTTCTCTTTCTTTCTTTTTTTCCCCCCCCAAGTGGTTTCCCCTTTACACACTGGTTTTGTATTTGTGACTCAATTTTGTTGCTTTTTTAAAAGGGATGAAATTATAAAGTAATATTCCATCTTAAGAAATATGTGGTACCTGTCCATGTTCCAATGAATGAGTGAATTAAATCTTTTATTTAGGTTACAGTTCCAGTGCAGAAATAAAAATGTTATGCATTCCGTTTAAAAGCACTTCGAGGTTATTTTTGCCTATCCCTTAAACATCGGTAAAGTTACTCAAGACACCAGCGATACAAGTAAAAAAAACTAAACAGAAGTAATACAAAATAAGATAACAACTAAAACCCACTCTAACTTATACTTGATTATTTCTGATTTCAAAAAATTTTTCATTGTGACCATTAATTATTCTACATTTCAATGTTTTTCAACAAAAAATTTACGTCGTCGCTAAGTCCATCCCATAATTTGACTCCCAGAAATAAAACATCTTTATTTTTTAAAATGTTCTCACAGTATCTCTTTCTAAGAAAACTTTTCACTCGATAAAATATTTCTAATGTTTTTAATTCTACAATATCTACGAATTTAAATTCATGATTTTTCTGACGCCCCGTTCACGGAGAAGAATTGCATCATTTTTTTTTTTACGTTTTTTTTGAAAAGTTTCACGTCAATATGGTAGTGTTTTGAAAACGGCGTTTGCGCAAAAAATGGCAGAAACGCTGAAAACGATGCCGTTGGCATGGCAGGCCATGAGTTGGCGCTGTTGTTGTTTTTTCCAATGACACCACGCAGTCATGCGCACAGAGAACAACATGCTATACGCTGGTCGGAGCCGCTGGAGGCGCAACTTTTTGAAAATGCTTTCAATGGAAATGGGTGAAAACACAACTTTTTGGAAATGCCTTTGTCGCCATGGAAACAGGTGGAAATACAACTTTGTGAAAACTCCCTTGACTCCGTCTCCATGGAAACGGGTAGAAAAAAACCTACTTTTTCCCAAGGTGGAACTTTTCAAAAAGACTAACTCCTTGGAAACGGCGGGCGACAATACAACTTTTCAAAAACACTCCCAACTCTGTCTCTGTGGGAATGGGGGAAATAGCAACGCTTTGAAAATGATTTGACTCGGTCTCCGTGGAAATGGGGAGGAAAATGCAACTTTTTGAAAATTCTTGGATTCCATCACTGTGGAAACGGGGTCAAACTGAACTTCTCGAAATCGCTCCGACTCTTGTCTACATGGAAATGGAGAAAACTAAACTTTTTGAAATCGCTCCCACACCATCTCCATGGAAACCAGTGAAAATGCAACTTTTTAAAAATGCTTCTACTCGGTCTCTGCTGAAACATGATAAAACACATATTTTCTAAAACACTCCGACGGCGTCTCTGCAACCGCTCCGACTCCACCCCCATGGAAACGGGGAATAACACAACTCGGTCTCCATGGAAACGGGAGAAAACGCAACTTTTTAAAAACGCTCCATTTCTGTCGCGGTGAAGACGGGAGGCCAAACGCAACTTATCTGAAATGGTGCTACTGCACACGCTCACCACGATTTTCATGACCAACGGCCAACAGCAGCCTCTAGTGGCCCAACCCTGCGAACTACACCGTTTTCAGCATTTCGCCGTGTAAATTAAAAACTTTTCACAACCAATGGAATAATCGCCCTTTTTGGAATCGATTTTGAAACCAGTCTGTTGCCGCGTGCATGTTGGTCAGCAAGTTTAACAGCCCCTCCAGCATTTTCACAAATAACCCGTCTGGGTTCTAAATCTGTTTGTTTCTTTTTCGACTGTAATGATTTGTTTTGGGTTTTTTTTTTTTTTCATTCTTTTCCCCAAGCTGAGCTCATATTTTCTGTATTTATTCACAACTTTGACGTGTCTTGTAAAACCGCTGATGGATGACTTGAATGGGACCATTGTGAGTACCCCACCCCCCCCTAACCCCACCCCCACCCACTCCCCCACCCCCCCACCCGCACTATAAATATATTTGACTTCATGTGGCCTGAGGTTGCAGTAACGAGGATTCGGCTGGTCTGTGCGCTTCAGCTCCGGCCTCTGCAGTCCCCCCCCCGTCCCCCCCCCCCCCCCCCCCCCCGTCCTCCTCTCGTTTTCTCCGTCTTTGTTTCACTCACTGCTGCAGTCGGCCATGCCTGCAAATGAGCGCCGGGACAGAGCGATTATTCAGCACGGGGTGCAAACCCCCCCCCCACCCCCCCCACCCCCACCCCTCCTCCTTTGGCAGTGTCATGCCTAAATGTTTCATGCATCCATAATGTCTCCTCCAGCCAAAGAGCAGACAAAACACAAAGAGGGGGATGAAATTTCTCGGATTGAGATGCTCTTTTATCTCGGAACCCGGTTCCCTCGAGGGGGGTTAGGGGGGATGGGGGGTGGCTGCGGCGGCGGTGGCGGCGGCGGATGAGCTCCGTATCCCTTTCAAACATGAATTAATGTGACTGACACACAAACACACGCACGCGTTCCCTGTCGTCGTCGTCCCCCCCCCCCCCCACCGCCGCGCCGCCCCGCCCCCCACCCGATCGGGCTTTAGACTCCGGCGAGGCTGCAGAGAGGGGCGTGTGCAGCGGCGGCGTGCTTTCCAGACGTCTGTGTCAGTGTGGCACATGCCCCCTCTGACTCTCCTCTTCCTCTTCCTCTTCTTCTTCTCTCGCCGCAGAAGCCGCTGCCTCCCCGCCGCCGTGCAGACGAAGACGCCGGACTGACCGCTCCCCCACACCAGGTAAGACGGGATTCCAGTGTCCTGGGGTCCGTGTCGGCGGAGCGACGAAGCTCATGCTCTGACCAGCCGGGGGGGACGTTTCGTGTGTTTCCAAATGATTTTTTTCGTTTTCAGGGAAAGTTTTGCGTTTACACGTCAACGTTTTGAAAACCATGTAGTGTGCATGCCGGGCCACGAGTCGGCGCTGTTGGTTGATCCTGTCATGAAACCACACACGCAGAGAACAATACGCTACAGACGTTAACAATGGGAGAACACGGGACAAGACGATAAAGTTACATTATTACGGTGACTGTCAAAATAAAAGTGCCAAGTCCCAGGAGAATATGGACCGGGAGTCGTGACACTCTGGAGGAAACGTTGTTCTTATTGTCCGTCTACTGAGCGTGTGCAGAAGAACTATTTCCTATGGCTGCGGTGCGCATGAGCAGTAGCAGTGTTTCCTGTCGGAGCTTTTTCGAAAAGTTGCATCAAAAGATAAGGGTTTTTTTTTTTCATATAGAAGTTACGTTTTCTCCGTTTCCGCAGAGGCAGACTCGGAATGTTTTCGAAAAGTAGCATTTTCCCATGGTTTCCATGAGATGAAGTTGGGGCATTTTCGAAAAGTTGGGTTTTCTCCGATTGATATAGATTTTTTATCAAGGCGTTGAGTCTTTCCATGGTTTTGATGGAGTTGGAGCGCTTTCTAAAAGTTGCATCTTCCCCCATTGCTGTGGAGTGTGAGCATTTTTGAAAACTTGCATTTTCTCCGTTTCCACAGAGGTGGAATGTTTTTCAAAAAGTAGTTTTCCCCCCATTTCCCTGGAGTCAGAGCGTTTTTGAAAAGTTGGGTTTTCTCCCGTTGATACGCAGTCAGGGTGTTTTCAAAACGTTGCATTTTTCCACGGTTTCCATGGAGATGAAGTTGGGGCATTTTCAGAAAGTTGCATTTCCCCCCCATTGCCACTGAGTCAGTGTTTTCAAAAAGTTGCCTTTTTCTCCCATTTCCACGGCGATGAAGTCAGATTATTTTCAAAAAGTTTCCCCCCCCCACCCCCCGTTTCCACTGAGACAAAGTCGGGTGCATTTTCCAAAATTTCCTCTTTTGAGGGCCGTTTTCAAAAAGTTGCACCGTCAGTTAGCACTGATGTCCTGAACACCCAAAACGCTCCAGGAAGGTTTTCCGATTGTCGTTTCAAGACGTCGCCGCGGTCGTGTGAAAGCGGACGTTTCAAACTCCGGGACGTCGGGTCGTTTCCGTTCGGAAATACCGGCGATGCGTTCCGAGGCTGCGACCGCGGCGGCGCGCCGCCGTTGGCGGGTTGTCGGTGGCTTTTCCGCGTGGGGAGCGAACACCCTGGCCGAGCGAGACCGCGGGGCTCGGCCAATCGGCCGCTCGCAAAGTTGCGCGCAAGCAGCTGGCGGTGGAGCAATAAACACGCCAACTTTCCACTCTTTCATGTCTTTGATGTCTTTTCTTTTATCCCCCGTTTTGTTTTTGCCTCACTTTTATCTGCCCCTTCCTCCACCTCCATTTTTTTTTTTTTTTCCCTTCAAGTATGATAAACATGACTGAAATGTAATTGAGTACTGATGTAATTTATACAAATGTGGTCAAAAAGACGAAAACATTCAAACCATGAAAGATTATATCTATTTATTCTATTTATACTTTTTATTCCGGCATTTTCGCGGAAAAAGTCAGTTTCCCTGCTTGTGGCTCAGTAATGTCGTCTTCCTAATGGCAGAGTAGTGAGTTCCATCTCCCGTCTGTGTGTCGGAGTGCCCCTGAGCAAGGCACCGTGCCCTGAATGTGGGATTTCGTTGGAGTCTCTTTACGCTACGTAGTGAAGACGCAAAACTTTCGCAGTTTCGAGCGCGAGCATGGAATGGTGGTGAAAGCCACTGAAAACACAAGTTTTTTGAAGAAAAAAAAGCTGCACTCAAGATGGAACTTTTTGAAAATGCTCTCACTCTGTCTCTGAAAGGGGGGGGGGGGTAAACGCAACTTTGGGAAAAAGCTTGGTCTTCATATAAACGGGAGAAAAAGCAAATTTGAGGAAAAAAAACCCACTCAAATTCTGTGTCTGTGGAAAAGGGGAATATGCAACTTTTGGAAAAAGTCTTTATCGTCGTGGCAACGGGGGTGGGGGTGGGGGTGGGGTTGGTTCCGGGTCCGGCTCCATCTTGGTTAAATTAGGGGCAAAGCAACTTTTTTGAAAACATTCTGTCTCCGTGGGAACAGGGCAAAATGCAACTTTTTGAAAATGCTTGGTCTTTATGTAAACGGGGAGAAAATGCTAAATCATTTTTTTTCTTTTTTTTTAGAAAAGCTTCAATTCCTTTTTTATGAACATTTTTCAATTTTCAGTATGTCGATCACTCAACCACAATTTACTATTTGGTGAAAAAGATTTTTTTGAAAAATGGTACAAAAATAGCTTAAATAGCTGTAATTACCCTGCTCAGCTTTACAAAAACACCGCTCTTATGTGGCTCCCTTAAAAAAAAATAAATAAAAATGCATTCCTGAAGGTCAAAGTCTTTAAAAATCTGCACCTCGGGGCGTCATTTCAGGTGTCTGTGCTCACGTGTTGATTGATGAGGGTGGATATGATGTACACATGTAGACCGGTTCGGCCACGTGTCCCCAGTCTGAGCCGCTTTTTCACCTTGGGGGTGGAGGGGGGGGTGGGGTGGAGGGGGTGGAGGAGGTCGTAGAGACCGGCACCTGGTGCCGCTTCCTTTGCATAACCACGCAGGCGAAAGTCTGTCTGAACACGTAGATTACGCGTCGTGGAAACAGAGTGGAGGTCTTTCGTTTTGCAAAGTAACTCAGTAACTCGTCGAAGGGACACGCAGTACATATGCCAGGCCTCTGGGGGCGCCGTGACTCACGTGGACGATCGGCCAAAAAAACGGTGCGTTACTCTGTGTAAATACACTGAAATATGGGTACAATAGACTAAACGTATTTTACAGCCAATTAATTGAGAGACTTTGCAGGTTTCCTGGCAGTGGGTTGAAATGAAGGGAATATTTGAGGAAAGATCCACCTCAACTCTGAATCCAATCCGCGTTTCCTGTTGCTTCCTTTCACAACAGGAAATGAGTTTCTGGTCGGAGCGGTGGTGCCCCGGCCCCCCCGAGAGATTTAATGAAAAGTATTAAAATGACTCTAAAATCTTTACGATCTTCCCAGAGTTATTCTGATAATCCCGGTCCACATGTCTGATGCTGATAATGTGGATTCCTGGAAATGTTCCATTGAATTGGAAAATTAGGATTAATAAATATTAGTCACGAGGACTCTCCATGTTTTTGTTCATTTTATGATGAAACATATTAAACCAGTGGTGTTTTTAAAAGTGAGCTTGACCTCATTGAAAAAAAGAATACGTGGTGGGCGAGAACACAATACCGCCCTGTTTTATTGCAGTTTTTCTGCCATTTCGACGGAAACGGAGCATTTTCAAAAAGTTGCATTTTCCTTGTTTCAATGGAAATGCAGTGTTTTTAGAAGGTATTGTGTCCCCCACCCCCCGACACACACACACACACACACACACGTTTCCACGGAATCTGAGCATTTTCAAAAAGTTGCATTTTCTCTGAGTTTCAATGGAAACTGTTTTGCTTTTTTTTTCTCAAAAAGTTGCACATAACTAGTAGCAGAGTGTCACAGGGGGATGAGTTTTCTCTCCCATTTAAACGGAGATGGCGCATTTTCCAAAAATTCAGTATCCGCTGTCTATGCGGATTCTGAGCCATTTTCGGAAAGTTTCATTTTCCCTCGTTTCCACGGGGACAGAGTCTTGAGTTTTGTCACGATACTTTAAATAACCCCCCCCCCCCATTTCCAAGTCAACGGGCTTGGTATTGCTCTCAAAAGGTTTGCCTTTTCTCTTGTTTCCACAGACACGGATTTAGAGCATTTTCAAACCGCTGCGTTTTCAAAAAGTTGCGTTTTCAAAAAGTTGCGTTTTCAAAAAGGTTGCGTTTCAGTGACTCCGAGCACTGTTGCAGTGTAAAGAGACCTGAAATCACTATGAATTAGGCGTTTTTTTTTTCCTCACTTGAAATGTTTTTCATGTAAATGGGTCCTGAAACACACTTTAGGAACTGAATGGAAACAATCAGGATCCATGAATAAATTGCATCCGTTTGTTTTCGCCGGTGAGTCTCTGAGGAGCCCAGTGGCGTCGTGATCGGATGACGTGAAATGAATCACAGACGCAGTTACTCAGCGAACAGTCTTTCTTCATCTGAAAAGATTCGCTCCCCCCAAATCCTGCAGAATAATCACAAACAATGCCTCCAACCCCCCCTTCACCCCCCCCCCCCCCCTTCACCCCCCCCCCCCCCCCCCCCGCCCCCCACCTTCAACTCCCCGTGGCTTTGATGTATAAAACATGGTTCTGTTGTATGAAGGCGTGTGCTGGCCGGAGGGGGGGTGTGTGTGTGTGTGTGTGTGTGTGTGTGTGTGTGTGTGTGTGTGTGTGTGTGTGTGTGTGTGTGTGTGTGTGTGTGTGTGTGTGTGTGTGTGTGTGTGTGTGTGTGTGTGTGTGTGTGTGCACGCAGAAAGAGGCTGCCTGCATGAATTATAGATAAGGAAGTGTGTGTGTGTGTGTGTGGGGGGGGGGGGGGCTGGACCAACCACAGCTACTCAATGACCACAAATCTTCCTTCTTTCCTTCCTTCCTTCTTTCTGCTCCTTTCTCTTTCTGTCTGTCTGTCTGTCTGAGCTTCGTGAATGTTATGGACTAGCTGGAACCAGCAGGTGGCGTTAGTGCAACGTTACGAATGCCAACTATCATTGAACACAAGTGAAGAAGAAGGAAAATGGTCATCAGGGACGAAGAAGCTGCTAAGAGAGAGGGAAACAGTCATCCGAGACGAAGAAGCTGCTGAAAAGAGAGAGAGGGAAACAGGCATCAGGGACGAAGAAGCTGCTGAAGAGAGAGGGAGAAACAGTCATCAGGGATGACAAAGCTGCTGAAAAGAGAGGGAAACAGTCTTCGGGGACGAAGAAGCTGCTGAAAAGAGAGAGGGGAAACAGTCATCAGGGACGAAGAAGCTGCTGAAGAGAGAGGGAGAAACAGTCATCAGGGATGACAAAGCTGCTGAAAAGAGAGAGAGGGAAACAGTCATCGGGGACGAAGAAGCTGCTGAAGAGAAAGGGAGAAACAGTCATCAGGGATGACAAAGCTGCTGAAAAGAGAGAGAGGGAAACAGTCATCAGGGACGAAGAAGCTGCTGAAAAGAGAGAGAGGGAAACAGTCATCAGGGACAAAGAGAGCGGTGGGAAACAATGTAGCTGGATCGAACCATAAGATGGCGGTAGTGCAACTTTATGGAATTCAAACTGCCGTTAAACCCAAAAGACGAAGAAGAGGACTAACAGGTTTTTTGTTTGTTTCTTTTTTAAATCCACATACGTCGTGTTGAATCTTTTTACCGTGTCCTTTCAGCGCCAAGTGACACTGGGGTGACTGTTTTGAAAAGAGAGCAGGGGGAGGAGAGGTTTGGGACGACGTCTTTTTTCCCCTTCATAATTAATCCTGTAATTTGGCTGGATTTGAATGGATTCTTTCTGTTTCCGTCTCTCTCGGATAATCTGAACGTGAACCGTCCCCCAATCAGCTCCTTGGGTCCGAGCCAGGGCGTCATGGAAACGTCTCTTATCGCCTCCGTCGGCTCGTTGCAGGGAAACTTCCACCTCTGAGGCCTTTTCGCGCCGGCCCGAGGTCGGGACTCATTTCCTGTTTGCCTCGTCTCTGATGAAGAAGACAAATCTGTGGATTAGGGTTGACTCTGACCTCCTTCCCCGCCCCTCCTCCCTCCTCCTCCTCCTCCTCCTCTTCTTGTTTTGCCTCCTGTTTGACCCACTTGGCCTCTTCCTCCTCCTCCTCCTCCTCCTCCTCCTCCTCCTCCCGGGAGAAGTTAAAAGTCAGGACGAGTCCACCGCCGAGGTATTTGTCCGACTCGGCTCCCGTGTGACGACCGTTCCCTGCGACTGTTAGAAACATTTCGGTGCCGCTTTTATCCCGGCCACGCTCTTGTTGTTGGCGCGCTGTCCCGCAGGAGACATGACTTCCTGTTTAACCGTTTCTCATAATCCTCTTAGACGTCCATTTCGCCTCGTCTTTTTCTCAAGTCCTCTTAAATTGAATGAATAAACTCGCCGAACGACTTTACTGATGAGCTCATTCTCATTTGGCGGTGGATGAAAACTGGCAGGACTGTTGTAGGACTCAAGACCAGCAACAACACTTTTTCAAGATCTTGGTCTTGACATGGTCTTGGCCGCTTAAAGACTTGATCTTGGGACGCTCTCGTCTTGGTCTTGACTTGGTATCGGCCCCTAAAAGACCAAGACTTAAAGTCTTGGTCTTGGCCTCTTGAAGTCTTTGTCTTGTTTTGATCTTGGGGTAACCTGGTCTCGGTCTTGGTCTTGGTCAGTTAAAGTCTTGTTCTTGACTCTGTCTTGGCCATGTCTGGTCCTGGTCTTGACTGAGTCTTGGGATGCTCTGGTCTTGGTCTTGACTGAGTCTTGGTCTTGACTGAGTCTTGCGATCCTCTGGTCCTGGTCTTGACTGAGTCTTGGGATGCTCTGGTCTTGGTCTTGACTGAGTCTTGGTCTTAGGATGCTCTGGTCTTGATCTTGACTGAGTTTTAGTCTTGACTGAGTCTTGGTCTTAGGATGTTCTGGTCTTGGTCTTGGCTGAGTTTTAGTCTTGACTGAGTCTTAGTCTTAGGATGTTCTGGTCTTGGTCTTGGCTGAGTTTTAGTCTTGACTGAGTCTTAGTCTTAGGATGCTCTGGTCTTGGTCTTGGCTGAGTTTTAGTCTTGACTGAGTCTTGGTCTTAGTGTTGACTGAGTCTTGGGATGCTCTGGTTTGGTCTTGACTGAGTCTTTGTATTGACTCAGTCTTGGTCTTGACTGAGTCTTGGTCTTGGGATGCTCTGGTCTTGGTCTTGGCTGAGTTTTAGTCTTGACTGAGTCTTGGGATCCTCTGGTTTGGTCTTGACTGAGTCTTGGTCTTGACTCAGTCTTTGTCTTGACTGAGTCTTGAGATGCTCCGGTCCTGGTCTTGACTTGGTTCCCCTTAAAGTTTTCCAATTTAAAACCACAGATATGTAGATGTTCCTATGTGAAGTGGGAAACGATTCCATCGCCACTAGTTTCATTACAAAACCGTAGCGGGTCAGAAACCCGTCATGTCTTCCCAACATGTTGGACGTTTTCCGTCTTTCTAACGTGATATTCTCTAAATATTTGTCCTCCTTAATGGATCATCAACCTGAATTGCGGCTGAAGTTGCATTTCATAACGACAACATGAGGACCCCCCCCCCCCCCGCCATGTAATGTTCCTTTAAGTGGCTCTCTTTCCTCTCTCTTCCTGTGTTTTCCCCTCTTTCAGTCCTCTCTCATAAATCTGCCTCCTTCCTGTTTGGAGAGTGTCTGCTGTCTCTCTGTGTGTGTGTCTGTTTTCTGGAGCTGGCGTCCCCCCCGTCCCCCCCCCCCCCCCGGACAGGCCTTTCACACCGCTTTAACGTTAACAGGATGCTCTGTGTTTTACCTCCTTATAATCCCAAAAGCAGAGTATTTCTGTCTTTCTTGGTGTCTGGCTAAAGGCAGGGACCCCCCCCCCCCCCCACTCCCCCACCCCCTCCACCCTAACCCCCTCCACCCCACCCCCCCCCCCCCCCCCCCCCCCCCCCGCTGGCACACCACCAAATGGACCTATCCACGAACTTCTTAAGGACAGCTCACACTTGTAGTGGAAAATACTTCTTTTGGGATTACTCCACCATCCTACCATCGAAAGGCTATAGAAATCCAGTCCAATATTTCCACGTCGTTCACCGGCAGACGCAACTTTTTCGAATGTCCCAGACGTATAACCCGATCAGACCGAAGCTTTAACCTCTTTAAAACGCCATTTCCTGCGCCGCTGTACCCTGTCGTCCTCCCCCGCAGTGCGAGGACCCGGCTGGAAGAATGATGCCTTTATAGAAAGAAATCGAATAATGTTAACTTAGTTACAGGGCAAATTGTGTTCCCGGTATATGTAATGTGAATTCACGTGAAAATGGAAAACTTTCGTTGCGTTTTTTTTTTTTTTTGCCCTCGGAGCCACTGAAAATGTACATTTTGATTTTTAAAACTGCTGCCAAGCTGAAACTTTTTGAAAATGCTCTGTCCGTGGAAACGTGAGGGAAAAACACAAGATTTTGAAAATGCTCCTGCTGTCTCCTCGGAAAATTGGGGGAAAAAAAGCGAAACTTTTTGAAAATGCTCTAACGCCGTCTCCGTGGAAACTGGGGAATGTAATTTTCTTGAAAACGCGACGACTCCACCTCTGTGGAAACGGTGGAAAACATGACTTTTTGACAACGCTCTGTCTCCATGGAAATGGGAGGGAATGCAACTTTCTGAAAACGCTCAGACTTTGTCTCCGTGGAAACGGGGTCCAACGCAACTTTTTGATGATGCTCCGTCTCGGTGAAAATGGGAGGAAGCGCAACCTTTTGATGATGCTTCAACGCTGTCTCCGTGGAAATGGAGGCAACGCAACTTTTCGAAATCCTTTGAACGCCGTCTCCGTGGCAACAGGAGAGCGGTAACTTTACGAAAACGCGCCGCATCTGAAACGAAAATGTGTCTCAACTTAAAGCGTCGTTAATGGGAACCCGGCGTTAGCGGGACATCCGGCGGAGAGGCCGATAGTGCGAACGCTGATGAGAACACATCCGACTGTGTTTGTTGTGAACAGCTCGTCAGTGTCAGATTTAAAAAAAAAAAAAAAGGGGTGGAGGCTGCAGTTGGAAGCCGCCATGTAAATCTCTGATTTCCTCCACACCGTATCGTGACGCCCTAAACCGGGCGCCCCGTCATTTGATTTATTTGTCCCCAGGCGGTTTAAACTGGAACTCGTCCCCCATTGATCAGTGAGGACAGCTTGTTCATTTCGTTCAGGTGAGCGAACACGTTGCTGAAGTCTGGCGGCGGGAGGAGGCGCTCTCGGCGATGTGCTGATGTCAGCATGCTGACATGCTGATGCATGCCAGGAGTAATGGTTTTCCTTCTCACTGAGGTCAATGCACGGCCTCGGAGGAAGAGATCTGGGGGGGGTGGGGGGCGTTCACACGTAGCAAAAACCATCATATTCTAGCGTGGTTGGGCCTTTTGTTTACAACCGAATCGGAAAACTCCAACCAAAGTGGAGATTTAAAAAAAAAAAAAAAAAAAAAAAACTCTGTCAAGCTTAACATGTTTGAAAAGGGGTGGGAAAAACATACAGTATATACCAATATATACAGATTCAAATACACCAAATTAAGACCATTTTACAGCATATGTAGATTAAATTTATAATTCTAACGCAAATTTTTGGGTCAATATATACATACGATTAAAATAAAACAAAAAATAAAAATGTGTGTGTGTATATATATATATATATATATATATATATATATATATATATATATATATATATATACACACAACACCAATATACGTAATAAAGATTAAATACACAGACGTAATACAATCGGTGCATTTAATTAAAAACCGTAAATACCATTATGTACAGTTCAAATCAATAGAAAAACACCAACAAATATACTGATACTTACAGATAAACCCCTTGCGAGTAAATCGATCCATGTACACACACACAATGTACACACACTATATCTAATATACAGGTTAAATACACACATAATACAGCTTTACGGTCAAATCTAAACAGATTTGATTGAATACGCTACGAAAATCACTATATGTAAAGAATAAACGTTGGAAAGTAACCGTATCATCTGTATATATCAATATACTAGCAGAATAAATGAGGTAAGAACTAATATACCTTACAGTTTAAAGTAATATCCATTTTTCTTGCCTATTTGATGTAGTTATGTCCGCTGCCGGATCAACCCCGTGTTAAAACGTCCCCCTCCCCGTCCTCACCAGCAGCATCCAGGCCTTAAATGACACCCAGGAACCAGCTCTCGCTGTATCGATGCTTTAAATGGCTCGGCTCCCATTAGCCTACCCCCTTCAGTGTCGACAATCAGTTTACAAAACGTTGTAAAGGCCCAAGTCTAAGCTCTGTTATAACAATCTGAGTGCTCCTCTACTCCCGTTATTACGGTAATCCGTCTGCAGGAGCTCCTGCTTCTTGCAGAGTGTGTGTGTGTGTGTGTGAGCCGCTTCCCTCCACTTCATTCACACTCCGCTTCCGCCCCAGTCCTCCACATGTCAACACGCTGAGTCAGCAGCGGCATTAATCCGCTCATCAGCTGCTGGATGTTTGACGGCAGGTCGCGTATTATTCCCGACCCCGGAGTTGTTGGTGTTTTTAAATGTTGTGCCTTTAAAGCGGGATATTGTTGCTGGTTTATCTTTAACTTTGTGTCTATTATTAGTTAAAGAGGCTTATGCGTGAGCTCCAGACTTCAGGCTGCGTCATTGTGTTCACATGACGGGAGGAAAAGAAAAACGAAGAAATAGAAAATACGTTAAAGTAAAAGAAGGGAAAAATGAGAGCAAAAAAGAAAGGAATTGGACTAAAACAATAGAAAAAAGACGAAACGGGGAAATAAATATAATAAACAAAAAGTGAAAGGAAAAGAAAGGAAGATGTGGAAAAAAAAAAAAAAAAAAGGGAGGCAAGAGAAAGTAGAACAAGAATAAACAACAAAAGAAAAAAGGATGAAAGAAAGAAAGAAAGCTGTCAATAATCTGAATTTACGTTTCAAACTCTGGTGAAACACATTTAAACTTAGATAAGTGGAAATTCTTAATAACAATTCTGCTTCTAAATGGAAAAGATTTAAACCCGTTTTAATGAAAAGTAAAGTTTGGTTTTAATTTGACTGAAACTGTTATTAACATGTAATCATTAACACATAACATGTAAGATGTCAGATCACAGGAAATCAAGGTGTTTTTTTTTTTTAAAGCAGACACACACACACACACACACACACACACACACACACACACACACACACACACACACACACAGAGGATTAAGGCCTATCGAGGCTCCATCCTCCCTCTTAAATGGATGCTGACATTCCGACGGGAGCGGCGGCGCTCCATGGAGGCGTGATGTGTGACCCAGATTGGGGGGGGGGGGGGGCACCCACCCGGATTAGAGCCTGGGTGGGGCCGTCGGTGGGGAGGAGGAGGAGGGAAAAGCAGGTCTGCGAGAGCGAAGGAAGACAAAAGCTGGATAAACTCGGCCAGATGAGCCACACCTTTGGCGAACCCTGGCAGCTCAGATGTGATCGTGTCTGACAGTCCTTTTCTTTTTCTTTTCTTTTTTTAAACTTGTCATGTGATCAAGTCATTCCCAGACAGTCTAAATCCAGGCGTCTGTAACCTGCAGCTCTGGAGACACGTGTGGCCCTCTAGCGGGCGCCACAAATTACACCGAGACTACTAAAGTATCTCCCTCCATTTTTCACCCAAATCCCACATTCTTACTTGTATTTTTGCACAAGCGGCTCGATTGCACACCGCTCCCGTTGTGCACGGCGCAGAACTAGTGATGCCGCAGACGGAAAATAGTCAAGTTGAAGCGGAGCCTCGGACGGTAATCGTTTCACCTTGCCTCTTAAAGAGACAGGCACGCAGAATAAGCATTTAATTTTAGTGTTAGTCGTCATTTTATCTTATTTTATTCATTTTCAAAAGGACTAAAATAGGCTTCTTTTTTTTTTTTCTTTTTCTTTTTTTACTAAAATGACCAGAGAAAATGTGTTATTTTATTTTTTAAATGACCAAAATGGTTAAAACGTGTCAAAGTTGTCTAAAACAAATGGTGAAACCACTAAAATCAGGTAAAAAAAAGTTTTTTTAAAATACATGGAAATGGGAAACGGACTGGTAAAACGGCTAGAAGGGAGCGACGGGAGAGGGCCACGTCAGATCACGTTAAGGGTGACAGGACCTGCCTGGAGAGCAAGGTCTGGGGAGAGGGCGAACATCACGGGGGGGGGGGTGGAGGAGGTGGAGGGGGGGGATAAACAGTACCAGTCCAGATGAAACTGAGCGGAGCCACAATGTGTTTTGACGCCTAACGTTTTTATTTGCCGTTTTGCAGACGAAAACATCCACATAAATGACGGCAATCTCCACGTGGCGCCGTTTTTAGTGGCGCAAAATACAGTGGACCTGTTGCATTATGGGTGTTGACGCTAGTGCTTAGTTAGCTTCCATGGCGCGTCACCAGTTTCTCTGTTCAGTTGTGTTGGTTCTGCTACAACTAAGAAAAAGATGGATAGATATTGATATATATTGGTTTTGACCCTTATGTTTTACACCCTTGTTATAAGGGTTTTTTTTTTTTTTTGTCGAAACGACGCGTGAAAGCCGCTGGAAGCGGGACGTAGCGGCGGTTTTCTTCCATCGCAACAGCTGAGACCAGACTCCAGCCTCAGACAGTGTAGAAGCGTCTCTCTCTCTCTCTCTCTCTCTCTCTCTCTCGCTCTCTCTCTCTTTCCTCCGTCGCTGTCGTCATGCGGGAGGGCGAGAGACGGAGGGAGGCCGTGGCGAAGTGTTCAGATGTTAAAGTATGGCCTCAGACATTCGTCTTTGGACTGCGGGGGGACGCTTATGGGACGCACTGGGAGTCGTGTCCAAGCGCTGGAAGCCGGGACGTTTCCCTTTTTGGATAAAAGAGACGTTTACCCACCGTCGCCACTGTGAAGTCGCCATGAAAGCGAGTTGCCTCGTTGCTATCAGTCTAGCGTCACCGCCATGCCGTCAGGGGGGAGAAAACTACCCATAATGCAACACTTTAAAAAAAATTTTATATATATATATACATATATATTTCACTGTATTTTGCAACATTAAAATTTTCTCGTGTCATTTTTTTTATTATTTTAAGTTTAAATTTAAAGGGTATTATGGCACTTATTTTACCGGTTCCGCCCGCTTTGAGAGGAAACTGGTCTGAATGAAATTACGGTTCGATTCACGGAGGTGAAAACGAGTATTTGTGCTTTATTTCAATGAAGCTTTGCCGTTTCCCCTCGTTTTCTGCGACGCTGTGATCCCTGACAAGGGAGATGAAGATGAAAGGTTCGCAGGATAAAGGGAGGGAGGGGACAGAACTGGGCTTGACGATCCGTTTTTTGTTTTTTTTTTCTAAATTAGCCTGCAGCTGCCTGGTGATAATGACCCCACCACCACCACCCCCCCCCCCCCCCCCCCCCCGCTAATCTTGTTTAAAGAGCAACATTATTATTCCACCTTTACACACGCTTGATGAAACTATAGGTAGCTGCGTGTCGAACCCATCTGCCGGACCCCCATAAGACCATTTATGGTTGCCACGGTAACAACCTCCTTATCGGTGGAGAGAGAGGGGGGGGTATGAAAGGGTGTGTTCAACCTGTTTTCTCCCCCATAATTTAGAGCAGCAGATCTGACATGTACGTTCAATTTTCACGTGCGTTTTCTCCGCTTGAGCTGCTTTTCATGCCAGGAATCTACAGAAGGTGTGCACACGAGGTGATTCTAATTCAATTTTGCACAACCGGTGGCATACGTGAAGACAAAGGGCATGACTCGTGAGCTGGCACGCGTCTCCCTCTGCTGGCCGATTTGTGAACTGCACCATTCGGGTGGGATGATATTCAGCGCTCATCTAATCGTTCCCTTTTCTTTTTCTCCCCGGCAGACACGACCCGTCCCCCTCCCTGGTTTCTCTGTTTCCCAGCATGGCAGACGGTCGGCAGCCGGAGGAGCGCTGGAGCGAGAACGGCCAGGAGAACGGCCAGAACGGGTACTCCACCTACAGCTCGGCGTACCGGGAGAACGGGTACCACGGCGGGGCGGCCGCGCACCCCGGAACGACAGGTGGGACACGTGGCGGGTGTGCGAGGGAGCGTCAATGGCGAGGTCTGGTGGTGGTTGACCGATTAGTTCCCCGCGGTGACTCTGGGGAGGCGGGGGGGGGGGGGGGGGTGTTTACATGCCGACGTTCTGAAAACGTTGTAGTTTGCATGCCGGGCCACGGGTTGGCGCTGTTCAATGTGAGTAAAGAACAATACGTTGTAAGCGTCAACAATGGGAGAACACAGACATTCATATGGACAGGCGACCAAGCTGGGTTGTTATTACGGTGACTGTTAACTATATAACGCAACTTTCTGAAAACGCTTGGGTCCAGTTTCCATGGAAACGGGTGGGGGTGGGGGTGGGGGGGGGTAAAAAATGCAACTTTTCGGAAAACACTCCAATTGTCCCCTAGGAAATGAGAGGAAATAGGCAATTTTTTTAAAAACGCCCAACTCCGTCTCCATAGAAACCGGGTAGAGGTGGAACACAACTTTCTGAAAACACTCAATCGCCATGGAAACAGGGGAAAATGCAACTTTTTGAAAATGCTTCATTCCCGTGGCCATAGTAACTACTTCTTCTGCGGTGTCACGACTCCCAGTCCATATTCGCCCGGGACTTGGTACTTTTATTTTGACAGTCACCGTGATAGCAATGTAACTTGATCGTCTGTCCACTAGAATGTTTGGTTTCTATACAAAAAAACAAACGGCGCCAACTCGTGGCCTGGCATGCGAACTGCATCGTTATCAGCGAAGCTTTTCCAAAACGAAAAACAGAAAGACGACGCGCTTTCACTTGAAACGTTGTCATGCCAACGGGCCCCTATGACAACGGCGTAACATCAGTCGGTTCTGACCTGGTGTGTAAGAGTGGGCGTGTCCACTGTTGTTCGAAAGATCTATAATAGAGAGAAGAAGAAGAAAAAAAAATCAAAATGCACCCATTTCCTTCCTCCCATCCATGTCCCGTCTCCCCCGTGTCTCCCCCTCTCTCTCTCTCTCTCTCTCGCTCTCTCTCTCTCTCTCTCTCTCTCTCTCTCTCTCTCTCTCTCTCTCCCTCCTTTAGCAGTGGATGACTCAGCCAATTTGCCTCCCTCCCCTCCCCCCTCTCCATCCGCTGAGCAGATTGGGCCCGTGGCACAAGGTACACACACTTAAAACACGACGACGGTGTGAATGATAGTGGTGGGGGTGGGGGTGGGCATGGGGTTGGGTGGGGGGGGGTAAATGAAATAAAGAACTTACGGCAGCCTCGCCTCCTCTTTCTCCTTATGGTTGGATCACATGATGACCTGTGCATGCCCAGAGGTTCTCACCTCTATTTTGCTTCCTAACATAAATTGTGTAAAGGAAAAAGACACACGGCCCATAAACCTGCCACCGGAGCCCTTCCTCTCCATTATCAGCACCTCCTCTCATTCGGTTTAAATCACTTCTTTCTGTCGTCTGTCGACTCATCTTGATGTCCGCGTGTAATCACCGAAGTGTAGAATCATTTGGTTCAGGGGTGTCCAACAGATTTCAGTTCATTTCGAGTGGGCTGGACCGGTAAAATAGTGAAATGACCATTAAACTAAAGTAAGGTTGAACGTTTTCCTTGATTTTCCTCCATTTTGAATATTGGATCCTAGGAGCTCCATTCAGAATCTGCTGTGTCTTGTGTGAGCTGGACTGGCTCCGCCCACACACGCCCATCTATGGGAAGAGGAGGAAGTACTTCGTCTCGTGGCGCCTTGTGCCAGAGCAGAGCTGCTTAATTGTGGGAGGAGTCAAAGGGAGGAGCCTACTTTGATTGGGATTGGCTAAACCCCCTGATGACACTATATAGGGTTTGATTCCTGATTGGCTGGTTGGAGCAACACACTTTTTAAAAACTGACACAAGCCGGGGAGAGAGAGGACAGACTGTCTTCACTTCTGGGACGTCAGTCCAGGTATGGGGACGATTATTAATGCTATTATTTTTCACAATATGACCCCTTTAATAGTACAAAATACAGTGGAATGTCCCAAAAAACTGTTGCATTCTGGGTGTTTTTACAAACAGCAGGGCTTTGAGGGTAAACATTGCAAACTAGCCGCTATTACAAAGCCGCGCTATTTGTAAAAACGCCCATAATGCAACAGTTGTTTGGGACATTCCACTGTACTGCACCATTGAAATTGTCGTTTTCAGTTGCAATTGTTTGACTTTGTGCAAACATTGACATTTTCATCCTCTGCGTAAAGGAAAAGTTTAAATTAAGGATTATCATGACTATGATTTCACCGGTCCAGCCCACTCAAGACCTTAGGCTGAACTAAAATGTGTTTGACACGTCTGAGCTCCAGCAACACGGTCCAGAACTTGTTTCATCTCCATCTTGTAACCCATGTGAACCCTCTTCCTCCATATCTCATCCGTGTGTCTCCCGTCCCCGCCTAAAGACAAGATAGAGGTGGAGGAGGAGGAGGAGGAGGAGGAGGCTCCAGAGGACCCAGTGGCTCATGAGGACCCAGTGGCTCATGAGCAGCCAGGAGAGTCGCTCCTAGAGCAGACAGATTATCTAACAGAGCCCCAGGCTTTGGGCTGCCAGCAGGCCCAGACACCTGAGGCCCTTAATGGAGGAAGCCATCAATCACTAAGAGGTGTGTGTGTGTGTGTGTGTGTGTGCTTGAGAGTGTGTGTGTGTGTTTGTGTGTGTGTGTGTGACTGGCCTTTCTCTGCATGATCCTTTTGTGGTACAACAACAAATTGTATTGCAACTCTCTTTGGCTTCTGCTGCCGACCTTCCTGCAGCTTTGTCGCTCTGAAATCCTTCAGCTTTTCCTTTTTCTTTTCTTTTCATTTTTCTTTTTTTTGGCTTCAAGTACCTGAAAGTGTGCAAAACGAACCCGACTCAGCATTTTGTGCTTCCCTCATGCCAAAGACATAACCATTCGCTTCTCATCGGCGTGACATCCAAAACGCCCGATCAACCGCGTCGTAGGTCATTTCTTGCACTTTTTGTATTGCCAGCTACTTTGCAAATGCAAACGTCACCGTCTCAAACTGTCAAGTGTTGCTGGAGTCGGTTGTCTACTTTCTATGTTTGGGGGGGGGGGGGGGTTGCTGGGACGATGTGTGTAAAGAAGATGCCCCCCTCCCCCGATTGGGGGCTTCACAAATGTATTTTGTGTGTGTTAGACATCGGTTGTTTTCAGTTGTACCTGTTCTCATGTCATCACAAAGCAATGGTTAATTGTGTTCTCCTATTGTTACAAAAATCCCTTCAAACATCCACCGCTGGATCTCCATCCTAATCTCGGATTAATTCACTCGAGGCGCTCACTCCGTGACCCGTTCCCGTTGATGTAGATCAAGTGCATCCACCTTGCTTCATCACAAGGTTGCCAGATCCTCGTTAATCTCCGTGGCCCCTGCAATAGGAATGTAATCTGGTCGTGTGTGCCATGATTTCTCCTCATCTAACATCATGCAATTCATTCCTTCATTCCAGTTCTGCACGCTACCTTAAGACGCTGTGACCCCCCACCCCACCCCCCCCCGTGTGCTGTTGTGGCCTGCCACAAAATACACTGCGCTGTGTGTTTTGCTTGATGGGGGGGGGGGGGCTCCTGTATCTATGTGCGGGCAGCCTCGGCTTGGCTTTTTTTTTTTTTTTTGCGGATGCTGCAAGCTTTTTGAGCTGATGTGACTCGACGCAAAAGGTTGTACAGTATCCTTCGACCTCCCAGCCCAGCCAGAAGAGGGCGGCGGCGAGGCCGGAGAAGGCGAAAGCCACGGGGGAGAAGTCGCCTCGAATGAGCCGCCGCTTCCCACCGTGAAGGAGACGGAGCTCTTCGACACTTCCTCAGCTGAGCCAAGTGATCAGTCCAGAGAGGACGAAGGCGAAGGCGCCACGACGGCCCGCGCGCCTCCGGAGGAAACGTCATCGAACGTGGAGGTAGACAGTATGTTGAGACCTCAAATCAATGAGGAAAATAAGGAACAGGATAGTGGTGGCAAATTGCTTGAGGCGTCTTTGGACGATGTCCAGGAAGTGGGAAAGAGTCCAGAAACAATCGAGCCCTCGGGTACTTCCGTAGAACGCGAGACGGAAGGAGTAAAGACCTACTTCGAGACGTCCTCAAAAAGCAAGGAAGAGGAGGCGCCACGCGCGCAAAGCTATTATGAGCTTAGCTTAGCCGAGACAAGTGGAGTACAAGAAAAACGTGATGGAAAAGCCAAGACATCTTCCGGTAGAATCTCCGTCGAGCAAAGAAGTCTGTCCCTGAACGTCGCTGTGGGATCGACGGCAAAGGAAGATAAGGCAAAGGTGTTCTCAGGAAATTTATGTCCGATCAGTGGGAGCCTTGATGAATCGGAGATATACCCGCCAACATCCCCCGTGGAGAACCCTACCCCTGTTTTTCCCGGAGCTGTTCCGACGGTAGATATCACCCCCGGGGCAGAAGCACCTTCCCCGCCTGATCACCACATGTCTGGTTTTGAGGAATCGGGAAGTCTCTCTGAGATGTTGGACCTGGCTGGAGCGCTACCTCGTCTGTCTCTAGAGAGGAGGGAGATCGACCACCGGCGGAAATCGGTGCCCGCCAACGTCTCGCCGTTGGTGGGGAGTTCTTTGGCCAAGCTTACCTTAGCAGACCAAACTTCCATCGGCGTGGTGAGGGAAAGCCAGCTGGAGGAACTGGGCTACTGCGTCTTCAGTGAGTACTCTGGGCCGATGCCCTCTCCGGCCGACGTGCCAAGTCCCGGGGATTCTCCACACCTGCGTTTCCCTTCGGTGGAGGGTGAGGTGGAGGAGGATCCTAGAAAAGCACAAGAGGTTTATAAGGAAGTCATCCCGGAGATCTCTCCAAAACCGATCGTAGACAAGAAAGGTTCACCAGTCAAGAGTTCCCTGATTCTCGAAAGAGCCGTACCGAGCGGAATGAAACCAGATCGCCTTCGGATCCCGATGACGGGCTCGAAAGACCGACTGAGTGAATTCCGCTTGGAGACCGGCTTGCCCGGGGACCTAAAGATTCAAGCAATCCCAGAAGTAGATGTCGAAAAAGACCCCTCAAGAGAGGCCTCTCCCATCCCGCCGGACAGCTCATTTACTTTTAGCACAACAGAGACTGAAGGCATACTTCCCCTGACTCCCACCACGCCCAAGTCCCCAGACGCCGGTCCCTTAGAAACCCAAATCACAGTCGGGGAGACCAAGAAGGACGTTTTACCAGAAGACATTGCAGAAAGTGAAGCAGAAGGGCCGACGGACATTGAGGAGCAAATGTTGAGACCCGAGGATCTAAAGGGATCTGATGAAAGATGTGACGCACCTTCTATATTGTGTTTGGAAGAAAAGACACAAGGAGACGACAAACAGACCCAAATTGAGCGTCAGACTGGCGAAGACGTTGAAAAACCTCCCGATGTCCGGATCCTCCTCGGGGAGGGGACTTCACCCGAAGCCTCGACAAGGCCTCAACTTCCCTCCCCAGTCATCATCATACCTCAGGCACAAGCTGACGAAGAGGACGACGTCGAGATAGCCGAAGAGCCTCAAGAGGTGATGGAAGACGCCGGAGAACCGGGAGAGCGGAAGCTGCCGCAGGTGACCTTGACGGTCGGCGATCCCACGCTGGACGACGAAGATTGGAGCCACAGCGCTCAGAACAGCGACGACTGTGAACCCGCCACCGACAGTTCGCACTTGTCCCCGTGCTCGGATCACGAGGTGTTGCGACTAACGGAGGAACACGACAAAAGTGAAGACGACAACCCCCGAAGCAGAACCAAAGAACACGAAGGAGTCGAGGACTGTCCAGTCAGTCAAGGGGTCGAGGCTGAAGATGGCGGAAAGATGATCTTAAGGGATGAAGACATCGAGACCGGTGAGGAGGTGGACGACACTTCGGAAGTGCTCTGCCCGAGCACTCAGACACCCAACGATGAAACCTCTATGGACGTATCCGTCCTAAATACAGACAGTGGCTGGATGGAAACGCAAGGTACCGAGAAACTTTTGGTTAACGTGTAATGAATTCAATTGTTTTTCTTTTTTGTTTCTTTTAAACATGTGGCCTAGCCCTCATTTGATTCTTCTCCACTGCAGATGATGACAAAAGTCTCATGACCGAGCAAATTGAAGCCCTTCCTCAGACCCAGAGCTCTGTCAGCACACCTGTGGTGGTGGTGGACAAACCCGCTAAACGGGACCCGGGCAGAGGAAGGGGCCGTGCCGGGACCCCTGACTATAAAGTGTCCCGCAGGGTACCGAGCCAGCATCCGCCGAAAGACGAGACCAAGAGAAAGAGAGGTTCCGCGGACGCCTTGCCGAAGCAGAATGTCATGTCAATGCTGTGTACATTTCGCCCTGGTGTAATCCTGTCTCTCCTCTCTGCTGGTAGGCGCGAGGAGGGCTGACCAGAATAAGGGGTCAGCCCTCCAAAGTCGTTCTCCGTCTCGAAAGAGCGGAGCCAAAGCGGCGGCCAGGCATCCCAGGCCCGCTCTGCTTCACGGCCCCGCTAGACGCAAGGCCACAGGTGAACACTTTTCACCGGGGGACACGGCGCCATGAATAGAGAGAGGCAGGCGGGCGGCGCCCCCGATTAGAAAAGCCGGAAATTTAGCAGGGGGGGGGGGGGGGGATTTGTAAACGACACAGACGAGTCCAGGGGCTTCTACTCTCTATTGATGGCGTCTTGGAGGAAACACGCAGGTGCACTGTAGCTGGCAAACATCTTGTGCTTTATTTTTTGTTTTTTTTACTCATTCGTCCACAATATATAAACTACTTTCTGTGCTTTTGCTTCATATTCACGTGTTTTTTTCTTTCAGCTTTTTCGATGCATAACGTTTAACCGGTGACGATTCAAAGTCTGGTTTCTCTTTGAAGATTGCGTGGGTGTTTGACTAATCTCCTTCAAAATCTCTTTGGCCGTGGTTTCAGGCTTGACTTCTGTCTGTGCATGCGTCACGTTTGGAAAATGTCTTCCCCCTGCTGGTGTATGTGCGTCACTGCGGCGTGGACAACTTTTTTTTATTTTTTGATTTTTTGCCTTTTTTCAGGAATGGAGCACCATCAGCCTCTGAGCGTGGCCCACCAGTCCAGGGAGAGGACCACCGTAAGTATTGGGTACTTTGTAATTTGAAGCCAGCCTCGCTGCCATCATGCTTCCTTTTCTGCATGTCCGCATCTTTTTCTTTTCCTCTTTTCGTTGTCTTCAATCTGTCTTTGCATGCCAGTCTCATCAGAGAAGAAGTGTGAGTATTACTAATAGAAGATAAATTAAAAAAAAAAAAAATGCATGTTCCTCATTTTCGCTTTTCCACTCATCCTTCTTCTCGCACCTTCATCCCGCCGCCCCGCGTGCCCCCTCCCAGAGCCCCACAAGGGCCGTTCTGTTAAAGATGGCGGTGCAGCGTCAGGGCGCCGCTCGCCTGCCCCCCCGGCCCGGCTCCGCCTGCAGCCTTAAACGCAGCCCCCTTGTGGAGGCGGAGCTCTGCGAGGTCCGCCCCTCCTCCGCATGCTCCCGCCCGTCCCCTCTGACTAAGAAACGGGCGGAGAAGGTAAAGCCGGGGCGAGGCCGGGACCGCGCGCCAAGCTGATGTTGATGATGATGATGATGATGATGATGATGATGATGAGGTGTGATGTGGACTCTCTTGGTGCAGGAGAGAGCGTACCGCAGCCCGGAGAAGAGGTCGTCCCTCCCGAGGCCGGCCAAGTCCCTCACCCGCCACATCCCGGCCGCCGAGCAAGACGAGGCCCACATGCCGTCCAGGCCTACCTGTAAGAGGACGCGCACTCCGTCCAGAACTCCCCCCTTGCCTCTCCTCTTGATTCCCCTCCTTAGTCATGAGACTCTCCGTTCTTCCTCCCTCTCTAAGCCATCCGAACCGAATCCAGAGCGGACAGCCGGTCAGGGAGAGCCGCTAGTATGGCAGGTAGACCACCTGGCAGCTCCTCGCAGACCCATCAACATGTAGCCTCGGGTGTTTTGTGGTTTCCGAACCGCGGAATCTGTCGCGATTCTTCAAACTCACCTTGTCTTTATAGAATAGAGTGATAAAACTCATCACTTCATACCTCACTTTGGGTAACCTGCAGGTATCAGCGCCTCATTCGGCTCCTCTGTCATCGGCTCATTTAAAAGTTTGTGACTCTTGATCCTTCCCACCGGGATTCTTAAGTCTTCCAAAAAGAATCCATGAATGGTCCCGGAGTTTAGTCCTGCTCTAGTTTTTTGTGGTCGCTGCAGCAGAATCTTACTTTATATGACCATATCTGAAAATGTGTGGCAACTGTTAACCAGATATGACCAGATATCACTACATATGACCATATGTGACATCATATATGATCACACCTGACCGTATAGGACCAAAAAGTACCATAAGTTACTATATATGATAATGTATGATCATATATGATCACATGACCCAAGCTTCTTTTTAATGTGTGCACACGAAGTGGATTAGTAATAAAATGTATTATTATTATTATAATGCATATATGACCATATATGGACATATCTGACCGTATATTAATATGTATGACCATATATGATCATCATCATCATCATTTCCTGTCCCAATGTGTCGTGTGTCCATTTATTTTTGATAAAGCGTCTCATTCCCTCCAGGTACAGACTCGGCTCGCTCGCGGTCGGTCCGCAGCGGCACCTCCACCCCGGGCTCCACCGCCGTCACGCCCGGCACGCCCCCGAGCTACGCCTGCCGCACCCCCGGCTCGCGCACGCCGGGCAGCCACACGCCCAAGTCCTTCAGCGTCCTGCAGGAGAAGAAGGTGGCGGTGATCCGGACCCCGCCCAAGTCGCCGTCCTCCGTCCAGAGGCAGCTGAAGGTGCTCAATCAGCCGCTGCCCGACCTGAAGAATGTGAAGTCCAAGATCAACTCCACCACCAACCTGAAGCACCAGCCCAAAGGCGGACAGGTGAACGGCAGAGATTCAGACCCAAACAAAAAACGAAATGGGCGTCACTTAACAATTTAACGAGCGAATACTTAAGATAAATATCCAATAAAATAGAAAAAAACCCCGATTGATTTAAGAAAATAATCATTTAAATGACATGTAGTACTAAAAAATGGCCACATGATGGCAGCATTTGACAATAGAAAAGTTGCAATTAGATTACCTCATGAATTGAATCAGTACTGATATTCGTATCATAGTCAGCATCTGGATGTGTATATAATATTTGGTATTGTTTCAGGTACTGGATTTTCATACACATGATATCTGAAACAAAAGCGCAGAAGCAGCAAAAGAAGTCAAATCTAAAGACAAAAAAGACGTCACTGCTCCCTCTGTGTGTGTGTGAGAGTTTAATCTCATCACCGAGGCGACCCCTCATTAACCCCGCTGACACACCGAGGAGGAGGAAGAGGAGGAAGGTGATTCGGCTCTCCTCTCCTTCCTCCTCCAGCAGGGCAGGAAGTTCTGCCTCACATCGGGGGTATTTCACATGTAACGTGACCTTTAAAGGTCCATTTCCTATTTTTGCGTTTTACTTCTGTAAAAAGCATTTTAGGTCGACTTAATTAAAGATTTTATCGAATTGCTCCTGAAGTTAGTCCAAAAAAATCTATTGTTGCTAAAATCTATAATGCCGAGAAAGATTATTCATATTGATATTAATATTAACAGATTAGTACTTCTGGACGTGTTTTCTTGGTTGTGTTACGTGTTAAATAAAAGTTTTTGTGTCACCAGAAATGCGACTCGTCGCATAAATTAGAATATTAACAAACAAATTTATTTTCTAAAATGTTTTGAATATTTGACCATTCTTAAATATTAGTATTTGTAGAAGAATTATTCTTACTTAATAAAAATTTATTTCGATTGTTTAGAAACTATAATGATACCGCCAATAATGAATAAACGTTCATCAACAGTTAAGTTAAATACAAAATATTTATTAATAAAACATTTCTACTACCAATAATAATTAAGGTTTAATAGTTTATAATTAGTACAGTAAATATTGTATATAATAGATACAATAAACTAAAAATAGATATTGAGAATCCCAATAATAACAGAAACATGATGAAAATCTGTTATTTTGACAGTCTTATAATCCCAAAAATTTTTTAAGTATCTTGATTTATAGATTAAGATTGTAAAGAATAAAACAAAGTTATTGTGTGAAAAGTTTTAAGTAATAAATGATTTTTTTTTTTAATGCAAATGTGAAGTTGATTCATGTCGATTAAGAATATTTTCATCCCATTTTTTGTACGTTAACGAGTGAAGTGTGTGTGTGTGTGTGTGTGTGTGTGTGTGTGTGTGTGTGTGTGTGTGTGTGTGTGTGTGTGTGTGTGTGTGTGTGTGTGTGTGTGTTATCCCTTCCCTCACTCTCCTATTCTCTCCTTTTGACCTCCCAAACGACATTCAATTGTTACGATCAACACAGTTGGATTACATCTCTCATTTTGTAATTCCATGCAGATTATACCAATAATCCAGGAACGTAGATCAAATATCACATTGTGATTTTTTATTTTTTATTTTTTTATTTTTTTTCCTTCACTCCTATCCTTTATTTGGGCCGTTTTACTGGCGTCCCCGAAATCCGAATTTCTCTTCCCCAAATCCCGCGTGGCGACTGCACATGCATTTAATCCCACGTCGCGGCACGTATAGTCTCTCTTTATTACCATCATTTGATTTTAGGTTCAGATTTTAAACGAGAAGCTGGACTTCGGTCATGTTCAGTCAAAGTGCGGCTCCAAGGATAATCTGAAGCACCAAGGGAGGCAATGTATGTAAACTGGGATTAGGTGTCTTATTTTTATTTTTTTTTATGCTGATAAAGTCCGAAACTAGAAGGTCCGTCTCTAAAATTCGGGTTTTGTCTAATAAAAAAAGTCCTGTCGCCTCCAGGTCATGATCCCGAGCGTTAAGCTGGATTTCAGCCACGTCCAGGCGAAATGTGGCTCGCTGGATAAAATCCAGCACATGGCCGGCGGGGGAAACGTGAGTGACGCCGCGCGGGAAATTCTTTAATATTTTAAGTTCAATTCTGCTCAAACAGACGTGATTTCACCTTTTTTCTTCTTCTTCTTCTTCTTTCCTCCGCAGATTCAAATTCAGACCAAGAAAATCGACCTGAGTCACGTGACGGCAAAGTGCGGCTCCATGTCCAACATCCGCCACAGACCAGGTAGGAGCCGTCGCCCGGACCGCTCCCTCTCTACGAGTGTCTCGACACGACCCAGCGGTTCACTATGAGAGAACGCAAACGAGGTACTCGGTGGAGAACCCGCGCTGGCGTTCTCATGCGGTTCTTCCTTGTTTTCCCAGGCGGAGGTCAGGTACGCATCGAGAACGTGAAGCTGGACTTTAAGGACAAGGCTCAGGCCAAGATCGGCTCCCTGGACAACACCAGCCACACCCCCGGCGGCGGAAACATCATGGTAACGGCCGAAACGAAGGGTCGGGGTAGAAACGTAGGGACGCACTCTCTTACCGATACCAGTACCAGCCTTTAGCTACTTGCTGATACCGAGTACCGATACCAGTACCAGCCTTTAGCTACTTGCTGATACCGAGTACCGATACCAGTACCAGCCTTTAGCTACTTGCTGATACCGAGTACCGATACCAGTACCAGCCTTTAGCTACTTGCCGACACCAAGTACCGATGCGAGTGCTGGCCTTTGGGTACTTGCCGGTACCATGTACCGATGTGAGTACTGCCCGTTGATACCGAGTACTGATACGATTACAGACCTTTAACTACTTGCCGATACAAATGCCAATACAAGTACTAGCTTTCAGCTGCTTGCCGATAGCAAGTACTGATATGAGTACTAATCTTGGCTACTTGTCGATACCAAGTACCGATATCAGTACTAACGTTTAGCTACTTGCCGATACCAAGTACCGATATGAGTGCTAACCTTTAGCTACTTGCTGATACCGAGTACCGATACCAGTACTTGCCAATACCGAGTACCGATACCAGTACTAACCTTTAGCATCTTGCCGATACTGAGTACCAATATGAGTACTGGCCTTTAGCTACTTGCTGATACCAAATACCGATATGGGTACTGCCCTTTGATTTCGAGTACCGATACGATTACAGACCTTTAGCTACTTGCTGATACAAATATCGATACAAGTACTAGATTTCAGCTACTTGCACGATACCAAGTACCGATACAAGCACTGACCTTTAGCTACTTGCTGATACTGAGCACTGACACAAGTACCGACCTTTAGCTACTTGGCGATACCGAGTACCTTTACAAGTACTATTAAACACCATTAAGTACCTTCACAAGCCTTCTAAGGCTGAGAACGGAACATTCTGGCGAGACAACCAGGCTCAGAACGTGTGCAACTTTTTATTGCCAAGATCACGACAAGCATGAGCAGCAATCCCGTGAAAAGGTTGAGCAACGGTAGAGCCGACACAAAAATGACTTAATGAGCAAATCTGCATCTTGGCCAAAAGTTGATCCCACGTGGAAAGTGGAAGTTCTACCACTGGACTCTCCGCCTAATTTAGTTTACCTCCAGTACCTCCAAAATAAAAGTTCAAACTGGAACGCCGATAAATAGTCGTTTTGAGTCTTAAACGTTCGCTCCAGTTGCCATTTGTCAACAGGGAAATATTGTCGATATTCTTGAAGACATAAAAGCATAGTCCGCCCGCAATCCTTCCCGGTGACAGCAGGTGGGGCACTATTGACCAGGCGCCCCCTGGTTGTTGGCGCGTGACGTCACGTAACGATGGCGGGATTCGAGCGTGGCGCTGATTGAGACCGTGCTCCCACCAGATCGAGAGCCACAAGCTGACCTTCCGGGAATCGGCCAAAGCCCGGGTGGACCACGGGGCGGAGATCGTCGTCACCCACTCCCCCGGCGTGGAGACGGGCGGCACCTCCCCCCGCCTGTCCTCCGCCGGCAGCATCAACCTGCTGGATTCGCCGCAGCTCTCCACGCTGGCCCAGGACGTCACCGCCGCGCTGGCCAAGCAGGGTTTATGAGCTGTGACGCCCCTCCCCCGCCCCTCCCTTTCCCCCCCCCTGCCCCCACCCACACACACACACTCCACACACTCTCCTCCTTAACAGGTTGTAGTTGATCGACCGTCTTCGTCCATCAGCCGTCCTTTTTTTTTATTACGTTTTGTTGTAGAGCGGTTGAATGCTGAAGGTTTTACGATTGTAAAGGGATTTTTGTTATTATTTTATTTTTAGCCACATTCCACGAGTATGGGGAAACTATTTAAACTCGTCCATTCAAAATGTCTAAAGGTACTGAATGCAGGACTAGAGCTACGGGACGGTAAACGCGCGTCTCGGAGACGTGCGAGAGACTTAAGCCCCCCCCCCCCCGTTCGCGCGACGAGTGAAAACGCATCGTTTTCAGACAGGTTTGGCCTTCACGCGGCGACGTTTTCAAAACGATGTCCGTTCCACGGTAACGGCGTCGTGGGCATGCCAGGCCATGAGGTGGCACTGTTGTTTGTTTTTGTGATGAAACCGCACACACGTGTGCATAGAACAATAAGCTAGTAAGAAAAAAGAAAATGGAAAAGACTTTCAAAAAGTGACAATTCCCCCCCCCTCCCCCGTTTCCATGGAAACAGACTAGGCATTCTCGACAGGTTCCATCTCGGGAGCCGTTTTCAGAAAGTTGCAATTCCCCCCGTTTACGCAGCAACAGAGCTGGAACATTATTCCAAAAGTTACGTTTCTCTCCGTTTCCGTGGAGACGGAACGGAGCGTTGTCAGAAAAGCTGCGTTTCCCCCTTGGAGAAAGAGTGGGTGCGTTTTCGAAAGTTGCGTTTTCCCCTTGGAGAAAGAGTGGGTGCGTTTTCGAAAAGTTGCGTTTTCCCCTTGGAGAAAGAGTGGGTGCGTTTTCGAAAAGTTGCGTTTTCCCCTTGGAGAAAGAGTGGGTGCGTTTTCGAAAAGTTGCGTTTCCCCCTTGGAGAAAGAGTGGGTGCGTTTTCGAAAAGTTGCGTTTTCCCTCCGTGTCCACAGAGTTTGACTCCTTTTCCAAATATGTCTTGATTTCTACCCCATTCCGCGGAAATGGGGTCGGAGCGTTTCTGAAAAGTTCCGCTTTGAGAGCGCTTTTCAAGAAGTTGCGTTGTCCCCCGTTTGTATGGCAACAGAGTTGGCGCATTTTCAAAAAGGTACGTTTCCCTCTGTTTTCACGAAGTTGGATCATTTTCATAACGTTTTTTTTTTTTTTCCCACCGCCTTCCGTTTCCAGGGAAACAGGGTTAGGGCGTTTTCAAAAAAGCGAAACCCCCCCCCCCCCCCCCCCCCGGTTTCCATGGAAACCGTGTAAAAGTGTTTTGGAAAATATCCAAAAAGTTGCATTTTCTGCTCTGCCGTTTCCACGGCGGTAGAGTCGAAAAGTTTTCCCCGGTTTCCACGGCGATGGAGTCGGAGCAATTTCTAATAGTCCCACCTTAGGAGGAAGGGGGGGGACATTTCCAAAACATTGTCGACGGGACCTAAAATTCCCGAATGAGCACGTCTGCCAAGTCGCCGCTTGTTTTTTTTCGTCGTCGTCGTCGTTGGTTTGTGGGATTACGGTGGGACGACTGCGTTCCCTTTCTATCGCTGTCGTGGCTCCGGTTTTGTTCCGCTCCCCCCCGCGGCTGCTCCGGCTCTTTAAAAGCTTCTTTTATTTTATTTCTTCTTTTTTTTTTTTTTTGAAACGTAGCAAACCGTCGCCGAAACTCTCCTGATAGATCCTCCTTTACGTCCGCGACAATGCTGTTATGCTGGCATGGCAAATATAGAAATTAGATCTATTAGGAGCGATTTTTTTTTTTAGGGGGGGGGGGGGGGGGGGGGGGGGGGGTTTCTTCTTCCAGGCCAGGGTGCATTCTACTGTGGGGACCCCCCCTCCTTTCCCCCCCCTCCCCCGCCTCTATCCTTGTGTTTGAATGGATTTTCTGTGTAAAGTGTGACAACATTCCGTACGAGCGAACAGGGGAACGGAAGAGAAGGTTGGGAAGCGACCCACAGCTGTTAGAGTTCGCCGAATGTGAAGAGAGAAAACAAAATAAAAGATAAAGGAAAAACTCCCCATTGTGACCCCCGTCCCCCCCCCCCCCCCTCTCTTCGGTGTTTTATCTGTGCCTCCTCTGTTCCTCCCTCCTTCCCATTCTGCCTGTGTAAGTGTATTTGAAAAAAAAAAAAAAAAAAACGACAACAAAAAAAAAAAAAAAAAAAAAAAAACCCCGACCATGTAGATGTGTGCACACTTTCAGATGTTTGAGACGACAAATGCTCCTACAGGATGACGACGACACCAATAAAGAACATAAAAACTGATCTTCTCGTCGCCGTAATTTCTCCTCCCGCTGCCGATCCGGGACGGCGCGTCTTGGGTTTCGAGGGTTCAGGGCGGGGAAACGGCAGATAATCTCAAATTAAACGCGCCAAAGGAACATTTCCGCCTCTTGGATGAGGCTCGACTATGAGTATTAACTAAACTCTCCTTTTTAATGCATATTTAATATATATATATGTGGTCTAATCTGATTGGTTTGATTAGAAATTGAGGGATTAATTTCCTCTATTCGAACAGTTTTTGACTGGGTTAAACATGTTGGATTATTTCCTTCTTAGATTACTTGAGTGTTTCTATTCTGTTCTATTATGATTGACTTGCATTTCAAAAAAGTAATATTAATTACCTCGTTTTCAATAGCTTTCCCTGGATTACATTCAATCATGTTAAAGTATTTCCTCTGGGATTAATAGAGTATTCTCAAAGCTGTTTATCCGATTGTTTTGCTGAAAAACAAAGTCAAATAAAGGGATTAATTCCCTCTTTTTGAATATTTTTGACGGGATTAAACCCAAAGAATGTTAAAGATTTTCCTTCTGACTATCGTGATTGTTTGGCTTTATAAGACAAATCTTCTTTCTTTACTGGATTAAATCCAAACATGCTCTGAAATCTAGACAAACTGCTTTCAACTTATATGAATTCGACCGTAACAGGTTGTTTCTGTATATATTATTACTACAAATGCAACCAAGTTGGATGTCGAACGTTTAAAATGTGACAGAAAAGAAAGAAAAACGTGGATTTATAATGCGAAACGAGGATTTAGGGTCTAATGTTTTATTTTCAAAAAAATAATTTGGTGGGGGGGGGGGGGGGTTTGGTAGTGGTGGTGGTGGTCTCGTCTGGATTACCTGTTGATGTGTTGAATAAAAACGGGATTATCCCAAAACGCGGTTGACACAGGGGATGTGTTGCCTCCAGAGGTTTCTTTAGGGTTTTTTTTTTTTTTTAACATCTGGCTCGTGCGCGCACTGCGTCTTTAAGCCAATAAATTAGCGCGCCGATCAGCTGTCGCTGTCCGGTGAGGGAGGTGCTGAAATCAGAGCGCGTTCCCCACCTCCTCATCCTCTCTCTCTCTCACACACACACACACACACACACAAAATCACACACACACACACACACACACGCGCGCGCTCCTTCTCCGACTCTTGCAGCCATTTTACGCAGGAT
>NC_137645.1:7660083-7743885 GCF_963383615.2 Lipophrys pholis | reverse complement strand
AGTAAACACTAGTATCTCCACTGGTTTCGGAAATGAGGGATACTGCATAAAAAATTTTTACATTTTTTTTCAATAATTTCGCAAAGTGCTGTTTATTTAAAAAATAAAATAAAATAGCTTAAAATAAATAAATTTAATTAAAAATAGAATTATTATTAATTATAAAACGATTACACTTGGATAATGAATATAATAAAAATTTTTTAATAAAAAATATTGAATTGGAAAAACTTTATAAACTTTTATGTGTAGTACTACAAAATACTAATAAAAAACTTTTCGCTGATGCTACAATTACTCCTGTCAGGATTGAAATAGTAATAGTTTATAATAATAGTAGTACTACACGTGTTAAAAAAAACATTTTCCAAAAGCTGTGCTTTGTCGGTTTCCACGGATTTAGCGTCGGAACATTTTTAAGAAAGCGTTTTTTCCTGTTTCCACTGAGTCGGAATGTTTTCAAAAAGTTGCGTTCACCCCCGATTCTACGAAGATGGAGTCAGAATCCAACTGGTTCTCCTGTTTGCTCCGCGAAAAAGACACCTAAATTGACCATGTCCCCCTGAAGACGTTGTCGTCCAAATAGATCTTTATTCATTCAGATACAGTCTCTCCGGACTGATCGTCATTCAGGGGGACGCCTCCAAAGTTCTGCTCGTCAATCTGAGCAGTAAACATCGGGACGTGACATGAGGACATGAGGACATGAGGACACGAGGACACAACCAGATGGTCTCTGCGAAGGCCTGTCTGGCTGACGCTCATGTTTTGCCGCCCTGCAGCGACGCGTGCGAGTTCGATATCGGAGGCGTCTGGTGAAGACATCTGCATGAGACGAACCGTCTGAGAGACACACACACACACACACACACACACACACACACACACACACACACACACACACACACACACACACACACACACACACACACACACACACCCCCCCCGAGTGGGGGGGGGGGATGATTACCTGACATATTACACATGACATCACCGGCTTGTAATTAAATCCACATGTGTCCTCCTACAGTCTCTCTCATTGACTCGTCCAATCTTTTGTCCTTCTTGTCTGTTGTCTCTCCGGCTGTTAAAAAGAAACGTGATTGCCAGGCTAAAAAAAAAACATTTCCTCTGGTGGACTTTCGCTGGCCTTTTATGGACAAAATGGGGTTTTTATGGCCGGTCTCTGGCACGAGGACCTTTTTGTCCCTTCGTTGTAATGGGACGCCGCAGAGACCGAATAATTGTAGACTACAGTTTGTCTGTGGTTACATTCGTCCCCCCTTTTTCAGCCAGCGTGTGTCCTCTTCTATAATGGACTCCTCGTTTCCCTCGGCAACAGTAAATACTTTGCTTTGAATACGATCCGCTCGCCTTTATCTCCCGTCTGTCCAAGTCTTTGGATTGGACAAAGCGGCCAAAAGGAGCGGTTGGACATTGACGTGTGAGGCGAATCTCTTGGTTTGTCTATTCCAGAGACTCACGTCCCTGTACGTCAAGAGCGGGGGACGAGATCCGGGGACGGGAATCCGACGCGCGGCCTCTGATTGAAGGGCCGGTCCCTTGCGGGGAGGCCGTAATTTACCGTCATAGACAAACAGCCCGTTGCCGCGGCGACCTGCGGCGGAGGCATTAGGAGTGTGTGTGTGTGTGTGTGTGTGTGTGTGTGTGTGTGTGTGTGTTTGGACGGGGCGGGCGCGTGTCTGCCACCTTAACTCGCTACAGCTGATGATCGTTAGCCCGCCGGGCCGCGTCCACTTTGATGTGAACGGCAAACACTTAAGGACGGATGTCGCGAATTGTTGTTTGCACAGACGCGGTGGATTTTAACCCCCCCACCCCCCCACCCCCCCACCGCCCCCACCCCCACCACCCCCACCGCCCCCACCCCCCACCACCCCCACCCCCACCGCCCCCCACCACCCCACCCCCCCGCCCCACCCCCACCACCACCACCGCCACCACCTTCCATTACGTAACAGGTCGGAGACGGTTGTTAGGAGGTGGTGGGGTTGGTTTTACTGCGACGGTTGTATCAACATGCTGGGTTTTTTTTAGCGATGTACCGATACAGATACTGCATATCGTACTCTTGTTCATAAAGATTCCCGACACAACCCGACGAGTATTACGTGTCATCAGCCGTCAGCCATATTGCCCATAGGTTTACAAAAGAGTATGAGTATTCAGTAATTAGGTAAAGGTTAGTACTGGTATCGGTACTCTGTATCGACAAGTAGCTAAAGGTTAGTACTCGTATCGGTACTTGGTATCGACAAGTAGCTAAAGGTTAGTACTCGTATCGGTACTTGGTATCGACAAGTAGCGAAAGGTTAGTACTCGTATCGGTACTTGGTATCGACAAGTAGCGAAAGGTTAGTACTCGTATCGGTACTTTATCGACAAGTAGCTAAAGGTTAGTACTCGTATCGGTACTCGGTATCGACAAGTAGCTAAAGGTTAGTACTCGTATCGGTACTCGGTATCGGCAAGTAGCTAAAGGTTAGTAGTTGTATCGGTACTTGGTATCGACAAGTAGCTAAAGGTTAGTGCTCCTATCGGTACTTGGTATCGACAAGTAGCTAAAGGTTAGTACTCGTATCGGAACTCGGTATCGGCAAGTAGCTAAAGGTTAGTAGTTGTATTGGTACTTGGTATCGACAAGTAGCTAAAGGTTAGTGCTCCTATCGGTACTCTGTATCGACAAGTAGCTAAAGGTTAGTACTCGTATCGGTACTTGGTATCGACAAGTAGCTAAAGGTTAGTACTCGCATCGGTACTCGGTATCGGCAAGTAGCTAACGGTTAGTACTCGTATCGGTACTTGGTATCGACAAGTAGCTAAAGGTTAGTACTCACATCGGTACTCGGTATCGGCAAGTAGCTAAAGGTTAGTACTGATATCGGTACTCGGTATCGGCAAGTAGCTAAAGGTTAGTACTCGCATCGGTACTCGGTACCGACAAGTAGCTAAAGGTTAGTACTTGTATCGGTACTTGGTATCGGCAAGTAGCTAAAGGTTAGTACTCGTATCGGTACTTTGACCCCAAAACTTGCACCGGCCAATGATTTCATTCGACTTTTCACCTAACTTTCACAAAGCGACGCGGCCAAACACAAGCATGCGGCTGAAGCGCAGCTGCTCATGCGTCCAGCTGTTCGGGGTGAGGAAGGTGCCTCTGGCTCCAGACGCTCTTTGATGGCTCCCCGTGGGCTCAGCATTAATACGAAGGCAAACAAGAGCTGCTCTGTACGACATCAAGGAGGTACATGTGCATCAATCGCACCAACCGCCCCCCCCCCCCCCCCCGCCGTCGTGCCGCGCCGGAGATCAGCGCACTTCATCCCGCCGAAGCCCTGTTTGCACACCTTGCCCCGGCTTCCCGCGGAACTGAGGGGTAGGGAGGAGGCGCTCTACCCGACGCGCGGTGCCGGGTAATCTCCTAATGTTTGCCTTCCCAGGGGCAGCGTTCGCGTCCCGGCCTTCACCTCGCGCCTAATCAGCACCAAAACAAAGTTGGTGTTTACACAGCGGCGAGATAACCGCGCCTCCCGGGCTGTGATTAACGGGGAGCGTGCGTATCTAAACGCCGGTTCAGCCTCGAAAAAATTACAGTGGGACCGGCAGAGACTGAAGTTTCTTATCGTGACGGTCTTCTACAGCGTGTCTGTCCTCGCGGGACACTTTTTAACAAAACCAACTACTCTTATGCCGACGGCAAGCAAACGCGTGTCAGATATACAGGAGAGGCCGCGTGACCCGCTCTGCCTTGCAAACACAGGAAATGTGTTTCCTGATACGCAACTTTTTGAAAACTGCCCCGAGTCAGTCTCCGTGGAAATATGGGGAAAACGCAACTTTTTAAAAATGCTCCGGGTCAGTCTCCGTGTAAATATGGGAAGAACGCAACTTTTTGAAAATGCTCCAAGTCAGTCTCCGTGAAAATATGAAAAAATTTAACTTTTCAAAAATGATCCAAGTCAGTCTCTGTGGAAATATGAAAAAACGCAACTTTTTAAAAATGCCCCGAGTCAGCCTCCGTGGAAATATGGAAAAATGCAACTTTTTAAAAATGCTCCAAGTCAGTCTCCGTGTAAATATGGGGAAAACGCAACTTTTTAAAAATGCTCCAAGTCAGTCTCCGTGAAAATATGGGAAAATTTAACTTTTCAAAAATGATCCAAGTCAGTCTCCGTGAAAATATGGGAAAATTTAACTTTTCAAAAATGATCCAAGTCAGTCTCTGTGGAAATATGAAAAACGCAACTTTTTAAAAATGCCCCGAGTCAGCCTCCGTGGAAATATGGGAAAATGCAACTTTTGGAAAATGCCCCGAGTCAGTCTCCGTGGAAATATGGGGAAAAACGCAACTTTTTGAAAATGCTCGGCGTCAGTCTCCGTGGAAATATGAAAAAAATGCAACTTTTTAAAAATGCTCCAAGTCAGTCTCCGTGGAAATAAGGAAAAACACAACTTTTTGAAAATGCTCCGAGTCAGTCTCTGTGGAAATACGGGGAAAAATACAACTTTTTGAAAATGTCTTCACTCCCGTCTCCATGGAAACGGGGCAAAACACGACTTTTCTAAAACCCTGCTACTGCACCTGAGGCTACATGAGATGAGGACAACCAAACTATAAATATTGTATATCGATATATGTATATAAAATAATAAATAAGTACTGTAAGGCTGAAGAATGTGGTTGTACTTGAGAGACGAGCCGAGGAAAACATGTTTCCGTTGCAGTTCATGTAACTGAACACTAAAACCAAGCATCTTTTGTCTTTCTCCACCTCCGTCTTCCTCTCCCCATCCCTCCTTTCTTCCACTCCGTCTCCGCAGCATCTCCGCAGACGCCGCGCCCCGGGGCTAAGCTAAACTCGCCAGATGTCCTCATCCGTCATCTCTCCGAACTCCCCCCCCCCCCCCCCCCCCCATAAGCGTTTTGGCCCGGGACTGCGATGGGAGACCTGGGATGACACACTCCATCTATCTGGGATAATGACTCGCATGTGAGACGATTCCAAATAAACGGCGGCTCACTTGGTCATCGGATTACCGCGAGTAAAGTTTGTGAATGGAAACGAAAGCGTGTGTTTCTCGCGATCGGGGGCCACTGCCGTGAACACGATCCCCGGTGCAGTAGTACTTTTTGTAGTTCTGTATACATTTCTACATAAACACCGACAGCGACATCGAGATGTACGCTATTTATCTCTGCCGCCCTCGACGTGTACGACGTTGCGTTCGGGATGTGGAACGGCGACCGGCGGCGGCGGCGCCGCCCGGTCGACTTGTTCATCGGGGGGGTCCGCGCTCCTCTGTTGGCGCTCCGGCTTCCTGTTTCCACCGCTGCCAGGCAGCTGCCTGCTCCCACTCGCTCTGCTCGTCTCCGTGTTCGGCAGGAATGTAAATGATAGTCACTGGAGACGCCGGGTGTGACGAAGCGTGAGTGTGCGTCTGTGACGTCGCCGCCGCCGCCCCCCCTGCCCCCCCCCGCCGGGATCAGAGGGGAAGGGATTTTGTATTGGCGGGTCTTCTCCTCCTCGGGCTGCATTATTCTATTTCCTGGCAACTTGCCTTGATTTGTCTCGGGCTCCAGTTTCAGTCTTCGTCAGACATCAGATCAGACGTGACGGCGCGCTGAGTTCAGGCGTATTGCCAAGGAAAAGAAGAGGGCGAGAACGTGACTACGTTTAGGGCTAGCTCAGGGCTAGCGTTGGCTCTGCGCTGGGGGTTAGCGTCAACTTCGTGCTGAGGTTAACGGCGGCCCGTGTTGGGATTAGCTTCGCCGTCGCCTCAAAGCTCGCGTCGTCTCAGCATTAGGGCTAGTGACGTCTCTGCCACGGGGCTAGCGTTGTCTCTTCCGTTAGGGCTTGCGACGTCTCTTACGTTAGGGCTAGCGACGTCTCTTACGTTAGGGCTAGCGACGTCTCTTACGTTAGGGCTAGCGACGTCTCTTACGTTAGGGCTAGCGACGTCGCTTACGTTAGGGCTCGCGTCGTCTCTTCCCTTAGGGCTAGCGTCGTCTCTTCCCTTAGGGCTAGCGTTGTCTCTTCCCTTAGGGCTAGCGTCGTCTCTTCCCTTAGGGCTAGCGTCGTCTCTTCCGTTAGGGCTAGTGACGTCTCTTACGTTAGGGCTTGCGTCGTCTCCGCCTCAGGGCTAGCGATGTGTGTGCGTTAGCCCTAGCGTTGTCTCTGCGTTAGCCCAAGCGTTGTCTCTGCGTTAGCCCGAGCGTTGTCTCCCTGTTAGCCAAAGGGATTTTTGCTTTCATGAAAGTGAAGAAACGTTCTGAACTGAAGTCTGTAAAGCGAGAGTGCTAATGATTTATCTGGCGGGAACAGGTCTGACGTCCACTCTGGCGGCACGTTGAAGCCTGTTTCACCGTGGCGGCCTGGACAACCTTCCCCGGGAGGGACGCCTCGCTGCACGTTGAGGGGGAGCGGCCCGAACGCATCGCGGCGGCGGCGGCTTTATTAACGACCGTTGGGTTGTTTCGCCGCCTTTACTCGGGGCGACGTCGCGCGGCAGATGGCTAACGTCTGGAACGAGTCCAGGGAGACGGTTGAGCGCCGAGGTTTACCTCCGTCCGCCGACTCAGCGACTTTCTGTTCAACTCTTTGTTTCGTGCGCAAAACTTGCAAATCCTCCTTCAGATTTAAAAAAATGTATTTCTTCAAACTGCATGTACATATATAATTTATGTATATTTTTTATATATTCAAACAACATGGATTTATTTAGGCTGTTGTGTTTGATGGAACACATTTTGAAAAAGATCCCTACATAATCATGATTAAACTTTATTATATTTAGTCTATATTATATAAAATTAATTATTCCAAAAATGTGATTTACATACATTTTAATCAGATAATTACTTTATATAACAGATCTAACAGGTTTTAATGAAACAAAATTCTGGAGTTAAGTTATACTTCACTATATTGCTTTGCTGTACTTTTGGGTGATGGTTGTGCCCCTTTTATTTTGAAATTAGATTTGTGAAGGTGGTGGAGCAGCATTGCTGAGCCTGACGAAGCAGTAGAATTCGATATATATATATATATATAAATAAAGGGCAATAAAAAGAGCAATACATTTCCTCGGTCTTGGTGGCCTTTTCAAAAAGATAAACCGCCGACCTTGCCGCTTTCCAGCGCCATTCCTCACCGACGCATATTAACTTTTATTAATTTCCCCCTCAAACATGTCTGGACAACAATCCTTTCTATTGAGGGAAGAGGCGCGTCCGAAAAGATAATGTTGACCCGTGTGCGTGAGACCCGAGCGGTGCCGGCGGTGGGTTTTTTTTTTTTTTCTTCCTCCAGGCTCATAACCTTACAGGAACAACTTCTCATCAATCATCTCCGGCGGCCTACGTCAGCTCTGGGAGGAGGAGGAGGTGGAGGGGGGGGGGGGGGGGATAAAAAAAAATAAAAAAAGAATTCCTGGTTTTCTTTGGGAGTTTTTTTTCACGTCAGGCGCGAAACGCGTGGCAGATGTTTCCCCTCCGGACCGACGGGCGAAGAAACGGTACGCCGGGAGTCGGAGCGTCGATCCCGAGGGGTGGGATTTGTTGCGGCCGCCTGAAACGGGATACGAGGTCACGGCACCCCGTTTCCTCGGGAGTTTTGACGTTCGAAGACGCCGTCGACGAGGAAGTCGGGATTAAAGGGTAAAAACGTAGTAACTAACGGGGTAATCCGTCTTTCTTTCGGTAGACGCATTCGCCAAAGAGACGCTTTTCAAAAAAAACTGCGAAATACATTAAAAAATAATTTTAAGAAAATTGCTGTACATACAAAAAGTGAGGTTGGATTCAAAAGATATAAAGATAAATATATAAAATATATATTTTTTTTTCATTAGTGTCGATCACATGTGCCTCAAAAGGGTCACATTATCCAGCTTTTCGAAAACTTTCACATTCGTCTCGCGGGTTAAAAAAAAAAAAAAAAAACGTTATATTAAGAGTCGTTTTCCCCAAATCCAGAGAAGGAAGTACTTCCTCTGGTGGTGCCATGTGCCAGAGCCAGAGTGGCCCGATTGTGGGAGGAGTCAAATTGATACCTTGATTGGGATTGGCCAAACCCCCCCGATGACACTATATAGGGTTTGATTTCTGATTGGCTGGTTGGAGCGACACACTTTTTAAAAATTGAGAGAGAGGACAGACTTTCTGTACTTCTGGGGTCATTCCAGGTTTGAGGAGGATTATTACTTTTCGAAAACCACGAAAAAGTAGATTTTATATATAACAACTCCTCTAAGGTTCGAAAAACTTGGCTCACTGCCAATTCCAGTGACCCGGACGGGCGCGATTCACGACGTAGCCTCGTCCCAAATCGCCACGGCGACGCATCGGATCGAACGAATCAGGCTGCGGTTCGTCCACCACATTTCACTCGCTGCCTCGGATTAGTCGTTCCGGACGCCGCTGCCAGAAAGTGAGACTTTTCTCGCCGCCACTTCCTTCCGGTCGGACGAGGCGGGGGAGGGGGAGGCGGCGGCTTCCCTTCGCCGTAACTCAGGAGGCTGTCGGCTCCAGCGACCGTGGGAGGAGGCGTAAATCAGCGGCCGTCGGGGTGGTGGGGGTGGTGGGGGGTAGGGGGTGGTGTTGTCGTCAGTCTGGCCCGTCATCCCGCTGTCTCCAGCGCTGGCGGAGGTTCGCGCAACGGTTCACGGCGAGCACAGAAATGTCGCGGCGAGTCGACACCACCTTCATTCCTCCTCTCTCCCTCCTTGACCTCTTGTCCCCCCCCCCGCCCCCCCGCCCCTCGCCGCCGCCGCTTCCTTTCGCAAACAGAAGATCATCAATCCCGCAGCTTCGCTCACCGGTTTGACGGGAACTCTCGACAAATCGCCGCGTCGCCTCCTTGTCGTCAAATCGACCTTTCAAGGCCCTTTTGGCGTCGTCTCGCGTAAACCTCCAGGTATGTAACGAGGGGGGTGGGGTGGGGGGGGGACACGTCCAAACGTTACCACATCTTACAGAAATCCGGCTTGTTAATCCAGTAAATGAGTCTTCGTACGAGGGGGAACTTCCACACGGCACGAAGAAACAGAAACGATTGAAAACAGAACCGTCGTTTCAAAATCCGTCGCCTGAAGAGCAACCAGCGATTCGCAGAAAAGTCTTAAAAAATAGTAAAATGTAGAAGTGTAAACGCGAAGGAGCAACTTCATCTATTGACTCAGTCGCGGAGAAAAAAAAGGAAACATAGGAGAGGCTGAAAATGCAACTTTTGGAAAATGGCTCCCAAGGTGCAACTTTTTGAAAAAGTCCTTCTCGGTGGAGACGATAGCAAGTGCATCTTTTGAAAATGTCCCAGCTCTCTTTCCATGGAAATGCTAGGGTTAAAGCGCACAACTTTTTGAAAAATGTTCAAATTCGTCTCTGTGGAAACAAGGGAAAATAGAAGTTTTTGAAAATGTGAAAAAGTGTTTCCATGGAAACAAGGGACAACTCAATACTTGAAAATGTCCCGACTCTGTCTCTGTAGACGATAGCAAGTGCATCTTTTGAAAATGTCCCAGCTCTGTTTCCATGGAAATGTTAGGGTTTAAACGCACAACTTTTTGAAAATGTTCAAAAACAAGGGAAACAAGGGAAAATATAAGTTTTTGAAAATAAGCTTTTGAAAAAAAGCGTTTCCATGGAAACAAGGGACAAATCAATACTTGAAAATGTCCCGACTCTATCTCTGTGGACAAAAGCAAACGCACGGGGTGGAAAATGCAACTTTTCAACAATGCTTTGAATCCGTCTCCAGGTAGACGATTGACAACACAACTTTTGAAAAAACTCAGACTTGAGTTTCCATCGAAACAGGGAAAACACAACTTTTTGAAAATGCTTCAACTCTGCCTCTGTGGAAACGGTGCAACTTTTTTTTTAAAAACGCTCAGGCTCATTCTCCATGTTAGAGGAGGAAAACGCAACTTTTTGAAAACGCTGCTCTTTCTGTCCTTACAATGTCCATGTACTCCCGTTACTACTGTTTATACAGTACTGTCCTCTGTGCATGTGTGGGATGGTAACTACATAGTTTTCAACGGTTTCTGCCGTTGCCATGGAAACAGACCTCGTTTTCAAAACGAAGTTTTCCCTTGAAACGTCGTCATGGAAACGGGCTCTCAGAAGGTAAAAATCCTAAAATGATAAATCACACGTGGGCTATTAGCTTCATCGAAACCGATTTCATAAAAAATACGTGAACATGAACTTTTTACAAATCCGGAGGAATTCCTGCCAAAACAAGGCCCGAAGTGTTTTGGTCGTCAAGCCCCCCCCCCCCCCCCCCCCCCACGAGACCCACGTTGGACTCGTCTACACGCCATGTGTGTTGAGAGGCCGTCGCTGAATTTCCCGTATGCGTGCGATTCCCGACCTTGGACGTGGGTCTCACGGGGGAAGACCTCAAGAGTCCCGTCGGCCTCGGCTCCTCGGAACGCCGTCCTTCCCAGAAACTCCCCAAAACAAGCCCCTGTCACATATCTCATCCCGTCATGTCTGAAGCTTGGACGCCGCTTTTTGGAGGTGCGAGAGAACTGTGCTTGTCCCCGGCGAGTTCACAACCCGCCCCCCGGGGGCGAAACGTGCAGGGGCAGGAACCCGCCGTCATTAATAACCCAGAAATCCCAGGTCATAAAAGAAAATCAAAGAGCAGGGCAGGTCTGGATAATAAGCATCTCGGCGGCGATGACAACATGGCTGAGGAATGTTCCCGATCACGTCCACATGATGTCACCGCCGCCGCAGCTCGCTGGGCCAGATGGCGTACATGGTGCGACCCGCAGATGGTCATAGGGGCTGGGGGGGGGGTAAGGTCGCGGCGCGCTCGCAGCTACCGTGCCGGCGAGTTTTTTCAGATAATCACATGCTGTGCCAATAAACTGCGTCAGCGTGTTGGAGACGGAGTCCAAGGGTTTTCGAAAAGTTGCATTTTCTGCTTTCCATGAAGATTGAGTCAGAGTGTTTTCGAAAAGTTGCATTTTCTATGTTTGTTTTTTTTAATTGACGTTTTCCTATGTCTTCGCAGAGACAAATTTGAAACATTTCGTAAAAGTTGCAACTTTTCGATAACGTTCAAACTCAAGTCTTCATAGAGACGGGGGGGGGGGGACGTGCAACTTTTTGAAATGTGTGTTTCCAAAAAGTTACGCTCTCCCCTGTCTCCATGGAGACGAAGTCAAAGCATCTAATAAAAGTTGAATTCTCTGAGACGGAGTCGAAGTGTTTTCGAAAAGTTGCATTTTGTGTTTTTTGTTTTTTTTTAAATTGACGTTTTCCTCTCCTCTGCATTTCCTGAAAGTTGCAACTTTTCGAAAACGTTCCGACTCAAGTCTCCATAGAAACGGGAGGGGGGGAAATGCAACTTTTTGAAAATTTGGAGTGTTTCTAAAAATTTACGCTCTCCCCTGTCTCCATGGAGACGAAGTCAAAAGCATTGAACAAAAGTTGAATTCTCTCAGAGACGGAGTCGAAGTGTTTTCAGAAAGTTGCATTTTCACTTTCCATTCATCGATGGAAAAAAAACGCTCAGAAAGAACACGCAGAGCCATTGGCTAACAAGTGACTTTTCACAAAGTTTCACAGTCCATACGTCATCTTTTCATTCAGTCCCTGTATTTGATCTGGTGAAAAGACAGTGAGTCACAACTGTTGTGTTTCCCCACTAAGATTTACGTTTGTTTTACTGTTCTCTGCTTGGAAGGAAAAACGGAACGAACAAAGGAACCAGAATGAGCCAACTTGTTCTTTGTTCTCATTTCCTGGGTCGTTTTCCGTTCGTCCAACTCTGGCGGGTTCACAAGCAAAAACATTTCAAAATAAACTCCTTTTAAGGGATTTGGACACAATTCACTTTTAAACGTTCTATTGGAAGCTGCCCCCTCGACGGACTTTGGTTTCAGTCGAAAAAGAATGGTTTTCAAAAAGTTGTTTCCACAGAGACATAGTTGGAGTGTTTTTTAAAAGTTGTTTCCCTTTGTTTCAACGGAGACGGAATCAGAGCGTTTTCAAAAAGTCGAGTGTTCCCCCGTTTCCAGACAGACAGTCGGAGCGTTTTTGAAAAGTCGTGTTTTCTCCCTTTCCATGGAGACTTAGTCAGGGCGTTTTTGAAAAGTTGCGCTCTCTCTGTTTTCATGGAGACGGACTGTTTCCAAAAGGTTGGGATTTCCCCATTTCCATGGAGATCGATCGCATTTTCAAAAAGTTGCAGCCTCTGGAGCCTATGGAGACCAAGTGGGAGCATTTCCGAAAAGTTCAGTTTTCATTTAGACAGTGTTGATGTTTTCAAAAAGTTGCATTTTTTCCCATTTCCATGGAGGAGCATTTTTGAAAAGTTCTGTTTGCCCCGTTTTCATTGAGAGAATCTGAGCATTTCCGAAAAGTTGCATTCTCGAAACATCCTATTTTCCCCATTTCCAGTTTCAAAAACTCCCATCTTGGGATCCATTTCCAAAAAGTTGCACTTTCAATAGCCCCAAACACCGTAAACGGACCACTTAAACACCGAAAGTTTTCCGTCTTCACTTGTCTAGTAAACGGACTGGACTCAAGTCGGGTCTGTTTTGATAAACGCCGTCTTTTGAGACTCATAAGTGGGATCGGATTCGGCGCGCTTTCAAAAAGTTGCATTTCAGCGGCATGAACCCGGCTCCCTTCTGATTAATCGACCGCGGAGCAGCCGTCGGCGAGCGGTGACCTCATCTCGCAGAAGCAGCGGGAGTGTGAGAGCGAGAGCGGCGTCCTAACCATCAACAGATGTGACTTTTGAAACAGGAGTTCGCCGTTCGGCGAGAACACGCGGCCGTCGGCGTTCCTCGGATGGCGACCACGGCGGGTCCTGGGGTTTCACGCGACTCAAAATCCCGGATCGTTTGTTCCGGAAACGACTTCACGCCTCTCGTAGCGTTTTGTTCGTTTTTCCACTGGAGAGGCAACTTTTTGAAAATGCTACCGCTACCGGTCATGTGCACCATGGCGCTGCACTAAACAGTTGTCCTGCACATGCTCAGTAGATGACAATAACAACTGAGGCAAAAACGCAACTTTTGAAAACGCTTCGACTCAGTCTCTGTGGAAACAGGGAAAATGCAACTTTTGAAAAACGCCCTGATTGAGTCTCCATGGAAACTGGGGGTAACAAACTTCTCCGACTCTGTCTCCTTGGAAACGGGGGGGGTGCAACTTTTTGAAAATTTGGAGTCGTTCCGAAAAGTTGCGTTTCCCCTGCTTCCACGGAGACAGGCTCAAACAGAGTTTTCAAAAAGTCGTGTTTTCCATGGAGACGGAATCAAAGCACTTTTAGAAAGTTGCAGTTTTCCCCCTCAATTCCACGGCGACGGAGCGCTTTCAAAAAGCTGCGCGTTTCCCGTTTCTATGGACTTCGCGAGCCGGAGCGTGCACGCCGAAGTTTCGGCGGAGCGACACACTTCGGCCTTTTCTCCCGCTGCGATTAGCGGGGGGGGGAGACTATTTTTTCATGGCGGCCCGTCCTCCCCACCGACACGCTCGTTCTCGATGTCCAATTAAAACACCGTGACGTCATCGTCCCAAACCGGCACAGCACTTCCAAATACTTTTATAAACTGTTACGGAGACATGACAACATTGAGACACGGTAGAAAAGACAACGGCGGATTAACGGCTCACTAATAACGTGAAATAAAGACGCTATTATGGTAAAACCAAGAAACCCGGAGTTACGCGATGCACCTGAACGCACCACCCAAGTAACCAAAGTCCAGCTGAAGTTTTGTTCCGATCCCGCCAAAGTAAAAGTTAGCGGACCACCGAAAGCGACGACGACTCATCCCGAGGGGGAATCGCGGCAGTCCGTCGAGCCGTTTCACTCTAAAACCCACAAGGTGGCGCTGTGACAAAAAAAAGATCCCCGTTACGCCATGGGGCAGGGGAGAATTCCCAGAAACGGCGTTCCGTGCGCTCCAGCTTGGTGTAAACGTCTTCAATAAAAGCCCATCGTAAAAGTCGAGGACGTACTTGAGGTCATGGGAACAATAATGATGGAGTACTCCGGGTGGATTTTCCCCCTGTAATCCCGGAGACTTTTGATTTAACGCCGACATTACGTTGGATTACGAGGCCATTTGTACTCTGGCAGCGCCGCGCGGCTGGAGCTGGCGCCGGGATTTGGACCAGGGGGACGGTGCTCGGCGGGTAATTACAGGCGGTGTAGATCTAAAAGGAACGTCCCGTCCCGTCCCGCCTGGACGGACACTGACCTCTCGCGCTCCTGCTCCAGCAGGTTGGTGAACTCGTCGCTCTTCTTCATGAAGTCGCCGTGGTTCCGCTTCTCGTCCTCCAGCTTGTACAGGGCCTGTTTGTGCGACTGCTCCACCATCAGCAGCTGCTCCAGCATCCGCCGGTGGGTCTCCCGCTGCTTCTCCACCAACTTGTCCAGCTGTGGGCGGGGGGGTGGGGGGTGGGGGGGCAGAACACATCTGTCACATCTGGGCGGAACGCCGCCGACGCAGGTGTGCGAGGCCCCGTTTCCACGGCGACATTGGGAAAACAGTGGCGTTAGCATGCCAGGCCAACATTACGCTATAAACATTAGCTACGGGAGTGGAATCAGTCGGAGCATTTTCAAAAAAGTCGTATTCCCCCCCCCCTAAATTTCCACATAAATGGAGTCGTGGCGTTTTCGAAAAGTTGTATTGCCCCCCGTTTCCATGGAGACCGAATCAGAGCGTTTCCCTCCGTTTCCATGGAGACAGTCGGAGAACTTTTGAAAAGCCAAATGTCGCACGATTATCAAAAAGTTACATTTTCCCCCGTTTCCATGGACATAGTCGGAGAATTTTTGAAAAGTTGCATTTTCCCTCATTGCCATGGAGACGGAGTGTGACGTTTTCGTAAAGTTGCATTTTTCTCCATTTCTAACGAGACAGAGTGGGAGCATTTTCGAAACTTGACATCTTACCTATTCAGAGCATTTTCAAAAAGTTGCATTTCCACGCAGTTCCTAATGGAGATGGAGTCTGACTGTTATCGGAAGTTGCGTTTCCCCTCGTTTCCATGGAAACCGAGTGTTTTTGAAACGTTACATTTCCCCCCGTTTACACGAAGACTCAGTTGGAGTGCTTTTGAAAATCGGCATTTTCAATAGTTTCGAAGTAAACCAAGTTGGAATGTTTTTAAAAAGTTTAATTTTCCTCCAGTTCTATGGCGACAGAGTGTTTTCGAAAAGTTGCCTTTTCCCCCAAAGAACTATTTACCACAGAGGTGTTGCGCATGCTCGGTATCAGCGTTTCCGCCACCGTTTTCTACTTGGGACGGAGCCCGAGCATTTTCAAAATGTTCCACCTTGAGCACCGTTGTCGTGTAAACTGACCCCCCAAAACCCCAACAAATTTTTTTGCGTTTTCCACACGTAATGTTTGCGGTGTGACGACGTCAGAGTGGGCGTTACCTCCACCATGGGCGTCTCGTAGATGTCCTCCTGGAAGGCGTCGGCTTTGCCCTGGACGTCGTCTCGCTGCAGCGCCTGCAAGACCTTGGGAGGGGTGACGAAGCCGTATTTGGCCTCCAGGAGGGCCAGGTCGATCTTCTCCGCCTTCAGGACGGTGATCACTTCGTCTCTGGCCTGCGATGGGGAAAAAGACGGGATTAGGAAGATATCTGCTTTTTTTTTTTTTCAAAATGTGAGCTTGTCTGGGTTTCAACAAGCGGCACGCCGGTGGATTTACCTGCAGCTCTCCCTCCAGCAGGCTGAGGAGAAAGACCAGGTCGTCTCGGGAGAGGTCCCTGCCCTTCTCCCGGCGGACGCTCTTCGCCGCCGCCGTCGCGTCGCCGGCGTTCCCGCCGTTGCTGCTGCTGCTGCTGCTCCCGCCTCCGTTCTTGGGCGTCTTGTGGTTCCGCTGGACGGTGCCGGTGTCATCCAGCGCCTCCCGGTGTCGACTCCGACGCTCGGCCCGTCCCGAGGGGTCCTCTCGCGGGGGCTGCTGCGCCAGCGTGGCCTTGGTCACGTCCTCCAGGCTGCTGCTGCGAGAACGCATCTTCCTTCACCTGGCGAAGGAACAGGGCTGGTTAGTAGGTCCTGTGGAAACGGAACTTTTCGAAAACGCTCCGTCTCCATGGCAACTGGGTAAAACAATGTTGAAAATGCTCCGACTTTGCCTCTGTAAAAAAATGCAACTTGGGCGAACTCTCCATCGACATCTCTACGTAAACGAGGAGAGTGCAACATTTTGAAAACGTTCCTCGGAAACTTGGCGAAAAATCGCGACTTTTCCAAAACACTGCAACTGCTCATGGCAACTCGTGAGCCAACATTCTAACTACATCCTTTTTGGCGTTCTTGCCGTCTCCGTGTAAACGGACGCGATTTTCAAAAAGTTGTGCGTGTGAACACTGAACTTATCCGATTTGCGGTAAAACGATGACGTCGCCCGACGCTCTCAGCGACACTTAACGACGACAATGGCGGACTCCACGCTGCAGAAGCTACTGATGCTAATCGGTTCGCGTTTTGGCGTATCTGGTGAAGTCACGGCGCCCCCCCTACAGGCCTGGCATAGGTACTACACCACAGTGACGCGTGGACGGGATTCTTTTCAAGAAACGACCGGGGAAAGATGGTTTTGGCTCGTTTGGACGGGGTCCGGGACACTTTTGACGATGACTACCATTGGACCGATCTGCCAAGAGACCGATGTCCAACCTCCGGGTCCACGTTCCGTCGTCCCGCCATGTTTTTTATTAGACACTCGGCGGAACAGAGTCATCATCGCCACAGCTTCTCCGGCGGTGCCAAGGACTATTTCTGTCCTTCGTCCTTGTCCCGACAAATTTCCCCCCCAAACTGCCCGCCATCTTCCACAGCCGGTGAGCAAGGTGGTCTGGACGAAGGGGTTAACGCCGGGTTGGACGACCTCACGGGCTTACGAACAGGAAGCGTGGCCGCCTCCCCAAACGTCTGCTTGTACTTAAGACCCGTGTTCCTGCGAAGTCTGGTTATGAATGGAGCATTGAGACGTCCGCATGACGAACCCAACCACGACAAACAGACGCTCGGAAAAAAAAAAAACTCCCCGCGCCGAGTCGTTTATTAGCCTCCGGCTAAAGTAAACAACGTCCAAAAACCTGAGAGGGGTTTCTCTCTGCAAGACCGCAAGACGCGTCCGTCCACATGGTGGACACTGTAGCCGCCTTGGCCAACCGAAGACGCATCGTCACTACTGGTTGGTTGGAAGAAGCAGGGAACAATCTCCTGATGGAATCCGGTGCTTCAGCCACAAAACCGAATTCGCACGCTCCTAATTCATGTCTCCATTAATACCCCTGGGTATTTTAACCTGGACGGCGGCGGCGGCGGCGGCGGCGGCGGCGGCGGCGGCGGCGGCGGCGGCTTGAGAGACGGTGCGAATGCAAAAGTGCGGATTTAATTCGCCTCCGTCGGTTTGGGGAAACTCCAGATCACTTCTCAGCTCCTTCCAGAGTTATGGATATAAAACATTTTGATTTTTTAAAATTTTATTTGCAACGGATTTTCAGAATAAGGTCTAATTAGAAAAAAGATAAAATTAAGGGGAGAAAATGATATTAGTCAGTTTGAATCTTTTCAAAAATGAGGGGGGAGGAGGGGGGAGAAGAAATTATTGGGAAAAATGAAAAAATTTAGAAAAAAAACTTAAAATAGAAAATGGAAAAAATTGTGAAAAAAATTTGAACTGAAGAAAGACAAAAAAGAAAACGGGAAATTAGAAAAAAGGAAAAATAAACAAAAGAAAAGGTCACGAAGAAAGGAAAATTAAAAAAAGAAGAAAAAAGGAAAAAACAATAAAAAAAAAAAGGAAAAGAATTAAGAAAATGGGGAATGGTGTGGTGGGGGGTGGGGGTGGGGGTGGGGGTGGGGGGGTCGGGGGCTAAAACAGCTAAAACTGCTCTAATAATCAGGAAACACAGCGGCTCTAGTTGCTAAAACTGCTCCCAAAAAAAATCCATGAAAAATAGAAGAAACTCTAAAAAAGCGTCTCTAAATTCTATTTTCACAGTAATTTTCTTTTCTTCATGTTTTTTGGCGCCGGACACATTTCATTTGTTGTCAGATCCTGAAAACTCCCATGGTGGTGACGGGTTCAAACGCCGGTTCTGGAAAATTCCGCCAAACGTTGCGACTCTGATTGGCCGACACCGCCAGGCGTCGTGTTGGAACCTGCGGACTCTAAACAACACGCCGTCTTTTCCGCCGGCTGGAGTTCTTATGAACGGTGACGGCATGAGCGAGCGGCGTGTACGAAGCTGCCCGCAGACGGCTTCGTCCCTGCTCGTCCCGGATCCGTCGGTGTCGGGCGTCGTTTCGTCCAAAAAAAAAAACGACTCGTTTTTCGCTCGGTGCGAACGGGGATCGGTGCCAGGGGGCGACGTCGGGACCGGCAGGTGCTCGGAGATTACGTAACACTTCAGGAAGAACTGCAAATATGTGAGGGAGGGAGGGTGTGCTTGTTTATTGAGGGGAAACCAAGGTGGAACTTTTCGAAAACGGTCTGACTCCATGGAAACGGGGCAAATCGCAACTTTCACAAAACGTTCCGACGCCGTCCCCACGGAAATGGGGAAAACAACTGTTCAGAAACGCTCCGAACCCGTCTCCAGGAAAACTTTTAGAACTTTTCGAAAATGCTCCGACTCAATTCCGGTCTCCGTGGAAATGAGGGAAAACTCTACTTTTTGAAAGCGATCTGATTCCGCCTCCATTGAAACGGGGAAAACGCAACTTTTTGAAAATGCTCAAAATCCACTTCCATGGAAACAGGGTGAAAATGCGACTTTTTGAAAATGCACCAACTCAGTCTCTGTCTCCGTGGAAACGCAACTTCTTTGAAACGCTGCTCCTGTGCACCACAGCTGCAATAAATAGTACAACCGAATATCCATATACTCCCATTGCTAATGTTTATAGCGCGTTTTTGTCCGCGCGCGTTAAACTAAATAACCGCACCGATCGGTTCTTTCTTCTGGAGAAGACGACACAATTATTGACCTGATATCAAATTGTCTCACTTCCGTGAGTAAACTGAATAAAGCAACCAGGTCGATGTTCCACTCAATGGACCAATCCCATAATGCTTTGCACTGTGGACAACAGTTCTATGCTAACTCGACCAGGGTTGTGTGTGTGTGTGTGGGTTTTTGATATCTGCCTTTTCAAAAAGCTTCAGGCAGACCCACAGGTTGAACACCCACTTTTCCCACACCAAAACCGTTTCATAACGCCAACAGCTCACTGCGCGGAATTAGCATTATCGACAGCCCGGTTATTCATTCATTCCGTTAGCGCTCGTTGGGCTGCGCGGACGAGCCTAAAGCAAAGCCGTTACTGGAAGCGGTTGGCGGTTTTGGGACCGCCGATGTTTCGCCAACTTGGTCATTCATTCATTCATTCATTGAGAGGCCTCGCCAGGCAGACACCCGCCAGCCCATAAACCCCGCCGCAGCGTCCATCTCGTAATCGTTTCGCACCCCCCCCCCTACGTAGCTCTGAAAACGTTTCCCCAGATGTGATCCCGGAGTGCGCCCGTGCACTTCTGAATCAACAGGATGAAACGGACGCAAAAGCGGCGCGTTTCGCAACGCCAGTTGCTCGGCGGTGACTTCACCCTTCATGCGAGCGGAAAGTAGAGCCGTTAAAAAAGGCGGCGGGGTGAAAGGTGAGGAAGCAGGTGTGCTACAGGGAGACCTACCTCCACACACACACACACACACACACACACACACACACACACACACACACACACACACACACACACACACACACACACACACACACACACACACACACACACACACACACACACACACACACACACACACACACACACACACACACACACACACACACACACACACACACACACACACACACACACACACACACACACACACACACACAAATTACAGAGTAAATTCCTGCGGCCTGACATCACGCTGCTGTCAGGATGATTGAGGGGGGCGGCGGGGAGGGGGGGGGGGGGGGTGTTACAGATCAAAAGGGAAAGGGAAGAGGAGGGAGCTTATCCTCCCGAGGATCTTCTGCAGATTACTTACTGCACCCAGAGTGGAGCCAATCGCGGCTCGGGAGTCGTTCCTGGTGAAGTGAGGTGGAGCAGCGCTTCGCCGCTTTCAAAAAACCCCGCGGGATCGACGCAGCGGCGCCAAGAGGACTCTCCGTTGAGGGAAAACGCAGCAATGACGCAGCAGAACTCCGAGAATCACAATGAAATCTTTTTTTTTTTTTTCTCAGGGTTAGCCTCGAGGTCTATCCTGGGTTATCCTATGATTATCCTCGAGGTCTATACTGTGTTATCATATATAATCTGAGGTTATCCCAGGGTTCTATCCTCCATCATTCTAGGTTATCTGGATCCTCGAGGTTGACTTATATCATAGGTCATCCTCCAGGTTTTCTAGGTTTTTCAAGAGTTCTATCCTAAGTTCTTTTAGATTTCTATCCTAGACTTCTATCCTAGATTATCCTAGACTTCTATCCTAAATTTCTATCCTAGACTTCTATCCTAGATTATCCTAGACTTCTATCCTAAATTTCTATCCTAGACTTCTATCCTAGATTATCCTGGAGTTCCATCCTAGGTTATTCAAGAGTTTTATCATAGGTGACCGTCAGGTTCTATAGTAGGTGACCGTTGCGTCCCATCCTAGGTTATCCTCAGGTTCTATCCTAAGTTATCCTCAGGTTCTATCCTAAGTTATCCTCAGGTTCTATCCTAACTTATCCTCAGGTTCTATCCTAAGTTATCCTCGGGTTCTATCCTAGGTTTAATATCAGGTTATATCCAGGGCTATACTAGGGTTCGATCATGGTCAACGTCGGGTTCTACCCTACGTTATACTTGGGTTCTAGCCAAGGATATGCTACGGTTCTATGCTAGGATATGCTACGGTTCTACCATAGGTTATCGTGGGGTTTCTTTACTAGGTTATCCTCGGGTTCTATTGTAGGTATATTGTGTTATCTTAACCCACAGTTGTAGGATAACCGTAGTTCTTTGCTGCGTCGGTGTAGTTTCCATGTTCTTCGATTTTCTCCAACAGTTCCAAACACAAGCATGTCAGACTCTTTTAGTGGATGGATTATTGGATGGATTATTGGATGGATTATTGGATGGATTATTGGATGGATGGATTATTGGATGGATTATTGGATGGATTATTGGATGGATTATTGGATGGATTATTGGATGGATTATTGGATGGATTATTGGATGGATGGATTATTGGATGGATTATTGGATAGATGGATTATTGGATGGATTATTGGATGGATTATTGGATGGATTATTGGATGGATTATTGGATAGATGGATTATTGGTTCAAATTGCTAAACAGCCACACAGCACGCTCACTTTTCCCCATATGAACTAAAAAAAAAAAAAACGGAGTCGACATCCCACCAGAAAATCGATTGAACAAGCGGGCAGCCGTTTCCAGGGCGGAGGAGACGGTGTTCTCTCAGTCCGACCACACAGCCCTACGTCAGCCGGAGGTCAGCGCCACAGAAAACCCGATCGCATGCCGCTGCGGTCGGCGGTGACGAACGAGAGGCGGCGTGTTTCCAGCCGATCTCTCACTCCGTCCCACGTTCAGCTTTTCTTTTCCTTTTTGCATTTTCAAAATCCTCCGCACGTTCCTGGCAAAATTCCGTCTATTAGTTTTTGTCCGTGCACATCGTTATTCATCGCCGCGATTAAGCGCTCGCGTGTATGCGAGGCCACGGAACCGAGAGAGAGCGCGAGCGTGTTTCTGGCGCCACTTGACGATTAAAGTACAAACTCCCAAGGAGCCGGGGGGGGGGGTGGGGGGGGGGGGGGGGGGGGTGGGGGGGGGGTGCGGAGTTGGGATGAACTCATCCCGGTTTTTCTCCGGTTCAGTGGAAAAGTTTCTGGCAGAAACGGGAAGAAAACATCCTGAAATATGAACGACGGACTGATGTGATGTGTTCTTTAGAGTGCCGTTTGGCCTCCGGCTGTTTACGCATACCAAGTGTGTTTGCTCAGAGTGAAGACATCGGGTGGGGGGGGGGGGGGGGGGGGGACTAAAGGACTGTTTTAGTGAGCGAAGTTAATCCACTGTAAAATGTAAATATAGTTCAGCGTCGGATGCAGGAGAAGTGTTCACGGAACCCCCCCAAAAAAATTGCTGAAATGTTTACAAACAGTGAGGCTGTTTCCATGGTAACGGGTAGTGATCAGCCTCCGCCATCCCCCGCCCCCCCCCCCCACCCCTCCCTTTCCTCCCGGAGGTCGGCTGAGCCTCCACAAGAGGTTCCCCCGAGTGGATTTCAACTGTAACACGTTGAGGCCCGCTGGTGTTTAAAGCGTGGGGACGTGGGGACGTGGGACGTGGGGTCGTGGGGACGTGGGGACGTGGGGTCGTGGGGACGTGGGGACGTGGGGACGTGGGGTCGTGGGGACGTGGGGACGTGGGGTCGTGGGGACATGGGGACGTGTGCCGCTGCACTTTTGTTTCCGCGTTAAGGTCTCCGCTCGGAAACATGATGCAATCCTGAGAAATCCTCCGCGGCCGGCCCGCAGTGTGTTGTACCGTCAGCTCCCGGAGACGGACATCATGTACCTGGTATTTCTCATGACTGACGGATGAGAGGAGCACATGATCCCAACGGGAGACAAGAAAACCAGGAATGATAACTTAAAGTTAAACCCCTTCCTCCCTCCCTCCCTCCCTCCCTCCCTCCCTCCCTCCCTCCCTCCCTCCCTCCCTCCCTCCCTCCCTCCCTCCCTCCCTCCCTCCCTCCCTCCCTCCCTCCCTCCCTCCCTCCCTCCCTCCCTCCCTCCCTTCCTTCCTTCCTTCCTTCCTTCCTTCCTTCCTTCCTTCCTTCCTTCCTTCCTTCCTTCCTTCCTTCCTTCCTTCCTTCCTTCCTTCCTTCCTTCCTTCCTTCCTTCCTTCCTTCCTTCCTTCCTTCCTTCCTTCCTTCCTTCCTTCCCCTACATTACCTGCCTACCTTACTTAACTGCCTACTCATTTTACCTTACTAACCTACCTACCTAACCCTACCAACCTACCTTACCCTATCTACCTGCCTACCTTACTAACCTACCTAAATTGCTTAACTACCTTCCTACCTTACTTAATTGCCTACTCATTTTACCTTACTAACCTACCTACCTACCTTACCCTACCAACCTACTTTAACCGAACTTACTCTATCTACCTGCCTACCTTACTCGTCTGCCTAGCCACCTTGCCTACCTATTTTAACCAAACTTATCCTATCTACCTACCTAAATTACCTAACTACCTTCCTACCATACTTAACCAACTACCCACTTTACCTTACTTATCCTATCTACCTACCTAAATTACCTAACTACCCTATCTACCTTGCCTATCCACCTTACTTTACTCACCTACCTACCCCAACTAAACAACCAACCTACCCACCTTACTGACAAACCTACCTACCTACCTTACCCAACTGACCTACCTACAATATGTTATTCTAAAAAAGTACAAAACACATGACTTTATACGTGTATTTCTAAAATGGTGTAACTTGCAGCAGTTTTCTTCATGGATCTTCTAGAAAAATACTAATAGATTATCTTTACTGAAGCCTCAAATATTCTAACAATATTCTCAAACGTTGCAGTGTAAACAAAACTTTTTCTGAAACGAAAACAAACAAACGTTGTCATGTAAACGGGACCTTAGATGATCCTTAGCTGATGATGCTATCAGACTACGTGGAGTTTGAGTTACTAGAATGGTACGTCTGTGCCTACTGAGCCAACTGATGAATTCCTTCTCACGCAGAAAGCTGAATAAAGCCGATAGAGGAGTCGAGATGTACCGCGTGAGGAAAACACCCGCCATTAATTCCAACCCTTCGCCCAGGCCGCTTCTTTACACTCACGATAAAGTGACGCTATGTTTAGCCGCGCGGCCTCATGTCAGCATCAATACATGTCCCGAACACGCCCAGTATATTTAACACCCGGGGATCGTCTGTCGGTGGTTTGGCAGGCGCTGCCCGCCCCCCGGTGTCATCAGACCGTAACCTCGCCTGGTGGGCAGCAGGTGATTATGAGGAGGAGGGTCCGGGGGGGATTGGAGCTGGCGGAGCGCCGCCGGGCGGCTAACTGGGTGGTGGAGGAGAGAGGGGGGTCGCTGGGTTCACTGGGCGCTGGAGCTTCGAACTGGGAACCTCGACTGCAGTTCCACAGACTATTAGAACCCCGAGTCCCTCCAGTGTGAACCGTAAGCATCATTGAATAGGGTTCTAGCCCCGGTTCTACCCTTGGTTCCGTTCGCTCGGACTCCAGATCGGGATATTGTCAATCGACACAATTATGGAACCATTAAATTCTCCCCCCTCGGTTTTTTTTTTTTTGTCCTTGAACATACCGCGACGTCTTCCTCGCCAGATAACGTGGGTTACAGGAAGAGCGGTTCGATTACCAGGACCGATAACGAGGAGAACAAACCAAACGCATCGGCACGTGTGTCACATCCCCGAAGCCGCGGTATCAATCGCTGCGTTTGAATCGGTTGGGCAACGTTTGAAGAAAACGTTGGGGATATACCCCCCCCCCCCCTGCCCCCCCCACTCCGGCCTCCCAAAGCGACAGAGCAGCTCCAGACAGATCCAGTGTTTGGAAGGTGCGAATGGCTTTAATGGCCTGTCAGCACACAGGCCACCGAGGGGGGGGGGGGGGGCGAAGACGGATCGTCGGCGGGCCGTAAAGAAACCAGGACCCTCTCGGCTTCGCCTGCAAAAGCTGCCAAATCAACATAAAGCACCCGAAGAAACTCCATGTAGGTTTTTATTAATGCAAACATAAACAAGCTTTTTTTTTTTCAGCTCATCAAACTTGTATTGCCTCAACAATGTCTTTAGTTTCAGCAGTGACAGAAGCCGCCAACAACTGGACCAGCCAGCAGAGGGCAGCACTTCTTCATTTTTTAGGCAAGGCCTTGAGCATTTGTGCTTCAAATGACGGTGCAGTAACCTGCAGTAGTGTACACACAGGGGCATGCCTTCAACATTTTGGTATTTTAGTTAGAGAATGTCAAAATGTGGTGCGTTGAATCGTCATATACTTTCAAAAAACAAACGATTTCCTCAACAAAATGAGAGAAAATCGTGACTGAAATACCTCAAAAAAAAAAAAAAAAGGAATATAGGTATTTGTACGGAGCGTGCATGCATTAACTGTGGCTTACAACCGTCCGAGACGGAGGATTGACCCGGGGAGGATTACGGGGGGGGGGGGGGGGGGGGGGGTCACAGCGTCCATCACCTGGTCCGCATGCTGTCACTTTGCCCTCGGCCCACGTGGAAAACGTTTGGATTTCCAAAAGTCGGTCAGACTGTCGCCAATTAACGCGGCGGCTCGGAGCACCTCGATAGGAGAACGGCGAGATCAGAGCTCAGAACTATCTAAAGGACATTATGAAAGCCACCGAAGCAGGGATGTTAAAACCGACAGAAATAATAGAATTACAGACATTATGTTTAAAGCCAAAAACACTCATTAAACAAAACGTGTATTTTAGTTGCTTGTGTAAAAATATGGAATTTCTCAACTACAGGATTTAAACGGTTGTATGGATATTTGTTGATTTTAAATAATGTATGGATGCAGAAAACATTGAAAACTTGAAATCTAAACTGCATCAATTGTTTTCGAGCTTGTACATTTTGTTTATTTATATATGTATATATATATATATATATATATATATATATATATATATATATATATATATATATATATATATATTTATTTTTTTTTTTTTTTATAAATTCTGGTTCCACTTTGATGAAAGGAACCAATAAATTAATTACATAAGGAAATTAAATAAAAGCCGCTTCGTCCTCAACTTGAAGAGAACCGCAATCTTGTACGCCGGTTCACATTTGCGCAGCAGCAGCAGAACCGACGGCGTTCCCGTCAGCCTCAGCTGTTCTGCCCGTCCAACGCCCACCGGCGTTTGAGTTAGCATGCTAACATGCTAAACTGAGACGGCGACGGACAGACTAGCGTGTTGGCGTCGCACACCGCGAGTATGTAGGAACGCCGCTGTTAGCATTCAGCGAGGAGCACTTTACGGTGTAGCTGGAGATTTCAGAATTGTTTTAAAAAAAAAAAAATTAAAAAAAAACATTGGTTCTTTTTGCTTGTAATCCAAACTGTCCAGCGGCGGACAAACCCGCGGCTAAAAGTAGGAGGTCATCCAATCTGGAGCGCAGTGAAGGAAAGACCGGAGTCAAGAGGCGGACACGTTCAGGCATCGAGACTTAAATTTACACTCGGAGAATTCGCGACGTGAAGGAGCTCTAACGGCAAAACGAGCGAGTCCGGTCGCCGTCGCCGCGGCTTTGTCAAAACAAGAGAACAACTGAAAAAGACAAACTGTGGCGGGTTTGACAACCGCCGGCGGGCGCGTGGCGGTCGGTCCGCGCTGCTGCTGGGGGCTCCAGATGTCGGCGATTCACGGGAAGATTAGCAGTTTGTTGACACGCTCGAGCTCCGCGTTAAAGTCTTAAACCCACACGACCTGCGGCGGGATCCGCGGCCGAATCCGCGGCTGCCACAGCGCAAAGTCGCCGGGACAGAAAATATGCTAGGAAATGTCTTTTTCTACAGTTTTTGATTGTAACAAAACTTCTCGAGAATATTACAATATTAATGATTTTCCCTTCCCGTCTTGAATTGACCTTTTGGCTAAGCCCCGCCCCCAAACAACCGAATAGCATTCCGCTACCAACTGAGGCAGTCGCCAGTTCATTAGAGCCGCTTCATGGCGATACGGGTTCGTATCTGGTTGTACCAGAAAATGTAAACTGGCCTGTTTGGCATTGGGGGAGAAGATTTAGAAAATTGGATGTTTCTCAGTACACAAGTATGTACTTGTATGTACTTGTCGACTACGTACATGCAAGTATTTACTCAGAAGTATGGACTTTCTGAATTTCTAACCAAACTCATCCAACAAATGCATATTCCTTAAAAATGCGGGCCAATTTGACAGGAAAGTACTTTCCAGTGGTATAGCACTCCCAATACGACAGCGAGTTTATATTTGCTGGATTCAAACTGTTTTTCTTGTTTTTCGCTGTAGTGTGGAACATTATTCCCATAAGCGAATCCCGCGATGTACTTTTGAAGTTTCCAGCGATTCCGAGGGACGGGGAGTTCGTCCCACTTGAAGACGCATCCCGGAGTATTCCCAGAGTACTTATTGTCGATTCGGGACAGCTGTCGTTCCTTTAAACCGTCGTCATCCGGGGAACGAGCCTGCGTGGATCCAACTCCTGCGTCTAAAATTATAATTACATGTGGGGGGGGCCTTTCTCTGCCTCCTTCCCTCTATTTGACCCCCCCGCCCCCCTCTCTGGAGGACGTCTGCTGGCACGGTTGCCCGGCAACCTCAAATGTGTCGCACCTTTGGATATTTACAAGTCAAATGTCTCGGCTCTAATTATACCGTAGACCTTGTGACAGCCGGCGATTGACCGACCTTCTCCAGGATCAGGCGCTTCGGCGAGGTCCCTTCCTCAAAACAGGACGCTACGGTAACGATGAGAAACTACGGAACTCCGTGCGTCCCGAAGCTCGGGATCCTGTGATCCTGGCGGTGGATGAGGATATAGCAGTACTTCTTAGAGGGGAGTATTTGCGACAGGTCGGTGGGTTTAAACCCCACGTCTGCGTCCGTCTGTCCGTCCGGCCCCCCCCTTTGCAGTATGAGAATAGCATTGTGGATTACATGAGATTGCCGGGCGAGGTTACGTAAGAGTCGCCGTGCTTTTCTAACCTGGCGAATCTTAACGTTGATCCGTTTACACGAAACTCTATTCGGGGCTGTATGATTTATACCGAGCCATTTCTTCCTAATCCCTGTGTGGCAGTCGTTTCTGGCCATATTGAGAGGTACCCCTTCCACTGCTCCATCAGCTGACTCATTGTTTCCTCTGAGAAAAGATCTTTGTAGTTTACTGGTTACGAGCTGGATGCTGGTGCACCGCCGGGTTTAAACGGTGAGTCATCACTGCAGACGAGAGGATGAAGAAGAAAAAAGAAAAGAAAAAAAAAACGCGTTTCCATTCGGGTTCGATGCAACCGATTCACAAAGAAAGACGATCGCGGCGATCAGAGGGATGCAAAGCGGTGCGCCGCAGTTCATCCGTCATTATTTGGACGGAGACCTCTGAAGCACCATTGTGGCTTTGGCCCTCCCGGCGCCGGTCGTGACTCATCCTGTCAGACGGGTGTAACGAACCCCTCTTCCTCCCTCACCGCCGCTATTTGCTCTCTCGAGCTCTGGGCCTCGTCTAAAGTCGACCAAACAACGGAATTCAGCTCCTTTTACACGAAAGCGTGAAAAACACGTCGTTTTTATGCATTTTCCCTTCAGAAAAGTTTCACAATTACACGGCACTGTTCTGAAAAGTTCCGGGGTTTTTTCTCCTCGTTTACACTGAGACAGTTCGAGCATTTTCGAAAAGTTCGGTTTCCCCCCCAAAAATGGCATTTTCCTGTGTTTCTATCTAGACAGAGTTGAATTGTTTTAAAAAAAATTATGTTTTCCTCCATTTCCATGGAGACAGAGTCAGAGCATTTTCAAAAATTGCCTTTTCTTCTCACCCGTTTCCATGGAGATGGACCGTTTTCAAAAAGTCACGTTTCCACCCCGTTTCTATGGAGACGGAAACAGCGTTTTCCCAAAAAAGTCTATTGTCCCCAAAGAAAATGTTTCTCAGGAAGGAGGAGTCGGCACTTTTTTTATTTTTTTAATCAGCGCTTTTTCAAAAAGTTGCACATTTCTCCATTTCTGTGGGGAGCGAGTATGACTGAAAATGGCATTTTCCTCAGTTTCCAGAGAGCATTTTCAAAAAGTTGCATTTTACCTCCCCAATCCATGGAGACAGAGTTGGACCCTTTTCAAAAAAGTTGCCTTTTCCCTCAGATTCCAATCCAGACAGAGCCAAAGCATTTTCAAAAAGTTTTACCATGGGAGCCATTTTCAAAAAGTTGCACCCCCCCCCCCTTGATTGAGCCTGAGCATTTCCAAAAAGTGTCATTTTCACCTGTTTACACGGCAACGGTAAGGATTTTCAGCGACTCCACGCACCATTTTGTAAAAAGACGCTCGAAACGTAACGAAAGTTTAGCGTTTTCACTTTAACTCTTGCGTTCTTCCCGTCTCTTCCTCTTCAGCTCTTCGCGTCTCTACAAACAAGAGGTAGCGCGGAACATGTTAGTGGGTCATCAGAAAATAGCCCGATAATTGACCCCCGTCATTTAGCGAACGCGCGGGCCGCGCGAGACTCGCCGAGCCCACTCGCATCCCGTTTCTATAGCGACGGCAAAAACACGGCGAGGTACAACAATGGCGGGGCTTAAGCTCCCAGAGCCGCGCTGCATATTTAGCATCCCGCCGCCACCTGTGTCACTTCATCCAATCATGTTACTTATGCCGAGAATTTCACAACCAGAGCCGAGCGGCCCGGCGGGAACACGACGCAGGAATAGCAGCGAGGAGCGCCGGGCATGATGGGAGTGCCGCGTATAGACGTCGCTTATATAATGCACCGCCGCGTCGATCGTTATATAATCCAGTGTGGAAGAAATCCGACGGTAACGGAGGGAAAAGGAGCAGTGCAGTTTGAGTTGTTTTTGCAAGTAAAATCACGTCTATTTTTTTAAACATTCAAAAATATTTTTATTTTTAAATTTTTTTAGGACTTCTTTTAAACTTTTTAAAACATTGAAAATTTTCTATAAAGTTTAAGTCAGACTCGAATGGTGGAAATTTTGGAGCATGGCCATGTTAGGAAAAGAAAAAAGGAGGTAAAAGAAATGGGAAAGTAAGAAAAAGGGGAAAAAGAAAAAAAGGAAAAAAAAGACAAAAAGGTGGGGAAAATTTTTGAAAAAAAGGATAGGAAAAAAAAAGACCCTCAAAAAAAAGAAAAAAGGGAAGAAATAGAAAATGGACAAATGAAAAAACGTGATCAAAAAAAGAAAGGATGAAACAAAAAAGGAGAAACACAAAAGGCTGAAAAAAGAGAAGAACATTTTTTTTTGAAAAGAATGGAAGAAAAAAAAATAAATAGAAAACAAAAAGGCGGGAAAAGGAAAAAGGGGGAAGAAAAGGTGAAGGAAAAAATGGGGAAAGAAAAGGATAAAAGAAATATGAAAGGAAAAATAGAAACAAGGAAAAAACAGAAAAAGAAAAAGGGGGAACAAAGATAGAAATGTAAAAAAGAAAAAAAAGGTGGTAGGAAAAAAAGAAGAAACAAAAGGAAGAAAGAAGAAAAGCAGGAAAGGGGAAAATAAAGGTAAAAAGGGAGAGAATTAAGAAAAGATAGAAAAAAAGAATTATAAAATACAGTCAGATGACAACAACAAAAAACAATCTGGATTTCTGCACCTTCTCACAAGTTCAAGAAGCCGGAATCTCTATATAAAAATCCCGGAAAAGCAAATCGACGTTGCAACGTTCCGAAGCAGCCGAGCGTCTTTCTGCTGCATCATGGAAAGAAACGACCTGGTGGAGCGGCGGGCGGAGGAATCCGGCTGTATATTTAACATAGAACATAAAGAAGTGACGGCGCTGACGCACGGACAAATCTCTGCAGTGCGGATGACGAGTAGGAATAGAAACAGGAAGTGAGAAGGGTTGAGCGTTGGTGGAGGAGACAAATGTCTCACTCAGGTCGTCAGCACAACAGGCCACCGGTTGGCGCTGTTGCTTGTTTTTGTAATGAAATCACACATTTCCATCGAGACGGAATAGGAGTGTTTTCAAAAAGTCCCCCCCCCCCCCCCGTTACAATCTAGACAATAGTATTTCTGTATATAATATATTTTCATAAAGTTGCATCTTTCGACGGAGTGGTAGTGTTTTCAAAAAGTAGCATTTTGCCTGTTACTACTGTGACAAGAGTAGGGGCGCTTTTAAAAAGGTTGCGTTTTCCTTGCTTCTGCAGTGACATGCAGGAAATTTGCAAAAAGTTGCACTTTTTTCCCCACAGAGTCAGAACATTTTCAAAATGTTGCATTTTCCTCCATTTCCATGGAGACTGAGTATTTTCAGAAAGTTGTTTCTCCTTAGGGGCATTTTCAAAAAGTTGCATTTCCTCCCCGTTTCCATAGAGTAAGACCATTTTTGAAGAATTCTACTTTGTGAGCCATTTTTTAAAAGTTGCATGCCCCCCTCCCCAACAGAGTCTCTGCATTTTCCAAAAAGTGGCATGTTTAGAGTGAAAATCCGTTGTTTTTGCGATTCCGGGTTAGAAACGTTTACGCGGCGATGTTTCGAGTTTGAACGCAGTGTTATTTCATTTTCAAGAATTTGCACGTTCAGGGACTCATGGGAACAGCTTCTGCGAAAGCACTCGGCTGGAGAAAGAGAGAGAGAAGGAGAGAGAGAGAGAGAGAGAGAGAGGAAGAGAGCGAGGCTAATGTTGGACAACACTGGCGTTTGGCTCCCGGTATATATAGCGCTCTTTTCCCAGAGCTCGGAGCCGCTGCCATTCCGTGGCGGAAACCGGATCCCCACTTCGCGAAAAACGAGCATGTGTCCCTCGATCCACACACTTCCTGGACCGTCCGACCCCAATCCCGCCCCTCGTTCTTGTAAGACACGGAACGCCGACGAGCAAGCATCGCCAACCGTCCAAATACTTGGAATTGATTGGCCCGTCCGTCCACCCCACCACCTCTCCCGGAGCACTGCTCCTCCACCTCCTGGTGTTTTCTCCGCTACGTTAATAAAAACATGACACCGCTCCGGGACCCTCATTCCAAAAACCCCCTTTCAAAATGTAACGCGACTCTTTTATTGATTCCCGTCGGACGAACGACTTTTTTCTTTTGGCGCCGGTTCAAGCCGGCGATTGGGCGTCCCGTCTCAAGGACGCTCCGCCCGAGGTCCGACCGGGAGTCACGGGGAGCCGCCGACACATGCGAACGAGACAGAACGAGAGCGGCGACCCACGAACTTCTCACCCGGCGTCTCCCCGCGCCATCGCGGGGATTCAATCCAACTTTATTTTAGAGAGCGCCAAATACGACGCGGTCGTTTTAAAGCGCTTTCACAGGAGGGGAAAACCAACGATTGTACGTGAAACCGGAAGAAGCCTGCGGAACCAGGTTCAAATCCTGGTTTGGGTAAGGAGGTAGGGATTCAGAAACGCCGGGAAACGCAACTTTTTTGTACTGACTAAAACTATCAAAGGAGCGTCTTTGATCTGCTTTTTAAAGCCTCATCAAGAGGATCTCCGCTTTGATTGGCTCTTGCACACACACGCACGCACGCACACACACACACGCACACGCACACACACACGCAAACACACACGGACACACACACACACACACTCGACACCAATCTCTCACTGATGAATCAAACACCTTCAATAAAGCCTTTGATCTAAGCCGTCTAATCCAGCCTTACAGCTGGTGAGGCTCAAGGTGCCAGGAGGTTTCGCCGTAAAGCACGTTCGGTTAATGGTCTTTGCCCCAGTATCCTCAAACTGTCAATCACCCTGAAAGAGGAGGTAGTTTTGCCGCCGATAAATATTGCAGATAAATATCCAAGGTAATCAAGGGTCTGCGTACCGGTTTGAACCTCTCCTGTCCCGATCTCGCGAACTCTCCGCACGAGTTAATCCGAGCACGTATACAATACAGCCGTCCAAACGGTCGACCCCACCCTAATTCCGCGCGGGTTACCGGCTCTTGTGTTGCCTCACAGTAGATTACCAGCACCAGAAGGCCGCGGCCCTACTGCCCCACTATCGTCCGCGCCTAAACCGATTAACTTGTCACTCCAAGTCATGTGCTAAAGCGTAAGCCCTTTAAAGCTGCATCTGGAGAGAGCGTGCCGGGGGTGCCCGTCTGTCAGCCCGGATACTCACCCACGGGTACATGGTGAGTACTGTAAAAGGTCCTCGATACAACCCGGCAAGTACTACGTGACGTCATGCATCACCATCCCTGTGCTACATGCTACATGCTAAAGCGTTTTAGGGCTCACACCGCAGCGATGCTACATGCTCCACATGATTAAAGTATGACGAGTACTCGTATCGGTACTCAGTATAGGTATTAGTTCTCATAATGGTCCTCGGTATGAGCAAGTTGCTAAATGTTAATAGTCGTGTATCGGTACTCAGTATCGGCTTTAGCTAAAGGTTTAGCATTCATATCAGTACTCGGTATCGGCATTAGCTAAAGGTTTAGGGTTTAGTACTCGTATCAGTACTCTGTATTAGTATTAGCTAAAAGTTAGTGCTCATATCGTTATGCCGTATCGGCACGAGCAAAAGGTTGACAGTGGTATTGGTACTCGGTATTGGAAAGTAGCTAAAGGCTTGTACCCATATCAGTAGCCGTTATTGGTATTAGCTCAAGGTTAGTACTCGTATCGGTACTCGGTATTAGCTCAAGGTTAGTACTCATGCCGGTACAAGCAAGTAACTAAAGGCTAGTACTCATATCGGCAATCTGTTATCGGCAGGCAGCTGGTACCCGTTCTTTAGTACAACGGTATCAGTGCCTCCCCAGCGATGATCTTTGTTAATCCACCGCGAAATCCCAACACATCGTCAAGGTGGGGATGAATTCATGTGTCGAGAAAATACTTCAGTGGACTGACATTTGACTGTTGTCTCTCTCCTGTGGTCCTCCGTGGGTTTCAAAACTGAGCCCCGTGTGCAGGCCTGGTAATTTGACCCCCCCCCCCCCCCACACCTACCCACCCCCACCCCTGGAACGTAGATACTGTATGACACTGCTCCAAGTTCACATGGACACGCTGCCCTTTGGAAATTCCCCGGCTGCAACCCATATGGCCGCGCCGCGCGGCGTCCACCCCGAGTATCACTGCACAGACGTGGATGAATTATCACCGCCGGCTTTGATGTGGCGGGCAAATTGACCAATGGGGCGTGCGCCCCCCCGCCAAGTGGCGGGGTCATATTCAACTATCGTCAGCATATCGAAAAGGATGGGCGATTCACTCGGAATAAGACTGAGACAGTTTTCGACCTCCTGGCCAAATCATTTCAACGCCAATTTAATCCGGTTAGATTGAATTAAGATCTGCGAGAATTTGCAACCCCGTTAGAGTCTACGGCCTCTAATCTCAATCTGTCCAATTAGCAAGCGGAGCGCTTTACCTCACAGGGTGTTTTGGGACAAATCCCCAAGTTTTAGAGCATCTTCACTTTGGGGAAAATAGTAAACATGCATGAAATATTCCCGAACTCGATGTGGCAAAAGAATTGTGGGAAAAGACCTGAGCTGGACGGTCACTGCATCGCACGGCGTCTCCGGTCTCACCTCTCACTGCCGACGCTTTAGTCCACAGTGCTGCTCCGCTGCCGTCGCCTCCGCAGTGACGAGCCCGCGACCTATCCTCGACGCGAGCGTCTCCCACCCCCTCTGGGTCCCTGCTCTCTCCTCCTCTGGCGTCCTCAGCTGGCCTCCAGAGCCATTCGGGGGGTCCGAGGCGAGTCGAGGAACGAGGGAGGGGGGTGGGGTGGGGGTGGATGGGTGGGTGGAGGGGGGGTAAAGGAGAGCGTCTCCTGACAGACCGGCGGAGCTGCTTCTCGCTGCTCGCTCGCTGGCTGCTGTGACGATATGTGAGAGATGGAGGGAGGGAGAGAGAGAGAGAGAGAGAGAGGGAGAGAGAGAGGAGAGTGCAGGGGGGAACCTGCCATGCAGATATCAGCAGTTAAATTTAAACCACCCTCCCCTGAGCCCCCCCCTTCCCGACCGGCACCATATGCCCCCCCCGACAGGAGGCTTGAGCCTTTTTGGAGTGCGTCCCATTCTTAATCGCTTTTGACCGCACCGTTGCACCCCGGGGAGTGTGTGTGTGGGAGGTGGGAGGTGAGGTGGGGGGGTGGGGGGGGGGGGGGGGGGTTCGGACAATTGTTGCTTAATCCTGACGTCACGACAAGCGGCAGGAGAGCACACCGGCGGAGTTTCCTCTCTCACCGTCTTCCTGCGAATTTCTCCCGGAGTGGGTGGGGCTGCAGCTAACACACATGGGCTCCCAACGCTTTGCGCGCCGCTTCAAACGGAAGCGGGTTACCTTGCGACGCAGTCTAGCGGGGGGGGGGGGGTCACAGACGGTTGGGTCACAGACAAGCGGTCTTCCTCCCTCGGCGGACGTCAAGCGCCGTAATAGAATTATGGGCATTGTTTAGCTTTAGCCGGCGCGCGGAGCCAAAATAAACCCCGTTAGTTTTCTATTTTAGAGTCGGCCCTTTTTAACGGACGGGGGGAAAATATCGGCCCGATTGACCTGTAGATGTGGAGGGGTGTGTGTGTGTGTGTGTGTGTGTGTGTGTGTGTGTGTGTGTGTGTGTGTGTAGGAGACCTGAATTGCGTCAGAGCCTGAGCGTCCTCCGGCTGTCAGTTGCCCCCCTCCCTGACACGCCGCCGTTAATCCCAATGCCAACTCTCTGTTCTTCCACCTAGTTAGGCTAGTTAGCTCGTGGCTAATGGGTAGCCACAAAACCACCGCGATTTCGACACACTAATGCATCTGTTGACTCCACATGCTATTGGTATCGGCATATTGGTATCGGCATATTGGTATCGGCATATTGGCATCGGCAAATTGGTATCGGCATATTGGTATCAGCATATTGGTATTGGCATCGGCATATTGGTATCGGCATATTGGCATCGGCATATCGGTATCGGCATATCGGTATCGGCATAGGCATATTGGTATCAGCATATTGGTATCGGCATATTGGTATTGGCATCGGCATATTGGTATTGGCATATTGGTATATTGGTATCGGCATATTGGTATTGGCATATTGGTATTGGTATTGGCATCGGCATATTGGTATCGGCATATTGGTATCGGCATCGGCATATTGGTATCAGCATATTGGTATCGGCATATTGGTATCAGCATATTGGTATCAGCATATTGTATCGGCATATTGGTATATTGGTATCGGCATATTGGTATTGGCATCGGCATATTGGTATCGGCATATTGGTATTGGCATCGGCATATTGGTATCAGCATATTGGCATCGGCATATTGGTATCAGCATATTGTATCGGCATATTGGTATTGGCATCGGCATATTGGTATATTGGTATCGGCATATTGGTATTGGCATCGGCATATTGGTATCAGCATATTGGTATCGGCATATTGGTATTGGCATCGGCATATTGGTATTGGCATATTGGTATTGGTATATTGGTATTGGTATTGGTATTGGCATCGGCATATTGGTATCGGCATAGCGGATATCGAGTCGTATCAAATATCACAAGCTTTCTGCCGTTTCCATGGAAACAGACATCATGATTGAAAAACAATGGGCGACAGAACCACCGCGTGCAACAAAAACAAAACAAAATACAAGCAAATAAATGAAAGTTGGTGTAAAAAAAACAAAAAAAACAACCACCTCTGGACGGGGTTTCCACGGTTACGCCCCCGGCAGCATGAGGTAACTTTACACCGCCCCGCCGATCGCAAACATCTCAAAATTCGCCGCACTGACAGCTCGGAGAGCGGCACGACGGAAAGTTTCCAACGAGCCATCGCTCCCCTATGGCCGCGCGTGCGTGCGTGCGTGTGTGTGTGTGTGTGTGTGTGTGTGTGTGTGTGTGTGTGTGTGTGTGTGTGTGTGTGTGTGTGTGTGTGTGTGTGTGTGTGTGTGTGTGTGTGTGTGTGTGTGTGTGTGTGTGTGTGTGTGTGTGTGTGTGTGTGTGTGTGTGTGTGTGTGTTGTAGAAGCATATATATGCACGTGTGTATGCACATGGTCAGCAGGATCACGTTACCGCTACCCAGGGTGTTTACTCTCACCGGTTATTTTAGATTGAGGAAAAAATTGCGAGAGGAATTAAAGTCGGGCTGCACGGTGGAGGAGTGGTTGGCCGTCTTACCTCACGGGGGGGGGTCCCCGGTTTGAATCCCGCTGAATCGTTCCGGCAGTTGTCTTGGACGTCGTCTGGGACGTCGTCTGGGACGTCGTCTCGACAGCGCAGGGGCTTCGTTTAATTTGTGTTGAACCCGTTTCAAGTGAAAACGCCTCGTTTCAGAAAAGTTTCGCATTTACACGCCAACGTTTCTGGAAATGACAGAACCACTGAAAGTGCACTCCCCCCCCCCCCCCTTTCCATGGAGACGGAGTATTTTCAAAAAGTTGTCGGGATTGTTATTAAAATCTGACACGTTGTTCGTATTATCCACCTACTGAGCGTGTGCAGAAGAAGTATTTACAGCTGCAGCTGCAATCCTCCAAATGCAAGGAACGTTTTAGCTTTTCCAGTTGAAAACAGAGCGTCTCCCTGCTGCTCCCTCCTTCCCCTGCCACACCTGGTGCTCGTGATCAATCGTCTGTTGCGTTCAGGGGCAATGGGAGATAACATTATAATGATAAAAAAAAAAAAAGAAAACAGAAATGCAATAAAAATCCTAAAATCTTTGCCAAAAAAGAAAAAAACAACCTTCTACTCTATTTCAATAGTCCCAACACAATATCTGTAATATGGATCATTTATAGGTTGAAATAGGCTTTCCCGTGTGTTTTTACACACATTCTGAATCTACGGAAAGGAAATCAAGTAAATACTTGGAAATTAAACGTTTTTGCTTATTGCGGATATTTTAAGATCTACAATCACATTTTAAAACTGAAAAAAAACACTTAAATTGACATTTCAACCTCATTAACTGACTCATCATTAAGTTGAATACCCTAAATGATGTGTGAGCTATAAAGACATTATCATCCATGACATTTTGACCCCCAGATCTTACATTTTAACCTCCTAAATTAACATTTTAACCTCCTAAAATAACTTGTTGACCCCAAATATAACATTTTGACCTCCTAAATTAACATTTTAACCTCCTAAATTAACATTTTAACGTCCTAAAATAACATGTTGACCCCAAATATATAACATTTTGACCTCCTAAAATTACATTATAGCTCTAAAATAACATGCAGCTCTCCTAAAAGGACATTTTGACCTCCAAATATTACATAACACACCAAAAATGTGATTTTTGACTGCCATTGGCATCACCATTGGCATTTTGACCCTCCCAAAATTGCATTACGGCCCCCAAAATGACACTTCTGTCTTTGCAGTCGCCTTCATTGCTCTTCAACAGTAAATCATCTTGAGGTTTCTGCGTCTCATAACTCACTGTAACAAGACAGGAATACAACATGGACCTCCCGCCGGAGGTGACGTGGCGTACACCGGCGAGGAATCATCGGCACGAGGGGGAGGCGAGAGAAAAGTCTTCTTTAATTTGAAGTTTATTGAGCGGTGATTTGTTGTTTCGCTGCCATGTGAAACCGTGCAAACGTTTTCCACTGCGGTGTGCCAGCACGGTGTCATGAAGACACACACACACACACACACACACACACACACACACACACACACACACTCCCTGACCCTCCTCTTCCTCCTCCTCCTCCTCTGCGGGTTTAAAAGCAGAAGTATTTACGACTCAGCAGTCTGCAGTTCCTGGAGCTCTGCTCAACATGTGGGATGACCCGCCGGGGGTTAAAGATAGACCGTGGGGGGGGTGGGGTGGTGGGGTAGGGGGGGGGGGGGGGGGTCTGTCTGCGCACCTGCCTGTCTGTCTTCAACATGTACCTGCATTTCTTACTCAACACACACACACACACACACAGAAAAAAAATTAAAAAAATAAAATATCTATTATTAAATAAATATATCAATAAGATGAATTTAGTTTTTTTTAACAATTTGTAAAAAAAAAAAAAAAGATATTCTAAATAATTGAACGAAGAAACAAACCACTGCACAAATACACAATAAAAAAAAAAACACTCAAATATTCTCTTGTAAATTATACTTTACTAATGATATTCAAATAGCAGGAATTTGCAGTTGCTATTTAATGGATTAATAAAGAAAGTATTACTATTTTTAGAGGTAAACTTTTATCTACATCAACTTACCAGGAACTATTTGAGTAATAATTTTAAATACTTTTTTATGCAGTAAAATGTGACTGTAGGTTTTTAATTATCCAGAGTAGTTGAAGAATTTAAATTTTCCATTATTTCAGTGAGTTCCTAATGATAGGTTCCAAATAAGGTGATTAGAAAAAACAAAACAAATCAACAATAAAAGATTTAAAATGTCATTATCGTCTCGTCATGGACAATTTTGTATCAAACAAGTAAAACATTTAAAAAGTGCAGCCCTGCAACTGAATACTGTGTATTTCACAGTTATACTAATGTAGAATATAAACACCCTCCAGTTCCAGAATACAGACACAACCTCTTTGCACTATTTTGGACTTTTGTCTCCATCTAGTGGTTAAAAAGGAGAAACTCACCACACTAATTCTCCTGAGTCACGACCTGCTGGGATCCAAGTCCTTGTCATCATTGAAACCAGATGTATCATTCAGACTCCGCTCACGAGTTGAGTGATGAGGGTTCAAGCGGGACGTTTTAATGTTCCCCAGGAAAACGGCGCGGAAGCATTACCCTTAAAGCCGCGGTACTTCCCGATCTCCCGGAATCCCGAACGCACTTGTGCAGGCCGTCATCCAGCGGCGGCGGCGGCGGCCCCCATCTTGTTTCCATATAAACCCCAAACGGACGATATTTCAGCACGTCGGACTCGTACAGGCAGTTTTACAGGATTTTTATACTACCCCTAATAATACCATCGTTTCCCCGCGCTCGAAAAAAAAAGGTCTTGACTTTTGAGATAAATGTGAAAAAAGCGCTTTAAGATCGTTCCGTCGGCGTTGACAGACGGCGATAAAGAGTCGAAAACTTCCCTAAATATGTCTCAGGGCGCGTTCAAAACGATTCGAATTGAAAATGCTGAACTTTTTTTAGGAGTCTGTTCATACAACAGTGGTGCGTGGAGCCGCTGAAAATGCAACTTTTTGAAAACGTTCGGGCTTCATCGCAAGGAGACGCCGCTAGCGATGCTGCTGCGCGCCGCGGCCAGAGTATTTGATGACAATCCGACAATCCGTGACTTTATACAGACACTTTAATTTCAGTTTCTGTGGAAACCGAGAAAAAAAATGCGACTTTTCAAAAATGCTCGACTCCGTCTCCGGGGAAATGGAGGGAAAACGGCACTTTTCCTAAAAGCTTCAACTCAGTTTCCACGGAAACCGGGAAAAAAACGACTTTTTTAAAAATGCTCTGAGTTGTCTCTGTGGGAACAGGCGGGAAAACGCAACTTTTTGCCAACGCCTCGACTCAGTTTCCATTGGAACAGGAAGAAGAATGCAACTTTTCGAAAATGCTGCATCTCAGTTTCCATGGAAACGACGGGAAATCGCAACGCTTTGACTCAATTTTCAAGTGCAACTTTTTGCAAAACGCCCCATCAACCTGCAATGGGGAGACGCGCAACTTTTTCGCAAAGGCCTCAACTCAGTTCCCATGGAAACGAGGAGAAAAACTGTTTTCGTCTACGGAAAATGCGAGCTGCATTGTTTTCAATGTTTGTGCCGCCGCCGTGTGAACAGACATCGTTTTCAGAACATTGCCGTGTAAACGCAAAAATGACGCGTTTTTAATTGTCGTGATTCGCAAGTTGGACGGTTATTACGGCGACCGTCAAAATAAAAGTACCAAGTCCCGGGAGAACATGGACACTTTGGCGGAAACGTTGTTTCTGATTGTTCGTCTACTGAGCATGTGCAGAACTACGAGTTACTACGGAGTTACCATGGCGTTCCGTCTAACTCATGTTGACGCTGCCCAGTGCGAGGAGAGCAAACAACGACAGGGACATTTTGAAAAATGTTTATTGACGACATGATGGATGAAAAGACGTACAAAGCAATTACAATCACGTATTTCTCAGCTTCTCCCCAGTTCGGTCTTTCTTCCCGGTAAAGATCAAAAACTATTCAGACCCGCGTCCAGTACTGGCATAAATACATGTTGTATAACGGAACATTTGATCCAGCTCCCGTAATAGTAATATCGATTGTACATTCTGACACTTTCATAATGATCTATAGCACAAGAATTGCCGCGTTGACGTTAACGTTTCGGGCGATCTGAAGCCCGACGGAAGAACCGTGTACACTCGTCCATATCGTGCGTTGAAAGCACGTCTACTACGTCCCGGCGAGTACGTACTTGCAAGTATTTCCCCCGCGATCTCTTGCCAAATGCGTTATGGGTGATCCGGCTTCCCACGCGCTCGAACGCGTGTACTCGCCGCGTACAACTTCCAGGCACGGACGTCCGCGCTCTCCAACGACTGGCGGGTTCTCTTAAACGAAAAGGGGGGCGGCGTACCGACGACGTTTTACAAGCGATGCATTTCGTCCCGGGTCGCAATAAACCCGACGCCGAAGTCGTTGTCGCGATACAAGAAAACATCATAAATTAAATACCAAGTGTTTTATCGGGCGAATTCTTTGACCTTGAACCGACGCACCTGAAAACGCTCTCTTGCTTTTCATCACTATATACATTCAAAGCGGTTGTTGTTGTTGTTGTTGCCGATATATGTAAATACATGTAATGGAAAGAGTATTTCAACGACGTACGAGTGTCCGCGGGACACTGGCTTGGAAGCTATTCCGTTTGGCCCGCATGGCACCGTGGAGTGCGGCCGTCCCCGCGCCACTTGGTTCAGTTTATTTTGGTTACATGGGGTACAACAAGTACCCGGAAAACGTGGAGTGAACGTACTGACCGGCGTAGAGTCCAGCCGCCTGGTCGGACGGTAGCTGCATGTGCACCGTGTCTCCTTTCCGCAACGGGAGCACCGCGCTTCCCGACGCCTGGTCCAGCGATCCCTTCTTGTACTCGTCGTAGGTGTACATGACCGCCTCGTTGTTTTTCATCAGCGCCACCCAAACGTTGGCGCCTTTGCAGTGGACGTGGTACGCGAAGTAGTAGACCCCGGGGACGCTGCACGTGAAAATCCCATTTTGAGGATTGTAGTCCTGTTTGCTGTTGTGCAACAGTTTGTCGAAGACCACCGGGGTGCCCACCAGGGGGAACGGATTGGTGAGCTTGGCCGTGAACGCCGGCATTTCCGTCCCGCTTCCACTGATCTCGGCGCCGTTCTTGGGTTTCGGATAAACCTGTTTTTGGCTGGTGTACGGGCCGCTCACGGGGAGGATCCCTCCGAGGTCGGGATAGGCGGCCGGCGGTCCTGGAGGACCGGGTGGTCCCGGTTGCCCTGGAAGTCCAGGAGGGCCGCTCGATCCGGGGCTGCCCTGGGGACCGATCTGACCAGAGGGTCCTGTGTTCCCCTCGCCAGGATAACCCGGTTTGCCCGGTTGGCCTGCGTCACCTTTTGGTCCCGGTAGCCCAGGAGGTCCAATTGGTCCCCCCGGCCCTGTGAGTCCAGGAATACCCTGTGGTCCCTGGTGGCCTTTGTCTCCTGACTGCCCCCCCTCTCCTCTTGGTCCCAACATTCCGGGAACACCAGAAGAACCAGGTAATCCCTTCATACCAGCTTCTCCTTTGGGCCCAATGGGACCCTGGAAACCCCTTGGTCCTGGTTGTCCACCCTCTCCTGGCCTACCATTTTGTCCTGGAAGACCAGGAGTCCCGATTTCACCCTTTGCTCCAGGAATTCCTCTTGGCCCCCCAGCACCATCTTCTCCCTTTTGTCCTGGGAAGCCGAGAGCGCCAGGAGGCCCTATTGGACCTGGAGGGCCTGGAATTCCATTAAGGCCGGCAGGACCAATGACCCCATGCATACCTCCAATTCCCTTATCTCCTTTTGGGCCTGGTGGTCCGTGAAGTCCTGCATGTCCCTTATGACCTTGAGGTCCTGGAAACCCTGGCTTACCATATCCTTGCAACCCTGGGGTGCCTGGTAAACCGGGAGGTCCTGTTTCTCCTTTACCACCAGAGTTCCCAGGTTGACCCTGGAAGCCATCTTTTCCTGGTTTGCCAATTCCTGGCATGCCTGGGGGTCCTGGTTGTCCTCTTTCTCCAGGTGACCCTGCCAATCCTGGTTCTCCTGGAAAACCAGGTTTTCCAGGAAGACCTGTTTGCCCGGGGAGACCATTGAGACCAGGTTTACCAATGCCAGGAATGCCTGCATTTCCAGGTGGACCCGATGGTCCACTGGGTCCTTTTAAACCTGGAAGACCAGGGAGGCCCAATCCTTTGTCTCCCTTAGAACCAGGAAGACCAGGAAGTCCAGGCAGGCCTTTTTGGCCAGGCTCCCCAAGAGGTCCTGACTGTCCTGGCAGACCCTGTCCTCCTGACTTTGAAATCCCAGGAAGTCCTATTGGACCCGGAAGCCCAGGAAGCCCAGGTGGCCCAGTTTGTCCTTCGCCACCACTCGGACCGAATTCACCCTTTGGTCCTGCCAAACCAGGTCCTCCAGGTTTTCCTGGCAAGCCCGGCACACCAGGCTTTCCGATCCCTGGATAGCCCCGGGGACCTGGAGGCCCCGGCTTTCCCGGCACACCCGGGATTCCCTGTCCCTGAGGCCCCGTGGGGCCTTGTGGTCCCGGTGGTCCTGGGTGGCCCTGAATTCCTTGGGGGCCCTCTCTCAAACCGTCAGGCGGGATGGGGCGAGGCGGACCTTTGGCTCCTCTGTGGAAAGTCTGTCCTGTAAAAACAAGCCGCAGGTTAGAACCCATTAAATCAAGTCAAGTCGAGAGGGCGTGTGAAACCCCACCTTTCCCGTCCGTCGGTAACATCAGCGGTCTGTCTTTGCCTTTCTGGACGGGCAGCTGGGGGAAGTCTTTACCGTACTGCGGCAGCAACGGCCCCTCTTTGCTGTACGGCAGGTGCGGCATCTCGTTCCCCAGGAACTGCTGCTGGGGGTAGCCGTCATTGTACTGGGGCAACGGCTGCACCACCGGCGGTGGCTGCTTCGGACCGTAATATGCCCCGCCGTCAACGTGGTGGAGCAAGCACAGGTGGAGCACGGTGCCGAGCACATGGAGGGAGCGAAGAGGTACCGCCGACATTTTCTGCAGCGGTGGGGGGGGGGGGGGGGGGAGGAGTAGGATGCATTAAGTACCGCAAAAACCCAACGTTAGTACATCTTTTAACTTAGAGCCAGAGTGGTGACTGGAGCACAGTCGGTGTTTCGGATTGACTAGTTTCCCTGTTAACTGGTGACCCACTTCCTTTCAGGCGAACGCCATTTAACCGCATTCACAATAAAGTTTCGACACGTTGGACCTTTTAGTCTTATTTTGAAAGCTGTTGCGAGAGGTAGCGTGGGCCCTAAAGGAAGTCGGTCACCAGTTAACAGGGTAACCAGTTAATCTGAAACAAACAACTTACACCGCCACATGAAAACTGATTAATAGTGTCAGATTTCAAAAAAGAACGGACAGAGACCGGTGACTCTTGTGACCTACTGAGCATGTGCATAAGCAGTAATAGCATTTACGAAAAGTTGCATCTTCCTTGTTTCTACAGAGATGGATTCAGAGTGTTTTCCAAAACCTGCATTTCCTCGGAGATGGAATGTTGTCGAAAAATTGTGTTCACCTCCATTGTCATGGAAACATAGTTGGAGCATTTTCAAGAAATTGCGTTCCCCCTCGTTACATGGAGATGGAGTGTTCTCAAAAAGTTGATTTGCTCCCGTTTCCACGGAGGCCAAGCATTTTTCTAAAAGTTGCACTTTCAGGGTTTCTATGGAGACAGAGCGATTTCCGGCGTTACACAGATACGGAGCATTTTTAAAAATCTAAATTTCCCCATTTCCAGAGCTAGAGCATTTTCAAAAAGTTGCGTTTTCCCCTGTTTACAGAGATTGTGTTCTCTCCAAAACCTGTTTTTTCTCCCAGTTTCCATGGCGAGGTAGCATTTTCAAAAAGTTGCATTTCCCCCCCGTTTACACCGAGACAGTGAGCTTTTCAAAAGCTGCACCCCCCCCCCCCCCCCCCCACCCTCATCATTTCCAAGGAAACATTTTTTTTTAAATTTCTCTCGGTTACACAGTTTTGAAAAAGTTATGCAGGATGGTATTGTTTTCAAAAATGTGCGTTTTCTGACGTTTACGCCGAGACGGCGGGCTTTCAAAAAGTTCCACTCTGGGTGCCGTTTTCAGAACGCTGCGTTTTCAGGCGGCTCGTGTGAACAGACGCCCGAAACGCCACAAAAGTTGTCCACAAAGTAAAAAAAACCCCGACCGGAGGCTTCTCAGGAAACCGAGCGTAAACAACGATCCTGTACGTAAACAACCGTCCTGCATGTTTATTATGACGGCGGCTCGCGGCGCCGCGCAGGATGCGGCCGGTGTGTTGAGCGTAATCCGCGAAACATGTGCCGCCATGAGTCCGCCGTTTGTGTTTCCTAAAACCGAACATGATGTTTGGTTGTTCCAGTGAGATCTGGGTTTTCTACCAGAGTGTCGTCCCGGTGCGACGTCACTCGTCTGGGACCCGTCTGGGACCCGTCTGGGACCCGTCTGGGACCCGTCTGGGACCCGTTCAAAACTGCGATGGCGGCCGGGATCCGGCTGAGAGGAAGAACAGCCTCTGAATGTCAGTGTCAGGTGACGACCTTTCACACAGGACCGCGGTTTTTAACGGCGAGCCGCCACCCCCGCGCGGCAGACATGTTCTGGCTACAGCATGAGGCAACTTTTACAAAGTTTCGTGTGAAAACGCAGCGGGTTTTTTTGCATGTGCACTCGCAAAGGTGATGTTTTTACGTCGGGACACTAGTGGGCGCTGTTGATTTATTTTTGGAATGAACAGAGCAGAACAGTTACAGTGCGTCCCCCCCCCCCCCCCCCCCTCCCAATCACCTCATTTTCAAAAAGTTGTGTTTCCCCCCCCGGCTACCATTAGATGGAGTTGAACCGATTTCTTCTGTTTCCATGGAGACAGAGCCCGAGCATTTTCGAAGAATTGTGTTCTCCCCCCGGTTTCCATGGAGATGGGAGTCGGAAAATGTTCAAAAAGTCTCCCCCCCCCCTCATTTCCTTGGAGATGGAGTTGGAATATTTTCAAAAAGTTGCAACCCCCCCCCATTTCCATTAAGATGGAGTCAGAGCATTTTCCTCCGTTTCCATGGAGACGTATTCGGAGCATGTTTTTTTTTTTAAGACGTTGCGTTTTCTCCTGTTTACAACAACACAGCTTCTTCTCGAAAAGTTGCAATTTCCTCCGTTTCCATGGAGACGGCATGTTTTCTAAAACTTTCATCTCCACTGAGAGGGATTTGGGGTGTTTTTTTTCTTTTCCTTTTTTTTTTAAGAAGTTGCGTTTTCCTCGGTTTACAAATAGACAGCATGTTTTCGAAAAGCTGCAATTCCCCCCGTTTCCACGGAGGTGGAGCGTTTTCAAAAAGTTGCGTTTTCCTCCGTTTCCATGGAGGGGGAATCAGAGCATTTTCAAAAAATTTCCAACCCTTTATTTTTTTTTTTTTAAATTTGGTTTGGCTCATTTCCAGAACGTGTAGAGAAAAATACACTCAATTATTCTGAATTACTCACTTTACTCGGCTCAAATTCGACATTTACCAACTTTTTTATTTTTTTGGGGCATTTTGTTTTTGTTGTGCTCGTTTATGTTTGGAAGGATTTCAACAACAGAACCGCGAGAGTCAAACGTGTCCAACATCTTGTCTCCTAAAAACTAAGACATGTGTGGGTTTCATATTTACGATAAATATTATTAGAAGTAAAACCCAGAACATGTCAAGTCTTTTACTCACGCCAGGCTCAAATATTTGCTTTTCATTTTTCCTAAACCTCGGAGAGAATGTTTTATTAAAACTTTTCTTTTTTTGTTCTGTTCTAAAAGCAGCCAGAACCTCAAGAATTGTTGGTGAGCTGCTGGAGCCGATCGAGCACAAACTCTGTTTTAATGTAATCAGAAGCGCAACTTTTTGTAAATGCTCTGACTTCATGCAAACACGGGGAAAAAAGGGAACTTTTTGAAAACTTCCTGACTACCTCCTGGTGGAAACAAGGGGGTAATGCAACTTTTTGGAAACGCTCCAACACCGTTGTAATGTGAAGTAATGCAACTTTTTGAAAAATGCTCTGACAAAGTCTCCAAGGAAACTGGGGGGGGGGGGGGGGGACGCAACTTTTTGCAAACATACAGTGTTCATGAAAACAGGGGAAAATTTTACTTTTTGCAAATGCTCCGAGTCCGCTGTCGTGGAATTGAGGGAAAAAAACAACTTTGTGAAAACACTCCCGAGTCCATCTTTGTGAAAACGTAACTTTTTGCAAATGCTCCAACTCCGTGGGAACATAAAGTAATGCAACTTTTTGAAAATGTCAGGACTCCGGCTCCATGGAAACAGTGGTAAACGCAACTTTTTGTAAACACTCCAACTCCTTGGAAACATGGAAAAAAAGTTACTTTTTGGAAAATGGCCCAACTCCGTCTCCATGGAAACAGTGAGAAACGCAACTTTGTGAAAGCACTCCAACTCAGTTTTTGTGAAAACGCAACTTGTTGTAAATGGTCCAACGCTGTGGAAACGCGCAGTCATGCAAATTTTTTCGAAAACTCCCCCACTCCGTCTTTGTTGAAATGGGCGAAAATGCAACTTTTTGCAAATGTTCCGACTGTGTAGAAATTGGGGAAAATGCAATATTTTGAAAATGCTCCAACTTGGTCTTAGTGTAAACAGAGAATATAAGACTTTTTGAAAACGCTCCATCTATGTAAATGTGGTGAATACAAAATGTGGTGAATACAACTTTTTGAAAATGTTCTGACTCTGTCTCTATGTAACTGTGGGGGAAAAAAAGCTACTTTTTGAAAACACGCCGGCTCGGTCTCATTAGAAAAAGGAAAAGTGCTACATTTTGAAAATGCTCCAACTCCATCTCCATGGAAACGGGGGAGTTCCATAAGCTCTAAATCACACACATATGCCGAGAGAACAATACGCTATTAACATCAAACAATGAAAACACTCAAACATTCTAATGAACGGATTATTACGGAGACTGTCAAAATAAAAGTACCAAGTCCCAGGAGGATATGGACTGGGAGTCATGAAACCACAACGGAAAACATTGTTCTTATTGTCCGTCTACTGAGCATGTGCAGAAGAAGGACTCATGACAGACGTGGTGTCATGCGCGGTAGCAGCGTTTTTCCCCGGGCCATTTTCAAAAAGTTGCCATTAAAGTTGCAAAAGAACTATTTATGATGACCGTGGTGTGCAAACGCAGTAATAGCATTTACGAAAAGTTGCATCTTCCTGGTTTCTACAGAGATGGATTCAGTGTTTTCCAAAACCTGCGTTTCCTCCTCTTTCCTCGGAGATGGAATGTTGTCGAAAAATTGCGTTCACCTCCATTGTCATGGAAACATAGTTGGAGCATTTTCAAGAAATTGCGTTCCCCCTCGTTACATGGAGATGGAGTGTTCTCAAAAAGTTGATTTGCTCCCGTTTCCACGGAGGCCAAGCATTTTTCAAAAAGTTGCACTTTCAGGGTTTCTATGGAGACAGAGCCCGGACGTTACACAGATACGGAGCATTTTTAAATATCTAAATTTCCCCATTTCTAGAGCTAGAGCATTTTCAAAAAGTTGCGTTTTCCCCTGTTTACAGAGATTGCGTGCTCTCCAAAACCTGTTTTTTCTCCCAGTTTCCATGGCGACGTAGCATTTTCAAAAAGTTGAATTTGCACGGAGACAGTGTGCTTCCAAAAAGCTGCACCCCCCCCCCCCCCCCCCCTCCTCATTCCCAAGGAAACATTTTCCCCAAAATTTCTCTCGGCTACACAGTTTTGAAAAAGTTGCGCAGGATCGTATCGTTTTCAAAAATGTGCGTTTTCTGACGTTTACACCGAGACGGCGTGCTTTCAAAAAGTTCCACCCAAAGGCTGCTGCTGGTAGCGCTCCGTTGAGCTGCGGTGCCACTTTCTGAACGGCAAACCTTTCTGGATCTGCCGTTCTCCTCTTCCTCCTCTTCCTCCTCTTCCTCCGCATTCCTTCACACCTCCTCGATCTCTTTGCCGAGACTGGGACGGCTCATTTCTGACCCCCGGGGGCAAACCATCGGAAACCGGGGAGGAAGTGGCGCCCTCGCGCCTCCGTTGACCTTTACCGCCAACGAGCGGACGGACGTGGACTCCCGTCTCGCCCGCCGACAGATTCGTCTCCTCCCCTTCCCTTCTGGGAACCACGATCCACCGGACGCCGGGGAGAGTTTATTTTCCCGGACGGTGTTCCACAAACCGGCGCCGCGGGAAGGAAACACTTGAGGGAGCGTCTCTCGGTTTCCGACGTCCCCGCGGTCCCGCCACATTCTCTCTCCCACCGCCGCCTCTCGTATTTTCTCTGGCTCGCCCGAGGGATGTTTTCACAAGCGGCAAACGATGTTTGGCCAATAATCAGATACGATCACTTACGCCGCGCCGGAGCCACGGACGGCACGGAGGGAACTCGGCACGCTGGCAGCTGCGTAAATACGTTCCGGGTGGTTGGGCGAGACGGGGGGAAAAGAACCGGTTCAGACTCTCGCTTGTCTCTTTGGGTCTCCGTTCAGCTGCTCTTCAACGGGAATTCAACTACAGATCTAACGCCGCGATAAACCAATTCCAATGCCATCTGGACTATCTTGGTTAAATTTACCGTAATTGCCAGACTATAAGCCGCTTACTCTTTTCACACGCTCTGAACACAAGGGTGTTTACATGGGTGATGCGTTCAGGTGCATCACGTAACTCCGAACTTTCTTTTTTCCTTTTTTCAAATTGGATGGGTGGGGCTTATAGTCAGGCGCGGCTCAATAGTCTGGAAATTACGGTAGTTAAATCGCGACTTTGACAACTCACTTACGCAATGTTTTCAGGTTTTTTTACGTTATCATTTTCGAAAACTTTCACATTGAGATGCGACTTTTTGAAAATACTCCCTGGAAACTAAAGAATTTTTTTTTTTTTTTAAATAGTTATGGAAATGAGTGAAGTTTTTGAAAACAATCTCCCTGTGGAAATGGGAGAAAGCGCAATTTTTTGAAAACGGCGACTCCTTCACCATGATCACGGGGAAAAACGCAACTTTTTGAAAAAGCTCCGTCTCCGAAGAAATGAGAGAAAATGCTACTTTTTGGCAACGCTGACTCCTTCTCCACGTTAGTGGGGATAATGCAACTTTTTGAAAATGCTCCGTCTCTGTGGAAATAAGAAGAAAACTGAACTTTATGAAAACGCTCTCCATGGAAACGGTGGCGAAGGTGACTTCTCTGGAACTCTGACATGGCAAACTACATCGTTTTTAAAAAAACGTTGCCAGGTAAACACAAAATCGACGCGTTTTCATTGGAAACGTTGTCGTGGCAACGGGGTCTAAACTTTAAGTGACGGAGAAAGTTTTCACGCGAGTGTTTTCAGACCGGACCCGCTGAGTGAGACTTGACGAAAAACCCTTCCGGCGCGTCACACGGCTGAAGATGATAAACGTCTCAACCGACCTCGGAAACCGCGGGACATTTCCAGCGTCTCCGGAGACGGATTTTCGAAATCTGATCTCACTGGACACGTGAAACCTTCCAGGCGAACAAAAACTCAAAAAAAGTACCTCGGAGGACGCGAGCAGGGCGACATTGTTTCTGTCTGCATTCGCAAGAAAGCTTCTTCTTCACGTTTATTGAGATCGTAAAGTCGTCCTGCGGATCGTTTACGGCTCCGCCGCCGCACGCGTCCGCTGGCCCAACCGGTAACGCGATCCGAACGGCGGTTTGGGGTTAGCTTAATGCGTTACACAGTCGCCCTATTAAATGTGTCACTCGGAGAAAAACGATCTTCCCTTTTCCGAATTTCCTGCCGTCCAGATGGTTTTTTTCTTCTTCTTTTTGCCGAGGATTATTTATGTGGGGTCGTAAGAACTACGACTCGGAGGCGTTCAGGTAAGCGCGTAAAATTCAGCGCTGTAGTTTCGGCGCGGTCGTGGGCATCTTGGGTTTTGTTGCTCGCAGAAAATTGTCGAAAAGTCGGATTTCCGACATGTTTTGAAGTCGAATGCTGAATCCCCGAGGGGGAAGGAGGAAGTCACGGATACAGAATCACAGGAGCATGTGCAGTAGCGGCATTTTTTAGAAAAGTTTAGTTTTATTCCATTTCTCCTGAAAAAGACATTTTTAATCTCAACTAAGTTTTTTCTGGTTAAATACAGGTAACATTTTTTTTAAATTACAATTTTGACCGAGACAGTCGGAGCATTTTTGAAAAGTTGCATTTTCCAATGTTTCTACGGCGATTTAGCGTTTTCAAAAAGTTGCGTTTTCCCCCCAGCTTCCGTGAAGGCGGAGTCTGAGCATTTTCAAAGAATAGCTTGCCCCCATTTCCACGGAGTCAAAGCATTTTCAAAAAGTTGAATCTTTCCCTGTTTTCAAGTAAACTGAGCATTTTCAAAAAGTTCAAAAAGTTGTGTTTTCCTCCATTTTGGAGACAGAGTCGTTGTGTTTTTGAAAAGTTGTATTTTATCCCCATTTCCATAGAGACCAATTGGGAGTGTTTTCAAAATTTGTATTTTAAAAAGTTGTGTTTCCCCCCCCATTTCCACAGAGTGGCAACTTTTTGAAAGAGTTGCAATTTCTTAAACGGACCATTTAAGAAATTGCATTAGCCACCATTGATATGTAGTCAGACCAGGGTTGTGATTTCCCCCGTTTCCATGGAAACAGCGTTGGAAGCATTTTCAAAAAGTTGTGTTTTCCCCGTTTCTATGGAAACAGAGTCGTGTTTTACCTCCTCCAGTCTGGGCTTGTTTTGGCTTTTAAATTAAAGGAACAGGCACAACGTTACGATACAACATAAAGCCAGAACAGAGTTAATCAGACCTGTACTTAAAAACTGGCACTGATATTTTTCAAATTTGGAGCAGTGAAGTTTGTGAGGATCCGTCTGTGTTCTGGAGCAGTTTGTGCAACTTATGGTCCCGGACAGGTGAGCAGACCATCAGCGAGCAAACACCCAGTAACTGTAACTGTAACTTTGTTCACTTTAAACTGACGCGGCAACGGTTTCACGTGAAAGAGCAAGAACTGGTGTTGCTTTTTGAAAACTGCTCCCAAGGTGAAACTTGATGAAAACACAAATGACTTGAACTCAATGGAAACCGGGGAAAATGCAACTTTTTGAAAAGGCTTCATCTCCGTGTCCACGGTAACGGGGTAAATGCAACTTTTTGAAAAAAGGTACGACTCCATGGAAATGGGGAAGTTTTCGGAAATGGTCCTTGGAAACGGAGGAAAACGGAACTTTTTGGAATTGGTCCAACTGTGTCTCCCTGGAAAACGTGGAAAACGCAACTCTTCTGAAATGGTCTGTATCCATGGAAACGTGTGTGTGTGTGTGTGTGTGGGGGGGGGGGGCGCAACTTTGTGAAAATCCTCCGACTTTGTGGAAACTAGGCAAATGCAACTTTTTGAAAATGGTCCGACTACGTGGAAAGCTCCACAGAACCAACATGTCCAACTACTTTACAGATGAATTTCATTTCTGCGCCAAACGGAAACCAGACGTTTGATCGCGGAGACGTCTAGCGTCGTCTTTAATCCGCGTCGGGACGGAAGACGGGACGGAAGACGGGACGGAAGACGGGACGGAAGACGGGAATCCCGGCGAGTTTTCCTGGCAGGTGCACACTCGGGGTCCAGAATCAACACCTCCTCGTATTTATGATGGCTGACCTCGACACCTCGTCCCTCCTCCTCCTGAAAGATCGAAAAAGTGTCGAGACGTTCCGCGAGCCCGTGCTAAATCCCGCCGAGACGCCGCGGCTCGCCGTTTGTCTCAGCGAGCTTAAAGCCCCGAGTTATTCCTCCCAGGTGTCTCTTCTTTGGATTTGCTTTTCTTTCTCCCGTCAGGCGCCCGCCTTCCCACCCCCCCCCCGCCCCCCACCCCACCCCACCCCGCCAAAACAAAATTTGTGAGACAAAGCCAGACGGAATGGAAACGATCCCAGTCGCAGCCGCGACCCGACCCTCGTCCTCACAGATTGTCGGGCGGCGCTTTTAGCAAACCGGAACATGGAAATGTGACGAGTCATCACTTACCTCCGCCACTGCTGCTGCTGCCGCCGCTGCCGAGTACCCTCAGAGCTCTGAGGGCTGCGGGACCGACGCCGAGCAGCAGCCCCCGCTGAGGGTTTGGCTATCGGCTGCTGGTGGGTGGAGCAGAGAGAGAGAGAGAGAGAGAGAGAGAGAGAGAGAGAGAGAGAGAGAGAGAGAGAGAAAGAGAGAGAGAGAGAGAGAGAGAGATCATGGGAGGAAAACCACGGCTGGAGCCGCGAACGAGTCGGAGGATTCAGCAACGGAGCAGAAGAAGAGAGGAGAAGAGTTCTGACTGCACTTGGAACCGCTCGCCGCATTCTTTGCACGAGTATTCGAGGGGTCGGGGCTTAACGCCGGTTCAGCCGGCGTGGCCTCAGGTCGAGCTCCCGCCGAGGAGGAGGGTCGTTTGTTGTTGTTGTTGTGGCTGCCGGTAGTTTGGGAAAGTGGGAGAAGCTGTTTACGATATTCAAATTTGCATTTTTCTCAGCAGAGATTCCTCGACTGGATTCAAAAGGCTATTTAAAAAGGTACAGGGTTTGAATCCCTACCCCCTACCCGAACCAGGGTTTGAATCCCTACCCCCTACCCGAACCAGGGTTTGAATCCCAACCCCCTACCCGAACCAGGGTTTGAATCCTTACCCCCTACCCGAACCAGGGTTTGAATCCCTACCCCCTACCCGAACCAGGGTTTGAATCCCTACCCCCTACCCGAACCAGGGTTTGAATCCCAACCCCCTACCCGAACCAGGGTTTGAATCCTTACCCCCTACCCGAACCAGGGTTTGAATCCCTACCCCCTACCCGAACCAGGGTTTGAATCCCTACCCCCTACCCGAACCAGGGTTTGAATCCCTACCCCCTACCCGAACCAGGGTTTGAATCCCAACCCCCTACCCGAACCAGGGTTTGAATCCCTACCCCCTACCCGAACCAGGGTTTGAATCCCTACCCCCTACCCGAACCAGGGTTTGAATCCCTACCCACAATCCATCCGTCTGCTACTCCACAGTACAAACAATTATCAATTCTCAGCACCGTTTTTAATCCAAATTATGCAGGTTTGGTGGAGCCCTCAGCAAAGCCATTATCAAGTATCAATACAAGTACTCACCTTTAGCTACTTGCCGATACCAAGTACCGATGCAAGTACTAACTTTTAGCTACTTGCCAATACCAAGTACTGACACGAGTACTAACCTTTAGCTACTGGCCGATACAGAGTACCAATAAAAGTACTAACCTTTAGCTACTTGCCGATACCAAGTATTGATACAAGTACTAACCTTTAGCTACTTGTTGACAACAAGTACATATACCAGTACTAACCTTTAGCTACTTGCCGATTCCAAGTACCGATAAAAGTACTAACCTTGAGCTACTTGTTGATAACAAGTACCAATATCAGTACTAACCTTTAGCTACTTGCCGATACCGAGTATCGATATGAATACAAACCTTTAGCTACTTGTTGAGACCGAGTACCAATACCAGTACTAACCTTTAGCTACTTGCCAATACCAAGTACCGATTGAAGTACTAACATTTAGCTACTTGTTGCAAGATTGTTATCCTACGACACACACACACACAAAAATCCCACACAGCTGCTTCAAATTTGAGAAATTATACTTTGTTCTGTTATTTTGGTTCTTCTACCTTGAGAAAGAGTCGCTTATATATATATATATATATATTTTTTTTTTAATTCTGTTTTCTCAGCATCACAGCAAAACGAGAACACGATGCAGTCGGCTGCATGGAAACACTGAGCTCATACCTGTCTGCTCGCTGGATTCCCGTCCGCGTAGCCATTAGCCTGCCGCTTAGATCCCAACGCCAAGTTTCTCCGGCAACATGAACGGCGGTAATGACCGCCATCAGTCGCCGTCCAACGTTCTGCAATCCACTTCCTTTTATCTTTGGTTTGACAAATCGCAGCCACAAGTAAGATCAAGTGATGATGATTGCTTTGGAGGGGAGGCAACTTTTTGTAAACGCTCAGATGCCGTCTCTGTAGAAAAGGCGGGGAAACGCAACTTTTTGAAAACGCTCCGTCTCCGTTGAAGCAAAAAGTGGTTAAAATGCAACTTTATAAAAATCAGACACAGTGGACAGGTGGAAAAGCAACTTTTTGGAGCAGGGAATAATGCAACTTTTTGCAAGCGATTCACCTCTTACCGTAGAACCGGTGAAAAATGCTAATTTTTTGCAAATGTTCCAATTACATCTCCTTGGAAACGGGTAAAAATGCAACTTTTTGCAAATGCTCAGATTCCGTCCCTATGGAAAATGCTAATTTTTTGCAAATGTTCCAAATCCGTCTCCACGGAAACGGGGAACAGCGCAACTTTTTGAAAATGCTCTACCTTTTCACCACATCTTGGCATCGGCTTTGAGAGGTCAAAGATCAAAGCATCACTACTCTGTGCAATAATGCTTTGAGAGGTCAAAGATCAAAGCATTACTACTCTGTGCAAATTATCTGACTTTTTATTTGATTTTTTTCAAAAACTCCCACCGATCAGCAGACCCACAGCCGTCCAGTTTGGCCGTCATCTGTCAGAACGTCTCATTAAGTCCAACCGAGGAAAACGCAGACCTTTCCTTTTCCTCCTGCGCCTCTTGGCTGAAGCACCGAGGAGACAGAACGTTGGACCGAAACAGAAAAACGTCGTCAGCGTTTGATTAAAGTTCTTCGTCGACGGCTCAGATTTAGACACTTTGCACTTTACTCGGGGCGTCAGAACCGACATCTCGCTCGCAATCCAGCGAATAATTCCAGTGGTGTAAAAGGTAACCACCGACTTGGCACACCTCGGCGATTTCACACTCGACCTCGACCCGAGTCCACCTCTGAGACGCATCGAGGCATGAAAGGTTTGTGAGGTACTCAACGGTCGTACTAATTAAAATACTGGACCCTGGACGACAGTATACTTGTCGGAGCTCAAGCTTAAGGGAGGTAGTTTGACGGAGAGGCTTTGTGGCTCCATCGAGACGAGAACGTAAGCGAGACGCCAGAATCCTCGAGCAGAGGAAGACACAGTAAGAAAGTAATCAGATACTAGTAGTGGGTATCGGCCCAAAACTGTACAGAGTTCTTGTACTCAGAAAAATATGTCCGAAACAACTCGACGAGTACTATGGGATGCTATGCAGCGGTTTGGAGATTCTTTAATATTAATGTCAAAAGTAAGACAGACTGTGAATTATGCTGACAAAAGATAGTTGGTGCAACTCCGGCAACTAAATCACCAGAGACATTTGGACCAGAGTTAGAACGCCGTTTGCTCATGGGTTTAACTGCTCAGTGGATCAGGAGGGTTTCACTCCAATCTGTGCTACATGCTACATGCTAAGGAGTCTCAGGGCTCACACACCAAAGATGCTACATGCTAAATGCTACTTGCTAAAGACTTTCAGGGCTCACACACCATTGATGGTACAATGCTAAAGTGTTTTGGGGCTCGCACACCAGAGATGCTAAATGCTACATGCTAAGGAGTTTCAGGGCTCACACACCAGCGATGTTACATGCTAAAAAGTTTCAGGGCTCACATACCAGCAATGCTAAATGCTACATGCTAAACTCTTTTAGGTCTCACACACCAGCTATGCTACATGCGACAAGCTAAATAGTCTCAGGGCTCAGACACTAGCGATGCTACAAGCTAAAATGTTTCAGAGCTCACACACCAGCAATGCTACATGCTAAATGCTACATGCTAAAGAGTTTCAGTGCTCACACACCAAATGATGCTACATGCTAAATGCTACATGCTAAAGAGTTTCAGTGCTCACACACCAAATGATGCGACATGCTAAATAGTCTCAGGGCTCACACACTAGCGATGCTACATGCTAAAATGTTTCAGGTCTCACACACCAGCAATGATACATGCTAAATGCTACATGCTAAAGAGCTTCAGTTCTCACACACCAAATGATGCGACATGCTAAAGAGTTTCAGGGCTCACACAGCCTTTTTTATCAGTACTCGGTACCATTAAATACCTAAAGGCTAGTACTCGTATCGGTACTCATTCACCCAAAAAGTGGTATCGGTGCGTCCTCGGTGCGGTTTCTTCTCAAAAACATGAACTTTTAGAACCAGTTGTTTTTTTTTTTGGTTTATGATCCAAAACAGACAACAAACTCCACAAAGCACACGCCTAAAACTGCACGAAACGGTCCACGGGGCCGCGTCTCACGAAGCGGATCGTCTTTCCTGCTCTCGGCGAACTGCACTTCTCCCATGTTGGCTGGCGGTCCCGGTTTTAGTCGTCAACAGATGCGTCTCCCGACTGCAGCTACATGATGTCACTACATGAAACGCAGCAAAGTAAATATCGGCCACAGCTGCGAGGCCCAAAAAGACACAAATGCGTTGAGGCAGAACCTGCGAACCCCCCCCACCCCCACCCCCCCTCCTGGAGCAACGTACACAAGCCGACATATGGTTTGAAGTAAGAGGCGAACACATCCGTCAGTGCCGTCTGCAGCACTTCCTCCAAGCGAAACAAGCGAACCCTCAGATTCCTCGCCTCGTGTGGCGACGGGCGCTTCGCTCTCTCACGACCACCTCCAAATTTTTCTGTCTGGCTGTTTAATCCAGTTTGGCTCAGAGTTGGACTCTAACCCCCAACCCCCCCCCCCCCCCCCCCCCCCCACCCCCTCCATGTTTGGAGGACGACTCGAGAGTTTGGGAAAACTGCGAGCAATCGGATACCGACGGCCCCGAAAAGCACCGGATTTGTTTTCATCCAGAAAAAAAAAAAGAGGCCGAGTCAGAGATCTGGCACTTTTCAAAAACTGGCACAGGTGGGTGGCACATAGTTGGCCCCCGCCACCGTCTGAGTTTACCGTCAAACATCGAATTAGCTGGAGAGCTGGCAGGGAGAGTCGTGTGAAAACACTGAGGAAGTCAAAGCCACGATGAAGTTTTCATGCGAGGAACCGAAGTCGTTTCCTGTCGACAACTTTCGCTGGGAAGACCTGAAGCATTTAGGTTTCGTAAAGTTGCAAGTTCAACCGGGCCAAAAAAATATATATAACCAAAAGTGTTCCAAAAGTGTCCTTGTAATGGTTTAAAAAAAATTAGATTTGGTGGAAAGTGACACAAACCCAACCGCTATAGATATACTAGATCTAGATATATAGATATAGATCACTGTAGAGATATTAATCTAGTTCTCACACTTCAAAGGGAAACGCCAGGCGTTTCGCTCACGACCTTGACCGTTCCGGTAAAAGGAGCAGTTGTGAAAACACAGTAATGGCCTGAGCCACTTCAGCAGCGGAATGCGGCTCGTTCAATCGGTCGCCATGTTTTCCTCGAGGTGAAGTCCGGACCAATTACCGCGGCGAAGCGAGGCGCGGGCGCGGGATATGAAAACACCGCGAGAACCCGTCGTTTCCTGTGGCCGTTAGGAGCCGAGGACCCGAAAAACTGTCGGAAAGTAAAACTGGACGCCCCCCCCCCCCCGCCCGCCCCTTTTCCTTGCAATCTTGTTTTATTTATTTATTTAGTGTCAAGTCAGCAGATCCTGAGTAGTTAAGTTTTTTTTTTTTTTTTTAAATGGTTAATTACGGTTGAGGGGAGGTTTTTGGGTAATTTCACATAGCGGCACGCGGTTGGTATTAAGATTCCTGATGTGTGATTAAGTTTAATTTGTTCACCTCAACCTCCTCGTGAAAATCCAAAAAGTCTTCTGTTAATGAACCGCGGCCCCAAAACTCGTTAAGCGAAGTCGTCACGGTCGCATCCTGGTGAAAAACGACCGATGGCGCCGACGGCACCAGAACACGATCCATGATCAGGAGCAGCACTTTATAAAAGTTGTGTTGTACCGATTTCCATGGAGACGATGTTTTGAAATAGTTGCGTTTTCCCACGTTAACGTATTTTCCAAAAGTTAACCCCGCACAATTTCATTAGACATGCAGTCTGTTTTCAAAAAAGTTGCTTTTTCCCCCGACTTTCCGTGGTGACTATTTTTGAAAAGATGCTTTAGGCCAGTTTCGGAGGAGGTGGAGTTGGAGAAAAATTTAAAAAGTTGCATTTTCCCACATTTCCTCGGAGACGGAGTCGTAGCAATTTCGAAAAATTGCATTTTCCCACCGTTTTCACAGAAATGGGGAAAGAGCATTTTTGAAAACTTACATTATCCCCTATTACACAGAGTTTCAGAAAGTTGCTTTTGGCCCATTTCTTGAGAGATGGTGTTGGAGCGTCTTTAGAATGTTGCATTTCCCCCCCGTTTCCATGGTGACGAAGCCATAGCATTTTCAAAAACTTTTGTTATCCACCATTTCCATGGAGACGGAGTCTCAGTGTTTTTGAAAAGTTGCATTTCCCCCCCATGTTTCCATGGAGACAGAGTTTTAACATTTTCTAAAAGTTGCATTTCTCCTCATTTCCATGGAGACGGAGTCGTATTGTTTTCAAAAAGTTGCCTTTTCGCCCTTTTTTATTGAGACGGAGTCGTAGTGTTTTCGAAAAGTTGCCCTTTGGCCCATTTTCATGGAGACGGAGCGCTTTCAAAAAGCTGCGCTTTTGAAAAGCTCCACCAGTCTTCAAGCAAGTAGGTGCTTTCGGTAGCTCTGAGCACCGTTGCCGTGGAAACGGGCCTGAACACCATAACCTGTTCCGGACTTTCAACAGGAGCAACGTGTTTTCAAAAGCTGAGCGTCTCCATCAATCGGACTATTGTGGGTTTTTTCTTCAGGATTGTCGACAGTCGGAAAATCTGGACCACGAGCCGCGACTCTTTTCTTCTTCTGCAACTCGTCTGTCATCGACTTGAAGCGACTGGCTGACGGAGCGGAGACGCGCCTGACGGTGCCAGACGGCAGTACGGAGGGACTTCCAGACCTCGTCTCCGCTTCTCTAAAGGCGGAACTTTTTGAATTCACACGATTAAAGACTTTGTTTCACCTGTGGAGTGTAAATCGTTGACCTAAAAAGCCGCTTTTCGCTATTTTCCACAAAATAAAATGTGTCAGGCGCCATAAAACTTGATTATCCAGATTGAAGGAAAGTTAGTACTCCTGTACTCTGTATAAACAAGGAGCGAAAGGTTAGTACTTGTATCGGTACTCGGTATTGGCAAGGAGTTTAAGGTTAGTACTCGTATATGTACCCATATCAGCAAGTAGCGAAAGGTTAATACTCCTGTACTCTGCATCGGCAAGTAATTTAAGGTTAGTAGTCGTATTGGTACTTGTTATCAGCAAGTAGCTAAAGCCTATTCTGGTATCGATACTCGGTATCTGCAAGTCATTAAAGGTTTGTACTTGGGTTGGTACTTGCATTGATACTCAATATCGGCAAGTAGCGAAAGGTTAGTACTCCTGTACTCGGTTTAAGAAAAGTAGTGTAAGGTTAGTACTTGTATCAGTACTCAGTATCAGCAAATTGCGAACGATTAATACTCCTGTACTCGGTTTAAGCAAGTAGAGAAAGGTTAGTACTTGAATCAGTACCCAGTATCAGCAAGTAGCGAACGGTTAGTACTCCTGTACTTGATATAAGCAAGTAGCGAAAGGTTAGTACTTGTATCAGTACTCAGTATCAGCAAGTAGCGAAAGGTTAGTACTCGTATCTGTACTCGTATCAGCAAGTAGTGAAAGGTTAGTACTCCTGTACTCTGAATCAGCAAGTAATTTAAGGTTATTACTCGTATTGGTACTTGTTATCAAAAAGTAGTTAAAGCCTAATCTGGTAGCGATACTCGGTATCTGCAAGTCATTAAAGGTTAGTACTTGTATCGGTACGCTGTATCGCCAAGTCGCTAAAGGTTAGTACTTGCATTGATACTCAATATCGGCAAGTAGCGAAAGGTTAGTACTCCTGTACTCGGTATAAGCAAGTAGTGAAAGGTTAGTACTCGTATCAGTACTCGGTATCAGCAAGTAGCGAAAGGTTAATACTCTTGTACTCGGTTTAAGCAAGTAGCGAAAGGTTAGTACTCGTATCTGTACTCGTATCAGCAAGTAGCGAAGGGTTAGTACTTCTGTACTCTGCATCGGCACGTAATTTAAGGTTAGTACTCGTATTGGTACTTGTTATCAAAAAGTAGCTAAAGCCTAATCTGGTATCGATACTCGGTATCTGCAAGTCATTAAAGGTTAGTACTTCTATAGGTACTCCAGAAAAAGTACAGGAACCACATGTGGCTCTGGAGCCGCAGGGTTTGACTTCAGGTCTAAATATTCATGTTTAGAAAAGACAGAATGTCGTGAATTAAAACATTTTAACACGCAGTTTTCAAAAGAGCCCTGAAACCAGTTGGTACCGAATCGTGTCCTCAACTTTTCCTCGGGTTTTCATCGACGGTTAAAACTCTCCACGGTCTTTTCGGCGCGATCCTCCATGTTTTCTCGCGGTCGTCCGACTCTCCGTCTCGCGGTCCGTCGGCCTTGAACATGAAGCGAGGGTCTCGCTGCCCATCGACACGAGGGAACGCCGCGGCTTTAAGAGCGGCTCCCCATCCAAGGTTTTATTTATTTGGCTCCGAGCTGAAGCCAATCGCTTCGCTCTGCGTTTCATTCCTCCGCCGGCCTTGGGACGGCGGCCAGATTAGTGCGGCGAGAAAAAAAAAAAAAAAAACACTCGGCGTATGAAGGTGAGAAGTTCCTTATTATGTTTTGGACGGACTTCGGTGTATTTCTGTCAGAGTTAGAACGCCGCCTATACTTGGTACCGGCAAGTAGCTAAAGATTAGTACTCATATCAGTACTCGGTAATGACAAGTCGCTAAAGGTTAGTACTGGTATCCGTACTTGGTATCTGCAAGTAGTTAAAGATTAGCATTCGTATCGGTACTTGGTATCGGCAAGTCGCTAAAGATTAGTACTCGTATCGGTACTGAGTAATGACAAGCAGCTAAAGATTAGTACTCATATCAGTACTTGGTAATGACAAGTTGCTAAAGGTTAGTACTCGTATCGGTACTTGGTCTTGGTAAGTAGCCAAAGGTTAGTACTCGTATCGGCAAGTTGTTAAAGATTAGTATTGGTATTGGTACTTGGTGTTTCCAAGTAGCCTAAGGTTACTAATGTATCGGTACTTAGTATCTGCAAGTAGCCCAAGGTTAGTACTGGTATCGGTACTTGGTATCTGCAAGTAGTTAAAGATTAATACTGGTATCGGTACCTGGCGTCTCCAAGTAGCCTAAGGCTACTACTGGTATCGGTACTTGGTTTTGGCAAGTAGCCAAAGGTTAGCACTAGTAACGGTACTTGGTATCGGCAAGTAGCCAAAGGTTAGTACTGGTATCGGTACTTGGTATCTGCAAGTAGTTAAAGATTAATACTGGTATCGGTACCTGGCGTCTCCAAGTAGCCTAAGGCTACTACTGGTATCGGTACTTGGTATCGGCAAGTAGCCAAAGGTTAGTACTCTGATCAGTTAGTAGCTGAAGTTTAGGACCTGTATCGGTGCTCAGTATTGATAAGAAGCCAAAGGTCAGTACTTTAAAAAAAAAAAAGTGGTATCGGTGCACCCATAGCATGAAACCCTGGTGTGTGCACGTACTTCGTAGTGAGAATAAACTCCCGTTGTCTGAAATTCGGGACGGGCAGCTGGAGATGAACGTCAGAAATATTATCGCTCAGCGAACATTGAGCCAAACTCCCGTCTCTTTTTTACTTTTATTTTACGAGACATGAACGTCGGAGCTGTCCGGACTGATTCCGGGATCGTTTTCACATAAACGATGGCGTCTCGTTCCCCCTCCGGCAGATCCTACAGGAGACGGAGGGTGAGAGCGTACACGCTGTCGACTCTCCGGGTGTATTACATACTTTGAACTACAGTACCCAGACCACAGGTATTTCAGGCCCCACGTGGTGAAACACGGAATCCTTAAAAGACAACAAGGAGATCAGAGGGCTGCCTTAAGGCTCCGACTCCGTGGAAATGGTGGAAGCGTAACTTTTTGAAAACAGTCCGACTCTCTCGCCATGGAAATTGGGGGGGGGAAATGCAACTTGTTCGAAATGCTCAAACTCCGTCTCTATGGAAAAGGGGGGAAATGCAACTTTTTGAAAAGGATCCTTCTGCATGGAAATGGGGAAAAAAAAAATGCAACTTTTTAAAAATGCTCCAGGTCTGTCTCCATGGAAACCGGGGAAAATTTTACTTTTTGGCAACGCGCCGACTCAGTCTCTGTGGGAAACACAACTTTTTGAAAAAACTCCCACAGCATCTCCATGGAAACAAGGGCAAAACAACTTTTCGAAAATGCTACGACTGTGGAAATGGTGGAAACGTAGCTTTTTGAAAACAGCCTAACTCTCATGGAACTGGGGGGGGGGGGGGGGGACACAATTTGTTAAAAAAAAAAGCTCCAAATCTGTTTCCATGGAAACAACTTTTTGAAAATGTTCCGTCTCGATGGAAATGGGGAAAAAACTACTTTATAAAAATGCTCCGACTGTGGAAACGACGGGAAAAGCAACTTTTGAAAAAGCTACATCTGTGGAAACGTAGCTTTTTGAAAACAGCCTAACTCTAATGGAACTGGGGGGGGGAACCCAACTTGTTAAAAAAAAAAAGCTCCAAATCTGTTTCCATGGAAACAGGGGGAAACAACTTTTTGAAAATGTTCCGTCTCGATGGAAATGGGGAAAAAACTACTTTATAAAAATGCTCCGACTGTGGAAACGACGGGAAAAGCAACTTTTGAAAAAGCTACATCTGTGGAAACGTAGCTTTTTGAAAACAGCCTAACTCTCATGGAACTGGGGGGGGGAACCCAACTTGTTAAAAAAAAAAAGCTCCAAATCTGTTTCCATGGATACGGGGGGGAAACAACTTTTTGAAAATGTTCCGTCTCGATGGAAATGGGGAAAAAACTACTTTATAAAAATGCTCCGACTGTGGAAACGACGGGAAAAGCAACTTTTGAAAATGCTCGGCTATAACCATATACATCGGGGGAAATTGAGCTTTTTTTTCAGAACAACTCCATCTCCGTGTCAAAAAGTGGATCGTGGCTGCTGCTGCGACCCAAGTCATTTAATTAACCAACAGAAATGCAAAAGTTTATTCGATTTGTGGCTCGCTGGAGAAGATTCTTAAAATCACACAATTAAAATTAAAGTCTGGACGAACACAGAAAACCAGAAGTGTTCTCCTCCAGGCAACTTCCAACACCTGTAATTTGACACCAGCCTCATGGCCTTGAGCAGATGTCCATGTAAGGAAATCTCTGAAGACTTTTTCCACTAAGAGGTGTGCTAAACCGGATTATTTGGCACTGATAATGAACGATTAAATATATATATATATATATATTGTTGGACACCATGTTGGACACCAAAAAGTTCCGCGTCTCCTCTCAAAAGGCAAATCAAAATTCCACAAGACGAAAGCCCCGAGTCGGCAGATTTCCCGAGTCGTCGCGAGCAGACGGAGGAGGAGTGAAGTGACTGTGAGAACGTCAGAACAGAGACAAGAAGGATAATAAGAACACGGCCGGGCCTGAAAGGGGGAAAAAAAAAGAAAATAAAAACACACACACTTAGAGAGAAAAAAAAAAAAAAACGACCTCCGATGGTTCTGGTAAGCTCGACTGTCTGGAACCTGTTTGTCCAGCTTTTCACTCTCGCTTCATTCGCCAAGGAGGACAAGTTTTTATTGGCGCCGGCCGACGCAGAGAGGTTACACACCAGGCTGAGCGCGGAAAGAAACCTGCGAGGCAGATTTTGAAACGGAAGCTGTTAGCATCTCCTAGCATTTTAGCATTTAGTGTTCTAGGCAGTGATACTCTGAAATGACCCATTTTTACTCTTTCCAAAACCGTCGTCAGATCAGACGTTTTAATTTCCCTCTGAGGATCAATAAAGTAAATCTATCCATCACACACACACACTCTCTATCTGCAAGCCCACCTGACCCGCCCCTTCTCCACTCTCAGCCAATCACAGGCCAACCCGCCCTAACGACGCGTTCAGGCGACACAAAAGATTCAAAGCCAACAACACATCATGACTGAACCTCATCATCGCAACGAGAACACAACTGCAGAGACGTTACACGACTTTGAGTTCTGAGTAAAAAAGTATATTGGCAGGAAGCTCCGCCCCCTTTTTTTGTTTTTTTAGCAAGACCGGTTGTCGTTTTTATATTGAGACATGGGGGTGTTGTCGGCAGCTATTGAAAGTCACTAAGGAAGTAACTTGTTACTTTTCGAAGCAAGTAATCCGTAAAGTAACCAAGTTACTTTGTAAAGGAGGAGCTAGTAATTCGTAATCAGATTACTTTTTCAAGGTAACTGTGGCAACAGTGGTCACGGTCACCACAAATGTCTGACGCCGTCAGAATTTGATCGCGGGTTGTCTTTTGGTCACAAGACCATGACGACGTCCGTCCTGGAATCGGTGTCACAGTGCGACGTAGAACCACCGATTTAGAACCAAGACCAAAGATATCGACACGATACTCTTGATTGTTATCCTTCGTCTGGGACCAAAGACCAAAGATATCGACACGATAGTCTTGATCGTTATCTTTCATCTGGGACCCAAGACCAAAGATATCGCCACGATACTCTCAAATGTTATCTTTCGTTGGGGACCCAAGACCAAAGATATCGACACGATAGTCTTGATTGTTATCTTTCATCTAGGACCAAAGACATCGCCACGATACTCTTGATTGTTATCTTTCATCTGGGACCCAAGACCAAAGATATCGACACGATACTCTCGATTGTTATCGTTTGTCTTGGACGGCCAAAAACCACAGCGTGTAGCGGACTTAAGAAACGACGACGGATTTGTTAAACTCTTTCCCGACGCTGTAAGTCGAGGTCCGACAGTTTTGTTTTTAAAGTAGAACAGACAAAATGAAGTAACGTCTCAGAACCAAATGCTGGAGTTCTCTCCAGTATTCATCTGACCGCTACCCGACCCCCCCAACCCCCCCCCCTCAAGCTCGGGACTGCAGCCCAGACGCCCATTACGAGTTCTCAAAACACACGTGTGCGCAAAACAAGTCCAAAGTCCTTTATAGGTTTTCATTTCAAATTAAGTCAAATACCACAGTCTAATGACGCCCGTCTGAGACTACTGCAGTAACGATCAGGGTTCTACCGATAAACACTAGAAAAAAAAAACAACCCTGAACTGTACCTAATGACAGTCAACACGTTGAGTCCTGGGCCGAGGCGGGACCCGGCGTAACGACACGGAGTCGGTGGAGTCGGTTACATGAGATCCAGCCGGCAGGGGGACTAATTGACTACATGTGTGCGTGGAGGCAGTTTGCCTTCCTTTTTTGGGCGACTGGTATTTATAGCATTTTTCTCATGAGTCGTTCAGAAAAGAAAAGAAAAGAAAAGGAAAAGAAATCTGGCTGGACCGTGGCCGTCTTAATATCAGTCAGGGTACAGCATGTGCTTCGTCCAGACCACCAAAGACGAGCACGTTGAGAGACGGGTGCAAAACGCAACCGAGACGTTTGGTCTGGTTTAAGAGAAAAATCATCAAACAACAGGTCAAACGCAGTATAAATACGTGGAAGGGTGTATAATAGTCCCAACAAAGTACCTGAAATCAGACAGAGATTACTAGAAATGGCACACAGGTGAGGAGACAGAGGGAGGACGGTTCTGGAATGTTACTGGATGATCTTGTTTTGAAAAGAGGCTTTGGATCTGGGCCTCGGATTGGACCGTTTACATGGAACGTTGTACTGAACTAGTACTTACTGTACCACTAACCCAGCATTAACCCAATCCTAATCCTAACTCAATTCCAACCCCAATCCAACATTTGACCGAACACTAATCCAATGCTAATCCAACCCCAACCTTAACCCAACCTTAATCCGAACCCAACCCCAATCTTCGCCCAGCCCTAATCCAATCTTAACCCAACTCTAATCCGGATCCAACTCCAATCTTCGCCCAGTCCTAATCCAATCTTAACCCAACTCCAACCTTAACCCAGCTCTAACCTAAGCTTCACCTAAGTTGAATTGTATTCAATTAACCCAATCCTAATCAAACCCCAACTTTAACCCATCACTAATCCAACTGTACCCCTAAACTCAGCCTTAACCCAATCGTAACCCAGCCCGAAACTTAACCCAACCCGAACCTTAACTCAACCCCAACCTTAACCCAGACCTAACCCAACCCAGCCCAAATCCAACTCCAACCATGACCCAGCTCCAACCTTAACCCAGTCTTAACCCAACCCAACTCTAACCGTAACCCAACCCCAACCTTAACCCAGCCCTAATCAAACCCCAACCTTAACCCAGCCCCAACCCAACCCCAACCTTAACCATCATTAATCCGACCATCCCCTAAACTCAGCTTTAACCCAACTCAAACCCAACCCTAAACTAACCTTAACCCAATCCCAAACTTAGCCCACCCACAACCTTGGCCCCACCGTCCCGGTGTTAGCCCGAGCCCGCTGAGGGGGTTGGCGGTCTTCCCTGTGTCCTCAGGCTCTGGTGTCAGGTCGGACCAAGAGGTTCGACCTGCTAGCCAAGCACGTCCGCTGGTTTGGTTAATTAGTCAACACCGCCGTCATTAATCCTCAGATCCTGTCACACCGAAGATGAAGAAACGCTCACCTTGTTGACGTTGGATGCTCCTCGTTTGACTCCGGCTCATCAGCAGGTTCCAGGTCAAACAGGAAGTGGGCGGTCCTTAAGCCTTTCAGGGTGAAGTGAGTGGAACAAACCAAGTGTGACGGAGATTATATTATTCTAGGACTCTGGCGGGATTGTAAAATAGTGGCGAGAAGACGGGACATAAAGCCGAAGGAGGTCGTCTTCGCTTGTTCGGTCCACAAAAGAAGCAAGTTCTTCTGCCAAGAGTGTCCAAATATTTAGTCTAATTCCTTATTATTGTGTACTTTTGGAGTCCAAACACCTCCTGGACGAGCCTTTCCTTCCCGTCTTCTGATTTCCTGTGTGGATCCCCTCACAACCCAACTTCACACCAACTCTACATCCTCCCGTGAAGTGTTCCCTCTTGGGTTTTCTATTAAGGATTACAGTAGTACCGTATACACAGGATGCACACTTTCGTCTTCATGCCTCGCCGTTGATATTTGGCACCGGTACCACCCCCCCCCCCCCCCCCCCCCGCCCCCCCGCCCCCGCCTCGGCAAGCGCTCATTTATTTTTTCACAGGGTGTTTTCTGGCAGCCGCCGCTGGGACCGGCTGGCTTCGCCGTCCAAGCTAAACAGGAGGGGAGTTGAATCGAGGCCTCGACATGAACTAATTTTGCCTTTGACACTAAAATTTTAAGAGGTATGAAACCTCTACTGCATTTAAAATAATACTTTCTTTGGATTATTTCCAACTTCTGACGCATCCGCTAAAAATAACGAACTGGTCGATAGCTTCTCATTTTTAACTTCAGAATTGAGCTTCTCGCCGATACCGAGTACCGATACCGAGTACCGATACCAAGTACTAACCTTTAGCTGCTTGCCGACAGACAACCGAAATGAGTACAAACCTTTAGCTACTTGCAATTACAGAGTACCAATACCAGCACAAACCTTTAGCTACTTGTCGATACCGAGTACCGATACAAGTCCTAACCTTTAGCTTCTTACTGATACCGAGTATCAATACCAGTACTAACCTTTAGCTACTTGCTGATACCGAGTACCGATACCAGTACTAAACTTTAGCTACTTGCTGATACTGAGTACCGATACCAGTAATAACCTTTAGATACTTAATACAGAGTACCAATACAAGTACTAACCATTAGCTACTTGCAGACAGACTACCGAAAGGAGTACAAATCTTTAGCTACTTGCCGATACAGAATACCGATACCAGTACGAACCTTAAGGTACTTGCCGATACCGAGTACCGATACAAGTACTAACCTTTAGCTTCTTACTGATACCGAGTAGCAATACCAGTACTAACCTTTAGCTACTTGCTGATACTGAGTACCGATACCAGTACGGACCTTAAGGTCCTTGCCGATACAAGTACTAACCTTTAGCTACTTGCCAATACCGTGTACCGATACCAGTACTAACCTTTAGCTATTCGCTGATACTGAGTACCGATACCAGTACGGACCTTAAGGTCCTTGCCGATACAAGTACTAACCTTTAGCTACTTGCCAATACCGTGTACCGATACCAGTACTAACCTTTAGCTATTTGCTGATACCGAGTACCGATACCAGTACGGACCTTAAGGTCCTTGCCGATACAAGTACTAACCTTTAGCTACTTGCCAATACCGTGTACCGATACCAGCACTAACCTTTAGCCATTTGCTGATACTGAGTACCGATACAAGTAATAACCTTTAGCTACTTGCCGATACAGAGTTCCGATATCAGTACTCATTTCCCGCGAGTCCGTTATCAAAACGAAGCTCTGAATTTGGCGACGCCAAAGCAGAGCAAGTTGAAACCGAGAAGAAAACAGGAGTATCGTTACCATAACAGAGAATTCATAAACTCACCTTCTGGAGAAAGTTGACTTTATTGATTGCCGGTTATTAAAGTTAATAACGGGATGTGGGTCGGTCAGAACTCCTTCCTGACCCTGCGCTGGTTTTACCTTGGCCTTGCCTCGGTCGTCTCCGCGCCGACCATTGGACACCAGCCTCACCGGTTCTGTTGAGAAGGGGGTTAATCCCTCGTGGGCTTCTGGGGATTAAGGTCAGACTGGAAATTGTCCAAACGGGGAGAAGTGGAGCACCGGGACACGAAGGTAGAAACATTTGAGACGTCCAGTTGTTTGGGCTGTGGGGGGATGGGGGGGATGGGGGGGGATCGATCTCGGCGCGTGCTGGAAAGCTGGTAATCTGGGAAGTTTGCTTTCCTCCGTTTCCCAACGCCTGTTGATCAGTGCAAGATTAACAACGTGACGACCAGACTGCCGTGCAGCGCTCCAGGAATTCCTCCTGGGAAGGGAGCCAATCGCGAGAGAAAGAAGGACGGGGTGGACGGAGTATATCTCGACGCATCAACGAAGGTGAAACTACCAGGGTAGATTAGAGGAGTGCAAATGGAACAGAAAAATTAGGATTAAACAAAAGAAAGGAAAAAGTACAGAAGAAAAAAAGACCAAAAACACAAACAAAAAAATCTAGTATAGCTCAAAGTACTGCAACAACGGGAAGGTAAAGATACAGTCCTCCTGGAAACGGTCCAATCACAAGAGAAAGACGAGGAGGGAAAACATCTCATGACATTTTGCTGCATTTCTACCGACGTACGTCTATATGATCACAGGACTAGTGTGGGTCAGGATTAAAACTTCTGAAACCTCACACACCAGCAATGCTACATGCTAAATGCTACATTCTCAAGAGTTTCAAGGCGCACATGTAGGTGATGCTACGTGCTAAGCTGCTTCAGGACTCGCACACCAGCAACAGTACATGCTATTAGAAAAAGTGATAAAGGAAAAAAAAAAAAAAATAAAACAGAAAAAAGCAGAAAATTAAAAGGAAAAATATTAAAGTATACCGAAAAATAAAAAGGAACAAAAGAGAGAAAGGATCTAATGATAAAAAACAAAAGAGAAAATAATGTCAGTGAGAATGAAAGGTGTGACCAGAACACTCACCAGACGGTTGGGAATCACCCGACTCCTTGACCGAGGCCCCCCTCTGGTGGCCGCCTCAGGCATTACAGGTGGGTCACGAGACCTTTCACAATAGCGTTCATACATGTCTAGTCGTAAAATCCTCTAAAATGAGCCTTAAGATTACTTACATTGTGATTGATTGTAATGTTGAAAAAAAAAAACAACTTTTTAAAGATAAATGCATCAATATAAAAACTGAAAGTTTTTTTTTATTTTAAAAGAGGCAAAATTTGACAAAGATTTAAAAGTAAAAATATATACATATAAAAAAGATGTTTATTGAAGCTAAAGAGGATCTATTTTGTGGCTAAACACCGACATCATAATTAGCACAACTATATTGGGATTATTTCCTTGAGTACCTGAATAGTGGACATTTATTTCACTTTATTTTTGTATAAAACTTTACCAAGTCACAGCATACTTAATTGAATTTTCCACATGTTTTGATATACTTTTTGAATGAGGGAACCTTTTGTAGTTTTTGTGCAATTTTTGAGTACGTTCTTCGTAATGTACCTGCCTCTATAAATTAAATTGGGATTATTTCCTTGAAGTTATCTCAATTAGTGAGGGGGGGTGGGTGGGGGAGGGGGAGGGGGGGCACAACAAAATCCAGAAACTACCCGATGCGATCACATGCCTGGTAGTTTTCCATGGCAGGTTTATTTACACCAACAGACAGTAACGAGCTGGAATCTTCCGGCAGGAAGAGGAATGTAACGCGGCGCGACGGCTTGCTTTTTAATCCCCGGCGAGGCGCCCGTCCTCGCCGAGCCTCACCGCCCCGCTGCACACCAGCTCCAGCGCCTCGGGGAACGCCCGGTGCTCGGCCTGCCGGATCCGGTCCGAGAGGCTCTCCTCGGTGTCCCCGCCCAGCACGGGCACCGCCTCCTGCACCACGATGGCGCCGGCGTCCACCTCCTCCTGCGAGGGGGAAAACAAAAAAACAAACACCCGGGGGCCACGTGAAACCGCCACGTCTGGGATTGGTAAAAATCTGGCGTGTGATCTCTACGGGCTTACCGCGACGAAGTGCACGGTGCAGCCGCTGACCCGGACGCCCGCCTGCAGCGCCTGCTTCTGGGCGTTCACGCCCTTGAACGACGGCAGCAGCGACGGGTGGATGTTCAGGAGTTTCCCTGTTGAGGAAGAGGAAATGAAGTCATTCTTCCTCAATGGATGGAATCACACGCACACACACACACACACACCGTTCCACTTCTTGACAAAGGTCCCCGTGAGGATCCGCATGAATCCCGCCAGGCACACCAGCTGCACGCCGAACTCCTCCAGCACGCGGTCGATGGTGGCGTCGAACTCCGCCCGGCTCCCGTACAGCTTGTGGTCCACCACCTGGACGGAGGGGACACTGGTCAGCGAGGACGCGCCGATACCCGATACTGCAGCTCGTACTCGTGGAAGCCACCACCGATACAACCCGGCAAATATGTGACGCCAGCAGGTAGAAGACGAGGCCTTACTGCATTTAATATGTCCTCGTATCAGTACTCAATATCTGCAAGTAGCAAAAGGTTAGTACTGGAATCGGTAATCGATATCGGCAAATAGCTAAATGTTAGTACTGGTATCGGTAGTCGATATCGGCAAGTAGCTAAATGTTAGTACTGGTTTCGGTTATCGATAAAGCCAAGTAGCAAAAGTTTAGTACTGGTATCGGAAATCGTATCGGTACGTCCCTACAAAACACGATCACCTCAGACTCCAAGCAGTGTCTCTTGCATTTTGACTTGCTGCGCTCGCAGTACTGTGCCTCAATATGTGCGGAATAGCCGTGGCCATAATCTACCATGTCTCCTAAGCAGTACAACACAATCAGAATGCGATAAAACTTTCAGGAAAGAAAAAACAAACATTGAAATATATGAAATAATCGGATTGAAACCTGAATAATTCTGAACAACGTACTTCAAGCTGCACACAAGTCTGGAGATGGAAGAAGACAGAACTGGTGTACTATTGAGAGTATTGCAAGATCGTCATTATTAACAAAATTGTACCTTTTGGCCTGTAACGGCTCGTTCAAGGATTTTTAGAAAAGCAAATTTTGTTTTTGACAGATTTTAGCTTCAGAGAACGGTTGATTTCCTGCAAATTTTCAAATGAGAGTCGTTGCTGTGATACATTCAGGGACCCTCGGAATTTTGAGTATCTGATCGCCAGGAAAAAAAAAAAAAAAAAAAAAAGTTTTGCTTTATAACTGGGATTACCCGGGTCTGGATGCCTGCCAGCGACGCCCTCTTCAGGCCCTGGACGCCCGGCCGGTTGGAGATGACCACGGCGATCTCCGCCGAGCTGCTGGGGCGCCGGGCCTGTTCGATCAGCGCCTGCAGGTTGGTACCTGGAATCACGACGATATTTAGCTGAGGCGCCGCACACGGCATCCTTACACGGACAATAGTGGCATTCCAACCTTTCAAAATAAAGGTTAAAGCAGGGGTGTCAAACGTACGGCGACCAAGCCTCACCTGTACCGGAGATGAGAACAGCCACTCTCGTCTTCTTGCGGGGAAGAGTCCCGTCGCCGTGGTAACCGCCGTTCTTGTCCACGGCGGCGCTCGCCAGGGCGTGTTTGAGGTTACGAACCGTCACAGGCTCGGCTCCTGCACAGATTTTTTATTTCATTTTTCAAAATTTACTTTAACGTTGGAAGATCGAATGTCAGAGCCGGACGACGCCCCCCCGTCGCCTCGAGCGTCTCACCGGCTTGCTTGCGAGACAGCGACCCGACGAGCCACGCCTCCTCGTGGGCCCGGACCTGGCGCAGCACCGTCTGGGCGTGGGGCGGGGCGACCACCAGCACGGTGCCCAGGCCGCAGTTGAAGGTGCGCGCCATCTCCTCCTCGCTCAGGCCGCCTTCCTTGTAGAGCCAGGAGAAGACGGGAGGGACGCTCCAGCGAGTGGCGTCTGGGACACGCGAGATCGGAAAACTTAGATACGGTGTCCATGGAGACCGAGCCTTTTCAAAAAGTTGTCTTTTCCCTATTTCTATGGAGTGTATGCAAAGAGTTGTGCTAGCCCTGTTTACGCCGAGTCTGAGCTTTGTTTCGAAAAGTTGCATGTCCTCTTTCCAGAGAGTTTGAGAAGTTCCAATCCCCCCGCCCAAATTTTTTTTTATCAAAAATTGCACCCCTTATTTTCCATTTCTGTTTCGTTTCCATGGAGACAGAATGTTTCACACAGTTGCGTTTTTTCTTGTTTCCACGGAGACCGAGTCAGAGCATTTTCAAAAAGATTGCGTTTCCCCATTTTCAAAAAGTTACATTCTCACCCGTTTCCACGCAGTGCTTTCAAAGAGTTTCGAAATGTTGCGCTCTCGTGTTAGCGTTCCGCGTCGTACCTAAATCCACCGCGAGCTCCTTGGGCAGGACTCGAGGGACGTTCTCCAGAAGTCCTCCGCCCGTGACGTGGGCGAACGCCTTCACCGCGCCGCCGCGGAGGATCGGGAGGAGCAGGCGGCTGTAGATCTTAGTTGGCGTCAGCAACACGTCGCCTGGAACCACGACGGGAGATTTAGCGAACGAGACGACAAAAGGCACTCGATGGCACTTTTTAAAACTCACCGATCGTCTGATTCTGCGTCCCGAAGGGCGCCGGCGACTCATATCCGAGCCCCGCCCTCTCCAGGACTTTCCGCACGAGGCTGAAACCGTTGCTGTGGACTCCGGAAGACGCCACCCCGATCAGCTGGTCGCCCTCGGCGACCTCCCCCAGCCGGGGCAGGAGCTCCGCTCGCTCCGCCGCGCCCACGCAGAACCCGGCCAGGTCGTACTCCCCCGGGGCGTAGACGCCCGGCATCTCCGCCGTCTCGCCGCCTGAGAACGCGGAAGTGCTTGAAAATACGGGAAAGAAAAAAAAAAAAAAAAAAAAAAAAAAACTCCGTTCACGCGCCGCCGACTCACCTAGCAGGGCGCAGCCGGCCATCTCGCACGCTTTCGCGACGCCGCCGACCACCGCCGCCGCCACGTCCACGTCCAGTTTGCCGCAGGAGAAGTAGTCCAGGAAGAAGAGCGGCTCGGCGCCGTGAGCCAGCACGTCGTTCACGCACATGGCGACCAGGTCCTGGCCGAGGCCGCCGTGCTGCCGGCAAGCCTGCGCGATCTGAGAATCAAGCGTGTGGCGCCCCCCGGGGGTCGGGGTCAGTACTGGGCCCCTTCAGGCTTTTACATGAATGACATCGTGCACGCGAGCGTCACAACCTTGAGTTTGGTCCCGACTCCGTCGGTGCCGGACACCAGGATGGGGTCGACGAATCCGGCGGCTTTCAGGTCGAAGAGTCCGGCGAATCCTCCGAGTTCCGCGTTACAACCTCAAAACCAAACAAACAAAAAGCAGATGATGATGACACGAACATGATTATTTCGGCCATTTTGAATTGCGCGGCGAGGTTGACGTTACCGGCTCGAGAAGTCGCCTTGGCCAGAGGCTTGATCATGTCCACCAGCTTGTTGCCGGCGGCGATGTCCACGCCGCTGTCTTTGTACGTGAGACCTCTGTGGGAGATGGAGTGGGATAGCTCCGTTAGAACGAACCAGGAAAACAATCGGATCGACGGCGACAGACGACGGGGAACCGACCCCTCCCCCCACCTGTTCAGGGCGCCCAGATGTGCGATGGCGCGGTGTCCGATGTCCCGCCTGAACACGGCGCCGGGGAACCCGACGGCCGCCACGCCCCGATTGGCCGCTTCCAGCGCCGCCTCCAGCGTCGGTTTGACCGCGGTGACCGTCAAGACCCGCCCGCCGCTGGAGACCACGCCTCCGTCTTTTAGCGCGGTGCCGGCGTGGAAAACCTGCGCCCCGGAGTCCTCCACCTGCGACAGACCTGCTCGAAAAAGGTCAGATTGACGTCAGATCGCCGCCGCCGCCGGGAGATCGGACAGGTGATCTGGACCCGCCGTACCCGTGATCGCCACTCCCTTCTTGTACGAGCCGGGGTAACCGGCGCTCGCCATGACGACCGTCACCGCGGAGCTGTCGCGGTGCCACGCGGGGGCGCTGGAGGACAGCTTCCCACTCATGGTGCTCAGGATGACGTCGTACAGGTCGCTCTGCATCAGCGGCAGCAGCACCTGGAGAGACGGCGGGGATTAGAAAACGACATCTTGTTCGTACGACAGTTTCAAGTTTACAACGGAAACGGCGGAAACACTGACAACGATGTCGTCATTAGCATGTTGGGCCACGAGTTGGCGCCGTCGTTCGCTTTTGTAACGCACGCATACACACAAAAATCTGCTATAAATATTAATAATGGGAGTGCAAGGACATCGATACGGCGTTTCCACGAAGATGGAACACTGACGAAAAGTTGCGCTTCTTCCCGTTTCCACGGAAACGGAGCATTTTTAAAAAGTCACGGTTTCCCTGTGAGACAGAACGTTTACAAAGGAGATGGAGCGCTTACAAAAAGTTTTGTTGTCTACTGATTCCATGGAGACAGACTGATTCCGAAAAGTTGCATTTTATACCGTTTCCATGCAGACAGAGTGTTTACGAAAAGTGGCGCTCACGGACACACAAACTACCTGACACTCAGGGTCTCCGAAGCGACAGTTGAACTCCAGCACTTTGGCGCCCTGCTTGGTCAGCATTAATCCAGCGTACAGCACACCTGCAACGACCCGACACGGAATTAAAGGCTGGGGACAATCCAGGGGGATTATCAATCCAGGCGAAGCGACACGGACCCACGTACGGCGCCCCCTCCTCTCTCATCCCGTCCACCGTCTTCTGGAGAACACTGTGTGTGATGTGCTGCAGCAGCTCCTGGCTCACCTGCGCCAGATGAACAGATTACATCACACTCTTCGTTTATGAATGAAACAATGAAGGGGGGGGGTAATCCCGGTACCTGAGGGGTGGGGCAGTAAGCCCCCATCCCGCCCGTGTTGGGCCCCTCGTCTCCGTCCTGCAGCCGCTTGTGATCCTGTGCCGGAGGCATCGGGCACACCGAGAGCCCGTCGCTGAAACACAGACACTGCAAACACACACAAGCGTAAGTGTCACACACACACACACACACACACACACACACACACACACACACACACACACACACACACACACACACACACACACACACACACACACACACACACACACACACACACACACACACACACACACACACACACACACACACACACACACACACACACACACACACACACACACACACGCACACGCACACACACTCTACTCACAGAGACTTCCTCCCCCTCCAGCAGCTCCTCCACCACCACCGTCTCTCCCGCGCTGCCGAACGCTCGCTCCTTCAGGAAACACGGCAAATAATTAATCTGGGACATTATTGTGTTTCGCACGCCGATATTTTCAGTTTTCCATCTTTAATCTGATTAATGGCAGATATATACATGTCGACACTTGGTATCAGAAAGTAGCTAAAGGTTAGTACTCATATCAGTACTCAGTATCGGCAATTATCTAAAGGAGAGTACTCGTATCAGTAGTCAGTATCAGCAAATAGCTAAAGGTTAGTACTTGTATTGGTACTCGGTATCGACAAGTAGCTAAAGGTTAGTACTTGTATTGGTACTCGTATCGACAAGTAGCTAAAGGTTAGTACTTGTATTGGTACTCGGTATCGACAAGTAGCTAAAGGTTAGTACTCGTATCGGTACTTGGCATCTGCAGGTAGATAAAGGTGAGTAGTCACAGGGGTAGTCAGTATTGACAAGTAGCTAAAGGTTAGTACTTGTATCAGTATCGACAAGTAGCATAAGGTTAGTACTTGTATCAGTATCGACAAGTAGCTTAAGGATAGTACACGTATCAGTACTTGGTATCAGCAAGTAGCTAAAGGTTGATACTTGTCCTCGTCCTTTCAAAAAGTAGTATCGGTGCATCCGTACGGATAACAATCTCATGAAGTATACAAAACGTAACTCAGGCGGACTGACGAGTACCTTCATGATGTCCATGACGGCCCGACAGGCCTCGTCCTGATCCCGCGCCACGATGACTCCTTTCCCCGCCGCTAGCCCGCTAGCCTTCACCACCAGAGCCGGGAACGCCGCCCTGCGAAGCGACCAAATCACACAACACACTCAACACACCTGGAACGGACGCTACACAACGTTTTGTGGGGAGGGGGGGGGGGGGGTCGTCTTTCTACACTGACGTGCGGATGTAGTCGCACGCCTCCTTGGCGTCGGTGAAGGACCCGTAGCGCGCGGTGGGGATGCCGTGGCGCTCCATGAAGGCCTTGGAGAAGCTCTTGCTGGCCTCCAGCTGGGCGGCTTTGGCCGAGGGGCCGAAACAAGGAACTCCCGCCGCCGTCAGGTCGTCCACGATACCTGGGACACGGGTGGCGGTTAGCCTGGGGCGAGAAAACGGCTCCCGCGAGGACGACGGAACCGCGGCTCACCTGCTGCGAGTGGAACCTCGGGTCCGACCACGACCAGACCCACATGGTGGTCCTTGCAGAACTGGGCCAGGATGGTGTGGTTGCTCACCGACACCTCTGAACAGACAGAAAGCACAGGTCTCCACCTCTGACTCTGGTTCTAGTAGGTCTACACCCCTGACTCTGGTTCTACAGGATTCTCTACCTCGGAGACTGGTTCTACAGGAAGTCTCCACCTCTTACTGGTTCTAGAAGGTCTACACCCTTGAGTCCGGTTCTACCGGATTCTCCACCACATCTGACTTTGGTTCAACAGGATTCTCCACCACCCCTGACTCTGGTTCTGCAGGATTCTCCACCACCCCTGACTCTGGTTCTGCAGGATTCTCTACCTCGGAGACTGGTTCTATAGGAAGTCTCCACCTCTTACTGGTTCTAGAAGGTCTACACCCCTGAGTTTGGTTCTACAGGTTTCTCCACCACCCCTGACTCTGGTTCTACAGGATTCTCCACCACCCCTGACTCTGGTTCTGCAGGATTCTCTACCTCGGAGACTGGTTCTATAGGAAGTCTCCACCTCTTACTGGTTCTAGAAGGTCTACACCCCTGACTCTGGTTCTACAGGATTCTCCACCCACATCCCTCAACTGGTCTGGTTAGCCCCCGCTCAGGTTATGTAAACTCCACTCACCAGAGTTGCTGATCTTCCCGCCGGACGCCGTGCCGGCGTTGCCCGGGGCGACGAGGACCTGCTGGACCTTGGGCGACTGGGCTAGCTTCCAGGCCAGCGCGTGTTCCCGCCCGCCTCCTCCGACCACCAGCACTCGCTCCGCCATGACGCCTGCGAGCGAAATGGACGGACGGCGGCCGTTAATCGCGGCGGTTTAATTGCAAACGCGGACCGACCTACGAGCGGAGTGGAGGAAGCAGTGACCTTTACTCAGGCCCGGGGTCGTCTTTCATCTTGTGATGTCACGCTAACAAGGATCCGGTCAAGCAGAACGAAAACACCCGCCGCCGGAAGACCATTATTAGAAAGCTGCAGCGGACTTCTGTCGACTCCGACTGTTTGACCCGTCGACATGCCAGACCACAAGTGGGTGGAAGACACGTTGTTCTTATTGTCCCTACTGAGCATGTGCAGTAGCAGCGTTCCAGAAAAGTGGGACTGTCTTTAAAAAGTTGCGCATTTTACCCATTTCCACGGAGACGCATTGTTTTCAAAACATTGGCGGTTTCCCTGCTGTCACAAAGACGGAGCATTTTCAAAAAAGTAGCACTTTCTGTTTCCACAGAGACGGAGCGTTTTCCTCCGTTTCCATGGAGACGGAGCATTTTCTCCCATTACCATATAGACGGAGCCTCTTCTCCATTTTTAAAACGTTTTCCCACCATTTGTCGGCGAAAGTTTCCCCTTAAAAACATCGTCTCTTTAATCTGGCGAGGGCTGATCCAATCAGACGGGGTCGGAGGTCAAACCCCCGTCTGCGTTTGTCTGCAGACGTCCCGAGCGTCGTCGTCCCCGGGACGAGTGTCACGCGACCCGGTGACTTTGATTGGAGTCATGCGAGTCACACGGCAAAGCTCAATTAGTTCTCCAACATTCAGAACACAAAGAGATCGACACACTGAGCTTCACGAGGAAATAAACACCGTGAAAGATTTATCAAAATAAAATCTATTGTTTGACGGAAAGCTGTATTGTCTTTAAAAAATGTTTCACCTTTAACCTTGAGATTATTGTGTTTTACACGCCTAAATGTTGTACTTTCTTCAGATTTTGCAACTTTAACTTGTGGATTTGTGTGTTTTGCATGTCTATGTTGTATTTTCACCTTTATTCTGTGGATTATTAAGTTTTACATGCTTAAATTGAACAATTTCTTCAGATTTTTCACCTTTAGCCTGTAGATTATTACACTTTGCACACCTAAATGTCGTAATTTCTTCAGATTTTTCACCTTTAACCTGTAGATTATTACATTTTGCACACCTAAATGTCGTAATTTCTTCAGATTTTTCACCTTTAACCTGTAGATTATTACATTTTGCACACCTAAATGTCGTAATTTCTTCAGATTTTTCACCTTTAACCTGTAGATTATTACATTTTGCACACCTAAATGTCGTAATTTCTTCAGATTTTTCACCTTTAACCTGTAGATTATTACATTTTGCACACCTAAATGTCGTAATTTCTCAAGATTTATCTTTAATCTGTGCGTTATTATGATTTACTTGCCTAAATGTTGTTGTTTTTCTTCAGATTTCTCATCTTCCACCAGTCCAATGTGCAGTTTCGTGTGAATTTGCTTCTTTAAAGACCTAAAGGCCGTTCAAACTCCAGATTAAAGTACTTTGTAGCACGGGATTGTTGCCGTGTTTCTCCGGCACACCGGGATCCAAATCGACACCAAAAACGATCACAATGGATCTTTTTCCCCTTCATCAACTTAAAAAAGTGATTTAATCTCGTTTTCCATCACAAAAGATGCAGGATGCATCAACTCTCGAGCAATAACCTGCATGCACTCGTCATAATCTCTTCCAAAGTTCTATAATCCAGCAGAATCTCACCTGTACGTGTAGGAAAAACGCGTGGACAGCAGTGTGGGACGTGCAGCGTCTCTCCGCTCGGGATCCTGCAGACTGACCGTGTGGAAACACACACACACAGTTATCACTCACACACACACACACAGAGACCACGTGGACGCACTCACGTGCACACAGAGGAAACTAAACAGCGAGAGAAGCGACACAAAACCAGATTAAAGAGCGAAATAATCCAACAGCAGACACATTCCACTCAAACTGAGGTGGTTTTACCTTCGTTCCTGACAGTTTTGGCGCAGTTTTCGGAGACTATTCAACTTCCTCTGGGAGTAACCGCGCGGTGCATCATGGGAGCTGTAGTTCTTTCTATGTAGCATTCAAGCTCGCCGGAAACAAATAACTGTTTTAAATCTGATTTTAATCAAAGAATATCAGACAAGTAATTAATTTTACCATGATTTATTTAAGTCTGGTTTATTTTAACTCACTGAAAATTCAAATAAAAACATTTTCATCGATATATTTAATTCATTTATCATAAACTGTGATCATCTAATCTCAGATTATTGAAAAGATGTGTAGTTTTAGCCGACTATTCCGTTTGTTTTGATATTACCATTTTTCACATGCCTTCATTTTTATTTTTCATGTATAATCTTTGGATGGTTATGTATTGGAGAACTAAATATTAAACTTTATTTTTTAATCTCTAATCTGTGGATTATTGAAGTGTACACGCTTACATTTTTATTGGATTTAGATTCCTCTTCTTTAATCTGGAGATTGTTTTACATTTCTCAATTTGTATTTTCATGTTTTTCGTGCTTAAAATTTCAATATTCTTTAGATTTTTTTATCTTTAATCTGTAGATTGTGTTGTGCACGCATGAATGTTTTATTTTTCGTCTTTAATCAGTGTTTTTGTTTTGCACACTTAAATGTCTATTTTCTGACATTTTTCATCTTTGATATGTGGATCATTGTGTTTTGCATTCCTAAATATTAGTTTTCTTGAGATTTTTCATCTCTAATCTGTGATTATTACATTTTCCAAGCTTGAATTTTATATTTTCTTCACATCTTCCATCTTTTATCTGTAAACTTCAGCGTGTTTATTCATATCCACAGAGAAAGAAGCGCAGCCGTTCATCAGTCACACTCCTGCAACTCAGATTACAGATTACCAGAGTGGAGTTTTTGAAAGATTTTATTGAACAATAATCCCGTCTTCCCGTCACATGAGAGGCAGGTCGGCGGCGTCCAGCAGCGAGCGTCCCGACTCGGACTCCCGTAAGGCGAAGAGCGTGACGCCCGAGCTGTACGCCGCCGGGATGACGACGTGCGTCGTCGTCTGTTCGTTTCGCTCCTCTTCCTCAAGCACCTTCCTCACCTGACCTGCAGGAAACAGGACGAGCAGTGTGAGAGCGTGTGTGTGTGTGTGTGTGTGTGTGTGTGTGTGTGTGTGTGTGTGTGTGTGTGTGTGTGTGTAAACTTCACCTTGGACCTCCAGGCTCTCCCAGCGCGGGTCGTCGCCGCCGCACGCCGGCAGGCCGCACGGCGAGCAGTCCGGCGTTAATCTCTGCAGGACGTCGTCCCGGCGAATCAGCAGCACCGAGTCGCTGCAGAGTCTCTTGAGCAGCTCCGCCTCGCTCACTGGGAAACGGGATTATCGGAGGACACGATGACTGGAAAACGCTGAAGTCTGCACTCGACTATACATGAAGTGTTGCACTTAATCCCTGGATTATTGGGTTTTGCAAATTTAACGTTGCATTTTTCAACTTTAATCTGCAGATTATTGTGTTTGCATGCATAATTATTTTATTATGTATCTTTAATCTGTGGTTTATTCTTATTTTAAGCAGATTTATAATCTTTAATCTGAAAATGACTATGTTTTGCATGCCTTAATCTAATATTTCATTCCCAAATCTGTGGATTATTCTGTTTAGCAGGGTTAAATTTCACATTTCATCAGATCATTTTTTTAAACTTTAATCTCATTTAAAATCAATGAATCTCAATTAATTAATCGAGATTGGTTAATTTGTCGATTAATATGAATTAATCTCAAATAATCTCATTTAAGATCATTGTGTTTAGCAGAAATTTGTCTTTGGGGGCAGATTTTTTTCATTCATCTATTGGATTATGTTTTGCATGCCTAAAGGATTTTTAGATTTTTTTCATGTTAAATTTGTGGATTATTAAGTTTTGCTTGCTTAAAAGTGGATTTTCTTGAGATTTTTCATTTTTAATCCACGGACTATGATGGTTGCATGAATACATTTCATATTTTATTGAATTTGTTTGATCTTTAATCTGTGGATTATTGTGTTTTGCATCCCTACATATTTTGATTTTCATCTTTAATCTGTGGATTATTGTGTTCTACATCCCCATTTGTTGTATTTTCTTGAGATTCTCCATCTTTAATCTGTGGATCATGTTTCGTAAACTCACCTACGTCTAGCGGGTTGGTCATGAAGGCGGCGCCGGCGCCGGGCGACACTCCAAACACGAGCTGGTGGTGCCAGGCGTCGGGGATCTCGTCGCCGGGGGCGACGCCCGCCTGCATGTTCATGGTTGCCACGGGGACGGCGCCGCTCCGGATCCAGCGGGCCAGCCAGCGGAGGAGGCGGACGCGGCGAGGCGGGTGGAGGGGGAAGAACCGGCCCGCCACTTTGCCGCCGCTGGCCGCCTCGGCGCCGCCGATCAGCTGAGCGTGAGTCGCACCTGCAGACGAAGCGGGATTAGCGAGAGATTCACCGCGGAGGTCACCGACAGTAAGGGCTCGAGCCGCCAAATATGTCAACGCTCTGAAATGAAGGGAAAGAAACCTCTTTTAAAAAACTGATCTACAAAATAAAACGTAGGATGGATTCATAAAGTGTCACAGGATTCTTTGTTTTTTTCCTCTTTTATAATTTTTTTTTTTAATTTGTGGATTTTCCCTCTTCGGCTGTTTAGTGCATCTTGGCGACATTAGCGGGTTTTTTTTTTTTCCTTTTCCTTCTTTTTCTATTCTTTTTTTTCTTCTTTGTATTTTTTTCTTTTCTTTCTTTTTCCCTTCTTTTTAATGACTTTTTTCCCTTTTTATCTTTTTAATTCTTCTTCTTTTCTTCTCTTTTTTTCCTTTCCTTCTTTTTTTTCTTCTTTGAACTTTTTTCTTTTCTTTCTTTTTCCCTTCTTTTTAATTACTTTTTTCCCTTTTCATCTTTTTAATT
>NC_137645.1:7555083-7655083 GCF_963383615.2 Lipophrys pholis | reverse complement strand
GGGCAAAAAAATATGAAAAGATGGTGGAAATGTGCAAATTTGCGATTTTATTCTATATATAACTTACCATAGAAAAGACAAACGTTTCTGTGTGTTTTCTGTTTAACGTATTTTTTTTTTTAAAGATTTTAAAGAGTTTTTTTATGTACAGTATATTCTAAATAGTTTTTTAAAATAAACATTTAAATAAATTTTTTTTTTGACAGTATTAAAGTTAAAATAAATAAATTGATATTTCTAAGCGGTTTTCTTTTTCGGAATATTATTTTTTAGTTTTTGATGAACCAGAAAATATTCAACCTTTAAATTAAAAAGTTTTCACGGCACTATTATTGCTTTTGCGTATGCACCCTTTTCCACTGACATGGGGCATTATCGAAAAGTTGCGTTTGCGCCCGTTTCCACTGACATGGGGCATTTTCGAAAAGTTGCGCTTGCACCCGTTTCCACTGACACGGGGCATTTTCGAAAAGTTGCATTTGCACCCGTTTCCACTGACACGGGGCATTTTCGAAAAGTTGCGTTTGCACCCGTTTCCACTGAGATGGGGCATTTTCAAAAAGTTGCATTGCACCCGTTTCCACTGACATGGGGCATTTTCGAAAAGTTGCATTTGCACCCGTTTCCACTGACACGGGGCATTTTCGAAAAGTTGCGCTTGCACCCGTTTCCACTGACACGGGGCATTTTCGAAAAGTTGCATTTGCACCCGTTTCCACTGACACGGGGCATTTTCAAAAAGTTGCGTTTGCACCCGTTTCCACTGAGATGGGGCATTTTCAAAAAGTTGCATTGCACCCATTTCCACTGACATGGGGCATTTTCGAAAAGTTGCATTTGCACCCGTTTCCACTGACACGGGGCATTTTCGAAAAGTTGCGCTTGCACCCGTTTCCACTGACACGGGGCATTTTCGAAAAGTTGCTTTTGCACCCGTTTCCACTGACACGGGGCATTTTCGAAAAGTTGCGCTTGCACCCGTTTCCACTGACACGGGGCATTTTCGAAAAGTTGCGCTTGCACCCGTTTCCACTGACATGGGGCCTTTTTCTAAAAAGTTGCTATTGGTTCGTTTGGGGGCGGGGCTTAGCCAAAGCTCAATCACATTAAACATCCATCAGAGCTGCGGGCCTGAACACGGTTATTTGTCGCGGCGGTAAAGCCTGAAGTTTTCGGAAGACGTTCGGAGGACTTGTTTGTCTCCCGCCCGACGTCAGTCTTTGCGGCGGCTTCTTATATAATCATAACGTGTGAATATGAAACAAGCGGCGGTGGAGTTCGGGGGACGAGAGGCATGTAAGTGGGGGCTTCAAGCCGCCGCTAAAGCGTCTCCCGCCGCCACTCCGCCGTTTGGTGAACATGAAGCGTCGCCTTGGATCTCGCTCTCATCATCACCCCCCCCGGGCCATTATATGAAAACCCCGCGGCGTCACTCGGGCAACAAAATGCCACCGCGAGTTTGGCGGTGGCGTTTCGTGGGGGGGGGGGGGGGGGGGGGGGATGGTTAATGGTCGTCGGCCATGATGGCCGACTCGGTTGAGTGAGCACAAACGCAAAGGCAAGACAGAGACGTGTCTCCCATCCGTTCTGTCGCCGTCCAGTGTGATTTCTAATTAAGGCGCAGTTTACGACAACAAAAACGAGTGTAACCGCAAATTACACAGAGGAGTAATATTACACAACTTTTCGACACTTTTCCAAATAAATTTATTTCGCCCCAAATATTTTATCATAGGAGCGACATTCAGAATCTGCTGTGTCTGTGTGAGTTGGACAGGCTCCGCCCACACATGCCCATCTATGGGAAGAGAAGTACTTCCGCTGGTGGTGCCATGTGCTAGAGCCAGAGCTGCCTAATTGTGGGAGGAGTCAAAGGGATACCTTGATTGGGATTGGCTAAACCCCCCCGATGACACTATATAGGGTTTGATTTCTGATTGGCTGGTTGGAGCAAGACACTTTTTAAAAACTGAAACAAGGCAGGGAGAGAGAGGACACATTTTCTAAAATTCTGGGGCGTCGTTCCAGACAGGGGGACGATTATTACTGTCGGAAAACCTTTTAGAAAGTGACTTTTGCTTGATATGACTCCTTTAAAACAGAAGTTACCATGGCAACATACCTTAGTAACCACACAAACACTCAAACACGCAAGTTATTGAAAACCCCACATTTCAGTGGAAACGATGGAAAATGCAACTTGTCTTTAACAAGCCGTTTTCATTTAAACAGTGTAATCCGTGGAACTGATCCGGGGAAACGAGGCTCACTTTTAAAAAGAACGTTAGCGTTTCCCAGGGAAACGGAAAACTCCACCCGCCTGATTAAAAGTGACGGCAGAAGCCAGGCCTTTCAAAACAAAACCTCCTCTTTCTCTCTCCCGACAGCGCGGTAATTACCCACAATGCTTGTCTGTTTATGAAACAAACTTGACATGTTTGCAGTATTCCACGCGGCGTTTGAGGAAATGTGTCACCGCGTCTCCTCGCGCTCTCCATTATCGCCTCGCATTAATCCAATCGGCGGCGTCACGGGCGACTCGGCGGTTCACGTTAGCAAAAACGGTATTCAACGTGTCGCAGGACGTTTCACGCTTTATTTTTCTTTCTCTCTTTTTTTTTTTTTTAACGCTCCCGCGGCTTCTCGGGGGGGGGGGGGGGGGTATTTGTTTTATGTTCCTTAACGCGCGACATTAAACGGAGCTTTGCTCATCCGGGCGTGTCGCCAACGCCGCTCGCGATTATCGCCCTGATGGTTTGCGGTTCCGTCCCTCTTAGATTTCTATCTGCAAACTAAAAAAAACAAAAAAAAACAGAGGTGGATAAAAACCTGCAGAACCAGGCTCAGGCCCCGTTTATCATATCTTAGGTAGGGCTCTTTAGTATTCTTCAATTTCAGCAAGTTTTATTTTAACTTAAATACCGTGTATCACTCCTTTTTTTTTAGATTGAGAGAGAGAGAGCCCTCTAGTGGTGAAAATTATAGTAGTTTTAAACAGCGAGTGACTAGAGATTACTTATGACTCGTTTGTTAACAGGCTTGATTAGTCTCATTTAGTAAACGAATGAGTTCTGGGGCTAGTTTACGCGGTGAGCAACCAGCAAAAGATGAAAGGGCTTTGATGTGCCAAAGGTTTTTTTTTTTTTGTTTTTTTTTCTCTAACTATGCGAGGCAAGTGTGGCCACTCAGGTGTATCCTATAAGTCCACAGGCTCCACGAGACAAACTCTGACTCTAATTATTTTTTTAGGGTGGAAAAGTACCTCGGAAGTTCAACCTCTCGACGTGTCGACTCAGCAGCTCTGCCGGCAGAATGATAACGACGGTATTTGTACAGTGAACGTCCGTCTGGACGATCGATAGTCGGAAACAAGGCAGGACGGACGAGGATTTCACCGCCTCATGACCTTTTCGTCAATCCTGAAGGATCCTGGAACATATTCATGTCGAAGTATTTTAGCCGAGCATTTTACAAACGACGTTTGATGCGGGTTGCCGTGGTAACTTGAGCTCGGCACGCTAGTAACAAAGGTCTCGTTTACACGTTCTGGAGATGGGAAGCAAAACCTGTTTCACTTTGAGGTTTATTTAAAGGACAAATGTAGGAGGAGCCATTAAAAACTCAACTTTTTGAAAATGGCGCCTAAGGTGGAGTTTAAACAAAAAATGCAACTTTTTGAAAACACTTTATCGCCATGGAAATGATGGATGTGGTGGTGGTGGAGGTGGGGGATTTGTTTGAAGACACCCTGACTCCATCTCCATGGAAACGGGGGGATAAACCAACTTTTTGAAAACGCTCTGACTGCATGAAAATGGGGGAAAACACAACTTTTTGAAAACGCAACATTTCGAAAACACAAGTATGTGGAAACAGGTAGAATACAAAACTTTTTGAAAATGCTTTGCCTAAGTAAAAATGGGGGGTGGGGGGAGGGAGGGACAAAACCCCCATTTACTTGATGACGGAGTTGAAGCATTTTTTTTTTTTTTAAAGTTGCATTTCCCACCTGTTTACACCGTGGTACAGTTGGAGCATTTTCAAGAATTTGCATCGTCACTCGTCTCCACGGAGACACAGTCGGAGCGTTTCCGTAAAGTTCCACGTTGGGAGCCATTTTCAAAAAGTTGCACTTCGAGTATCGCCGAGCACGGCTGTCGGCGTAAACAGACTCCCAAAATGCCACGAAAGTTGGCCGTTCCGATATAAACCAGAATAAAGGTTGGATTTGAGCCACTTTTACAATCGCCAAGCGTGTTTTGCTCTGAGTTTTCACTGGATAATCTTTGAGTCCTAATGGGATTAAATCCGCACAAGGAAGAATTGCCTCTCAAAGCAGCTCCGGAGCTGCAACGATTTCACATCAAAGAATAGTTGATCGAGGCATCATCAAAACAGGAAGCCGGTTGTTCCATCTTCTGAAAGGTCTGTGCAATCTGGCTTCACAATCAACCTCCGTCTGATCAGCGACGGGTTAATTAACGCGTCACAGCGTGGCCTTTCCCTTTCTGAGCAGCGAGATCCACAATCAGCACGTGTTTGTTGGTTTCACGCCGCAACGCCCTCCTGGAAGACGCCAATCAGCTTTGCATGATTCACGCAACGCCGACAGGAAATAACCGACGGTCTCCAAAGAACTTTGGGACACTTCAGTGTCCCCGTCTACCTTCATTAAGCTACTCGCAGATAGAGTACTGATACTAGTAATAAGCTTTAGATAGTTGCTGATACCGAGTATCATTACAAGTACTAACCTTTAGCTACTTGCCGATACCAATTACTGACACGAGTACTAACCTTTAGCTACTTGCCGATACCAATTACTGACATGAGTACTAACCTTTAGCTACTTGCCGATACCAATTACTGACACGAGTACTAACCTTTAGCTACTTGCTGATACCAAGTACTGATACGAGTACTAACCTTTAGCTACGTGCCGATACAGAGTACTGATACTAGTAATAAGCTTTAGATAGTTGCTGATACCGAGTATCAATACAAGTACTAACCTTTAGCTACTTGCCGATACCAATTACTGACACGAGTACTAACCTTTAGCGACTTGCCGATACCAAGTACTGAGACGAGTACTAACCTTAAGCTACTTGCCGATACAAAGTACTGATACGAGTAATAAGCTTTAGATAGTTGCTGATACCGAGTATCAATACAAGTACTAACCTTTAGCAACTTGCCGATACCAAGTACTGACACAAGTACTAACCTTTCGCTACCTGCCAATACAGAGTACCGATACCAGTACTAACCTTTAGCTACTTGCCAATACCAAGTACTGATACAACTACGAATCTTTCGCCATTTGCGAACAATGAGTACTGATTCAAGGCACTAACCTTTAGCTACCGATACCAAGTACCAAGATAAGTACATATTAAATGCCCTTTAATGCTCAAAAAATATGTGAAGGCTATACGTTGGCGCAAACCACCTCCACACAGCCTCTTTGTCGACAACACGTGCAACACCAAGAGGCTTGAAGACCTAGTACTGGTATCGGTATCGGTATCGGTGCATCCCTAACCTGTGCGATACTGTCGAACAATCCCATAATAGGCCTAGGAGCTACCATCAGCTGACGCTGACAAATTCTCTCCACCGCAAGCCGTTTCCTACCTGGGAAGTAGCGCCGTGGAAACGGTGCAGTAACCCTCGTACGACTGAGTGAGACACGTCTCAGCCGGCGTGTCCCGAGTTACTCACCCCTGCGCCAGGCGTGAAGAGGTTGTTGACACAGTGCGATCCGGAGAAGGTGGTGGTGGGCGGGCGCTGATGGAGGGACTCTCGCTTTCACCGCTGACCCGTGACTCACACCCGGGGAACGGTATGAAAAACACACACATCAAGAAATAGGCTGGGAAGCCAAGTCGCCCCACGGGGAGGGGGTGATAGTGAACTCTATTACAGTGAGAGCAGATTGAAATGGGAGAGGAGCAGGAAGGCGCCGCTTCTGAATGGGGATGAGAGGCTTAACGCGTTAGGGAGCATTACCGGACTGATACGGTGTCTGCAGGAGTGGATGAAGAGGCCGGGGGGGGGGGGGGGGAGAGGAGGGGGTGGGGGCGGGGGGACAGGCATAAACATGCTGGTATCGGGGTGATGTTGTCAAGAGCAGATTACCAAACGCAAACGGGATGCAGAAGGGAGGCGAGGACTCACGCTTCACGATCAAGAGAAACGATTTTACCTCGATGGAAGCGGATTGAGTATTACGTTGGCGTCCAGAAATGATGGAGCTTTATTTACATTAGCATTAACAATGGGGGATACACGGACATTCCATTGGATAGGCATCGTTTTGAAAGGGTTGTGTTTTTCCTCCCGTTTCCATGGAGACAGAGTCAGAGCATTTCCGAAAAGTTGCGTTTATCCCGCTTCCATGGAGATAGAATGGAGTCGATTTTCAAAAAGTTGTGTTTTCCTCTGTTTCCATGGACATGTAGTTGGAACCTTTTCAAAAAGTTGCATTTTTACCCCCACTTCCATGGCGACAGAGGGTTTTCAAAACGCAGCATTTCCCCCGTTTCCATGGAGACGAAGTCAGAGCATTTTCGAAAAGTTGCATTTACCCCATTTTCGTCGAGATGTAGTTGGAAGATTTTTTAAAAAATCCGTGGAGACAGATTTGGAGCGTTCACGGAACGTTCCACCTTGGGAGTTGTTTTCAAATAGCATTTTAAGTCGCTCTAAGCAATGTTGTCATGCAAATGGAGTCATTTTCAAAAAGTTGTGTTTTCCTCTGTTTTAATGGACATTCAGTTGGAACATTTTCAAAAAGTTGCAATTCACCTCATTTCCAAGGAGACCGAGTCAGAGCATTTTCAAAAAGTTGAACCCCCCCCATTTTCAAAAAGTTGTGTTTTCCTCCATTTCCACGAAAACGCAACATTTTCAAAGGTTTTTCCGCCGTTTCTATGGAGACCGTGTCAGAACACTTTTAAAAATGTGACGTTTACCCCCGTTTCCACCGAAATGGAGTCGGAGCAATTTCCAAAAAGTTGCGTTTTCCGGTTTCTATGGGGAAGGAGTCGGAGCATTTTCACAAGGTTGCGTTTCCACCGTTTCCACGAAGATGGAGTCGGCTGTTTTCAAAAGGTTGTCACGTAAACAAGGACATAAAGACGCTTTAATGTCTCCTGAAGTACCGTCAATTTTTGACTTAAGACTTTTACATACGATGATTTTTTAAAAAATTTTTATTCCAATAGTCTCACCGGGACCATCATCTACGATGAATTTAGGGATAGACTATGATTCAATATTTCATTAAACACTGCTAAGAAGTATTAATATTTGTTCTAATTCATTTAATTTCCTTTTCTTTCGTGATTTTTTTTCACTATATTCGTGATACTACCTCCGTCCTCCCCCCGGCGTCCATGTTGGCGTCCGAGCTGAACACGTGCTTCCTGTTTGGGGGGGGGGGGGGGGGGGGGGGGGCGTGCAGAGCTTTCACGAGGCTCTTTACCGTGATTACCGACGGCGAAATGCTGCCGACAGTACTTAACCCAAGTACTACCGATCAGGACTCGCAATTACGGAAGAACACACTTAAAAGGTGTGGGGTTGTTTTTTTTTTCTTTCTTCTTCTCTTCACCGGTGGTCTGATGGTTTTGATCTATTATTGGAAGACAAGTTTAAAAAAAAAAAAAAAAGAAAAAAAAAGAGAAGTAGTTTGCGAACAGGGAGACTGTTTTTGTTTTTCAGCTGTTTTTCTCTCGCTCTCATTTTTTATTTCTTTTTTTTTTTTGACAAACCCATCGTTTTTGTCCAATCGTCCTCACGGCGTGGCGTTTTAGGAGCCCAGAAACTTAGGGAGACATTTTTGAAAACACCGGCTCAGCTTTGAGGTGTAGACGGGCAAAGATGCGCATTTGCGGAAAACGGCGATGCCGTTGCGATATGTTGGATGTCTTGAGTACGAGGGAGGAGCAGGAGTATTTTCTGGGTCTTCTTTGTTTTTGGTGAGTCACAGCACCCCCTAAAGGCCTGGCATACGTACTCCATTGTGTTCAGCCGTTTTCATAGTGACGTGTGCATGGATTTAAAAATTTTTTATTTTTTTTTAAAGAACACTTGGGAGAAAAACAATAAGTCTAACATCTGCCACTGGACATGTGACATTTTCGAAAATGGCTCCACGGGTGGAACTTTTTGACAATGCTCCTGGTTCTGTAACTTTCTGAAAACGCTCCGTATGAATGTCCGTGTTGTTCCATCGTTAATGTTTTAGCGTATTGTTCAGTGTGTGTGTGTGTGTGTGTGTGTGTGTGTGTGGTTACTAAGGTATGTTGCCATGGTAACTTGAGCTAATCGACAATCTGCTTCCTTTTTTCTAGGTGTTTAAATAAAGCGCTTAAGCTAGCAACTCAACACTGCACGGAGCCACTGAAAAACAATTATTTTCTGTAAACAGCTCCCAACGTGGAAGTTTTTGAAAAAAACAAAAAAAAAAAAAAAAAAAAACCACGACTTCATCTCCATGGAAATGGGCTAAACAAAACCTTTTGAAAATGCTCTGCTGCCGTGGAAACCGGATAAAATGCAACTTTTCAGAAATGCACGCCCACCACAATCGCACTAAATAGTTCGTCTGCACATGCTCAGTAGATCAATAACAACAATCACCAAAGTGTTAGAAACTCCAAAGAATGGAGCAGAAACAGATAAATTGGTCAGAAGTTGGCTAAAACAACAAAACTAGCCAAGTTGGCTAAAATGGCTACAAAAGCTAAAACGGAGAAATTTATTCCAAATTGCAGTCGTGAAACGAGCTCCCGCTAACTGTTACCGTTTTCCATAATACACCGAAATTATTCGGTATGTCAGTAAGGCAGAGCCCCACTACGAGAGGGAGTGGCTACTTCCCCTGATGACATCATGAAGGGCTAATCTCTGCATCGCACACATTTGCTTAAAAGTCGAGCAAGCGAATGGGAGAAATTATATATATTTTTTAACTTCTGGGGCTTCATACACTATGGCAACACACACTGTTAAAAAAATAAAAGCACATTTTTCACAATATGGGACCTTTAAACGGGTTTGCCGTCGTGTTAAATCGACTCCAGACACGGATTAATGCCGGATGATGTCCACATTTCCCCACACCAGTTACTCTACGACATAACCGGGATGCAACCAACTGGAGACGAAGGCGTCAGGAATATCTAGGGAAACAGTCCAGTTACGCTCAAAAGAGCTCCTGGAAGTAGAATTCCGAACGCCTGTTGTTGTTGCGATGTTGGGGGGGGGGGGGGGGGGGGCGGTTGCAGATGTGGAGGTCGGGGCAACTGTACATTTCATTAATTTCACCCTCCGCGTCCAGAAATTATCGTATTAATCTCCATTAACCGCGGACAAAGCCGACCGCGGGGGCCCTGTAATTACTCGCCGCCAGGACGGCGGACTGCATGTTGATATCTGGACGGGGACGGCGACCGTCAAACCGAACGCGGCCGCGTCGCGCCCCTCCCTCAACCTACTAATTATGTCCGCTTCCGCGTTTTGTCTGTATAAAAGCCGGCCCTTTCGAATGGAGCGTGAAAACAGGCATACGAGTTGATTATGTTTTTCACATGTGTGTATTATTACAGCCGGCCACCGCGGATGTTAATTACGGAGTGATAAAAAGCTTTTTATTACATCTCGTTTATTGACAATAATGGTGCGAGCATTGTCCAAAGCTGCTATGAGAGTAATTGTCGGAGTCATTAGAGGGAGATTATTTGATGAAACGAGGGGAGGGTGATGTAACACTTTTAGTCATTTTAATGGTGTTCCGCGTGGTGGAAGGCAGGGGGCAGTAGAGGGTCAATGGTAAAACCATGAATTTTGTCATTGAAACACATATTTCTGACTTGGCCAGTTTCGGGGGGGGGGGGGGGGGGGGGGCACACACACAGTATTTCTGTCCTACATGAGAACGTCCAATTCAAACATCTTGATATTTATTGTTTTTGTCTTGAGATGTGTCTGGTCCTCTGATGTCGTACTCGTCAAAACCACCAAACACGAGACCGAGTCAAGACCAAGACCAGAGCGACCCAAGAGCAAGACTTTAACGGGCCGAGACATTGTCAAGAGCGATACCGAGACTTTGAGGGGCAGGACACAGTAAAGACCAAGGAGAAGACCAAGACTTTAAGGAACCAAGACCGGAGTGTCTCAAGACCAAGACAAGAATCAAACTTAAGGGGCCGAGACCGATCCAAGACCAAGACCAGAGCATTCCAAGACAAAATGAAGACTTTCTGGGGCCAAGAACACGTCAAAATCAAGACCAGAGAATCCCAAGATCAAGACAAGACCAAATCTTTAAGAGTAAAAAGTCCAAAAACCAAAAACCAGAGCATCACAAGACTTTAAGGAACTGAGATGCAGTCAAGACCAAGACCAGAGCATCTCAAAACCAAGATATGACCGAGACGTTCAGGGCAGAGGCCGAATCAAGACCAAGAGCAGAGTGTCCCAGAACAAGACCAGGACCAAGAGCAGAGTGTCCCAGAACAAGACCAAAAGCAGAGTATCCCAAAACAAGACCAGGACCAAGAGCAGAGTGTCCCAGAACAAGACCAAGACCAGAGCAGACCAAGATCAATACTAGGTACTGATGGACGTGTCAATGGAGAAGATCTGACTCCACTTGCAAATCCATTTATTGTTTTCAGTTTTTAAATTGATGCTAATGCTAACTGGCTAAAAGAAACAGTATGATGACGCCACAGTCTGTAGAACCATTCTCACCGCAGCTCTCATGGAATTCCGAAAACTGCTCCCCGGACAAAGAACCAAAAAAAACAACAACAAACAAACAAACAAACCAATAAACGCTTCTCGCATTATCTGTTTGCTTTTTAAGCAGCTGGAAGGAGAATCCCGAACATCTGGTGAGAATAAGGAGGGTGGAACTCTGCCTGCAGCAGGAGTTTATAATCTATATATAAAAAAATGTTTTAAATAAAAAACTTTTTGGTCTGACAGCGACAGAGACACTCCCGGAGAGTAAACTGGTTAAAGTACTCCTCTGCCGATCCTTTGTTTACTCCGCGCACCCGTGATCTGATTACAAATACGGAGCGGGAGCGCCACCGGATCTGTCGGCCATTCGTCATAGCGGGTGAGTTTCTTTCTTTTTTTTGGGGGGGGGGGGGGGGGTCTCCCTGATGGGCGTGTGGAGGCTCCATCACCCCGGCGACCATACATCAACTCCCGGCTCCTCATCTCCTTTAGAAATGGAAGTCTGTATTATTGATCCGGGCTGCAACCGTGCATCCGTCTCCGGGCTGGACCCCATTCCTCCTTGTCTCAGTCCCACCGCGTTCAGACAGACATCCGTCTCCGGGTTCCACCACTTGTGAGGGAACGTGGAAGTGTGTGTGTGTGTGTGTGTGTGTGTGTGTGTGTGTGTGTGTGTGTGTGTGTGTGTGTGTGTGTGTGTGTGTGTGTGTGTGTGGGCAGCGTACAGTGTTTCCGCGCACGAGGAACCGGTGATTAAAACTGCTCTTCTCAGACGATGCCTTTATTTTGGTGGTGGTGGTGGGGGGGGGGGGGGGGGGGGGGGGGTATTTAATAGATGCAGTTTTAATATGGGAATAGTGAAAATAATGATACCACTTTTTCAAAAGGACGAGTAAAAGTACAAGGCCTAACCTTAAAATTACTTGGCCGGTACCGATATGAGTACGAATCTTTAGCTACTTGCCAAAACCGCCACAAGTACTGACCTTTTCCTAATCGATGATACCGTGGACCGAAATGAAGACAAACCTTCGGCTACTTGCTGATACCGAGTAACGATACAAGTACTAATTTTAGCTGTTAGTCGATACCGAGTACCAATATGAAGACTAACCTTCTGTTACTTGCCTATACAAAGTAGCAATATGAGTACTAGCCTTCAGCTACTTGTTGAAATTGAGTACCTATACAAGTACTAACCTTGAGCTTCTTGTCGATACCGAGTACCGATATGAAGATTAACCTTCTGCTACTTGCAGATATCGAGTAGCAGTACAAGTACTGACCTTTAGCTACATCGCTGATACCAAGTATCGATAGTAGTACTAACTTCTAGCTACTTGTCAATACCAAATATGAGAACTAACCTTGACCTGCTTACCGATACAGAGTACCGATACGAGAACTAACCTTGAGCTACTTGCCGATACCCAGTACCGATATGAGTACTAACCTCTAGCCACTTGTCCAGAATCGATACAGTACATTGCTTGTCTACACAGCTGTCGGATGATGTCACGTAATACTCACTGAGTTGCATCTGGGATTTGTTTTACGAGGACGCTGTGCAGTATCGGACCCGATACCGGACACTGGTATCAGTGCATCCCTAAGAATAACCATTAAATTGTCCATCACCTCTTGTTCGGGACCAAAACAGTCCGGTCGGTGCGTGTTTATTTAAACGACAGATATAAATGGAGTAAAACTACTCCGTTTATGTACTTCCTGTTGTAGTGACCTGAAAAACCTCTTCTCAACAACAGAGAAAAGCGATAAAAAAAAAGACAAATATACAAGAAACACACGATACAGCAGGAGCCACCTCTTCGCTTTTATGTATCTATCGCAAGGGATTCATCTTTTAATTGAAGTGGCAAAAGCTGTGACAAACTGCACTCTCTAGAGTCGACATTAAACCCACCGATGTGCCGTATATATATATATATATAAATATATAAATATCTACCGCGGAACCTGAGAGTAGAGGTAATCTACGGCGTGCCTCATGGGATAACATTAAATCAAACTCCTGCCCCAAAGCTCCAAATAATACAGGTTAATTAGGAGCCGTCGGCAGAAGTGATTTCCGAGCGCTTCTCCTTAAATTCCCCCCCGTTTTTTTCCGACGGAACAATTAGAGCCTTATTTTTTTGGGGGGGGGGGGGGGGGGGTGGAGACATTTTGACGCGCCGCCCCGAGGAAAAGCACACGTTTAAGGTCCCGCATTATGCAAATTTAACTTCAATGGTTTCCCCAACAGCGAAATGTCTCCCGATGGCCCCGCGTACGAGGCAGCGGCAGCGAGGAAGGTCCGTCATCTCCCTCACCGGCTCGCGCCTCGTTTTAGCGGGGGCGTGTGCTCGTATCAGAGAATTTTTTTCCCCCTTTGTGATGTCATGAGGGGAAACAACCACACTCTCCCTAGTAGTGGATACTCATTTTCACCCTTAGAAATTTAGAAGATTCACTTAAATACCAAATAATATCAATATGATGGGGAAAGCCGCGACGGTTAGCGGGAACTAGCGTTAGCAACTTGGTAGCGACTGTAAAAAAAAAACACAGACGAATAAACTGTCACATATTCAGACGCGCAATATTAGTAAAGCTTCAAAACAACAGCGTTCATACGAGTCATAGCTACCGGTGTTTCGGGATTAACTGGTTTCCAAAAGGTGCGCCACGTCATCGCAAATGCTAAATGGTTTTTAGCATCCGTCATTGGCGGCAACAGGGGGACGCTAAAGGGTCACCAGTGAATCTGAAACACCAGACAGGCTCTTGACGTTGGACTCGTTAAAAAAAAAAAACCCTGATAATACGAGACTTTTAAGAAAGAAGCGACTGATGTCTGAATTCCGTTTCTGGTGCGGTTGAAGCTAGCGGTCACGTTATCGCGACCTCTTCTTTCAAGTCTCTGCGGCACTTATTTCTAGAACTATATGTATAAAAAGGTGGAAAAAGGCTCCTCACATTTCAGACCTGAAAGGATCTTTTTTCGTCTGAGACACACGAGCCCCCCGCGGTGTCGCGGCCGTCAGAAGCCAATTAGCGTAGCTTAGCACCGAGGCTGGAAGTGGAGAAAGCGTTAGCCGGGCTTTCTCCGAGATTACAGTAATTACAGTGTTTATAATCTCCGCCGGTGACAATAGACAGGGCCAGGTCGACTAATTTCACTTACTTTACAGGCTTTCAGACTCATATTTTCATGATTTTTCCCTTTTTTTTTTAATCTCATAGCATCTCTGATTGCTAGTGAGTAAACCAAACGGATATCAGATTAACACTGCAGACTGAATGCAAACAGATTACTAGTGTATTTATTTGTAAATAACATGTTTTAGAATATAGAGGATTTATTTAATAAAGACATGACCGAACTGTGTTTAATTCAACGACGCGGCACTAAAAGTGACAGCGCACCGCTTTTGTGTTTTTCTTTCAGAAAAGTTTAGTGTTCGCGCACGGCAACGTTTTGAAAATGAAATCCGTTTCCATGGAAATGGCAGAAACGATGACGTCAGAGCATTTTCGAAAAGTTGCATCTTCTCGTTTTTTTTTTTTGAAAAGTTCAGCTTTTTCCCCCCAGTTTCAACGTAAATGGAGTCGGGACATTTTCGAAAATCTTTTTTCTTTTCTTTTTTTTACCCATTTCCTTGGAGACGGAGCGTTTTTTTAAAAAAGTGTTCATACAGTTTTCACAAAGATCGAGTGTTTTTTTGAAAAAGTTTGCATTTACCATGTTTCCATGGAGACAGAGTCGGAGCAAAAAGTTTTTTAGTTATCACCCATTTATATTGCGAAAGAGCATTTTCAGAAAGTTGCATTCCGTCCCATTTTCATGGGGATACAGTGTTTTCAAAAGGTTGCATTTTCGTCTTTTTCCACGGGTGGCAAATGCAACTTGCTCCGTGTCAATGGGAACGGGACACAACACAACTTTTTGAAAATCCTCCCATGTCCATAGGTATGAGACACAAAGCAACTTTTGGAAAATTCCCCCATGTCCATGGGGATGGGACACAAAGCAACTCCGTCTCGATGTAATTGGGAAAAAACTACTTTTTGAAACTGCTGCGACTCCCTGTCCCTGGAAATGAGAGAAAACGCAACATTAGCAACACGACTGTAAATACGCCATTCTGAAGGTAATAGCACAGAATAAAAAAAAACTATTCTCTGAGCGTAATCGTCTGAACGGGACTTCAAAAGGCTCCTCGTATGTTACTGCAGTAAAAATTTTAAAAGCTGTGCTGTCATCCCCACACACTTTAAAGCATCTTTAAAATCCCAATAAAGACTTTCCTCCACCGCCGGATCTACTTTATGCAAAAACCCGAGGTCCTAAAAACCCGAGCCGCCACATTATTGACGTTACTGTATTTTTTGAGGCTGTAAAAGTGACATTTTTTTTTAATACGATCAGCTGATGAGCGGTAAAAATGTCTCCCTTTGAAGTTATCGCCGCGCGCCCGTTTGTGCGGCCGCCGCCGTAAGTCAGGCTCTACGAGCGCGCGGCGCTTCGAACACTCGAGCAAAATCGTAAACGGTCAACTTAAAAGAAAGGCCTCTGCGCAAACCGTATTACCCAACTCCGCTCTAGAGAGGGGGGGGGGGGACACAATTTTAAGAAAAAGCAGTTTATGTAAAAATGCGGTGATTTAATTTTCTCGGCATGACGAATGGCGCTGTCTTTGATCCCTGAACGCTCCTCTGTGACAAGTTTTCTTTTCTCCCCCGAAACATCCGTAATTACATTCCCCCCCCATCTGTCTCCTCGCACAATCCCCCATACATCACCCTCGCAACAATTCCATTAACTCCCGCCGCGCTAAATAAAAGGGGGGGGGGGGTGGAGGGGGGGGGGGGGGGGGCGCGGAACGAAAGGTGCTTTCATAAACAAACAGGCGGCGACGCCGTCGAGGCGTTCGGGGACGAGTTCTGACGAGGTCAATCCCTCAAAGACGACGTAAAGTGTCTTCGTCTCCGAGCGAAGTGCGAAGTCCACACGTTAGGTAATGACGGCGGCGCTTAAAGCGCGGCGGCGGCGGCGCCTAAAGCGCGGCGGAGTTGATCGATCGACGGAACCAATAATGACCGATTACCGTCAGAACTCGGTAAATAGAACAGCGAGGGAACGAGCTTCTGGCCTAGCGTCGGTACTTTTTTAGATGTACTCAAGGGCGACATCGGAATATAGAAATACGTTGGCAGATCTTCTTACGGAGTAATGTTAGCTCCGTTTGTTTTTAGGGTTATTCGCCTTTTTTCACTCCAGGTCGGACAAACGCGCGATGGTTACACAATTTCATGTCAAACGCATCCGTTTCCATGACAACGGTACTCGGAGTGACTGAAAACGGCTAACCAGGGGAAATTTTTCAAAAACACAATTTTCGTAAGAGACTCTGAAAAGTTGCATTTTCCCTTAATTTCCACGGAGTTGGAGCATTTTCAAAAATTTGTGTTTAACACCAGTTTTAATGGAGATGAAGTTGAAAGTATTTCAAAAAGTTGCAATTTCCTCGGTTTCCATGGAGACAGAATTGAAGCGTTTTCAGAAAGTTTGGTTCTTGTATTGGGGTGTTTTCGCTAAGTTGTGTTGTCCTATGTTTCCACGGAGTCTGCACATTTTTGAAAATGTGCCTTTTCCCCTGTTTCCATGGAGACAGAGGCAGAGCATTTTCAAAAAGTTGGGTTTTCCTCAATTTCCATGCAATCAGAGTGTTTTTGGAAAGTTGCATTTTTTTTGCCTTTCCATGGAGTGGAAGCATTTCACAAAATTTGCATTCTACCCTGTTTTCACGGAGCGTTTTCAGAAAGTTGCATTTTCCTCAGTTCATACTCACGCACAGTTGAAAATTTTTTTAAAAGTTGCATTTTCAACAATGCTTTCTCCCATTTACCTGGAGACAGTTAAAATGAGTCTTTTAGCCCATTTACACAGAGACAGAGTTGAAACGATTTCAAAAAGTTGCATTTCCTCCCTTTCCACCGAGAGTCAGTGCATTTTCAGAAATTTGCGTTCTCCTTCACTTCGACGGAAATGCAGCATTTTCAAAAAGTAGAATTTTCCTCCATTTGGATGGAGATGTAACATTTTCAAAAAGTTGCATTATCCTCCGTTCCATGGAGTCAGATCATTTCAAAAAAATTGTGTTTTAAACAGTTTACACAGACGGATTAAAACAATTTCAAAAAGTTTCCTCGCTTTAGCAGCACTCCCGCCAAAAAATAAAAAACTCCCCTTTGGGAGCGGTTTTCCAAAAGTTGCATTTTCATTCATTTCGAGCTCCGTCGTCATGGAAACGGACAGCGAAAACACAATAGAGGTTTCATGTTTCCACTTGCCGCCGGCCCGTTTCCTTCCCGAGCTGCTCAGGCGCCGCGGTCGAGCGGCGGGAATGATGGAGTCGAAAACCACAGCGAGAAAACTTTCCGAGGCGCCGCGCGCGGCGACCAATGGTGTGGGCGCCTCTCTATAGCCCATTACTCCCGCCGGCCAATGAGCCATCTGCATGAAGGGCCTCATTGATCCCTCGTTACCGCCGCCGCGCGAGGCTCCGCAGAGTGGAGCGAGGTTAAACGCCCATACATCAAGAGGCGCTTCGTCGAGCGGCCGGCGGGGAGCGGCGGCGAGCGGAAAGAGCCGCGGCGGGGAGAAGTGTTTGCGGGGGTTGATTGCAACAACAGCGAGGTCAGAAAGGTGTGACGGCGCGGCGCCTTGCTCGGGGACACTTCAGCGGGACGGGCGCCTTGCCAGCTAAAGCAGATGAGTCGCGCGGAGCGCCGCTGCAGCGCTCGCCATCAATTTCACTCTGCATTCGTTAGCGGGGGTCAAGCGGCAAACGCTACACGCAAGCTAGAAACGCCAGATCGTTGAGGCCCCGCCCACACGAGCCAAAACGGCCTTTTTGCCGCGACGGTGTTCGGAAAACTATGAACACGACTCAACACGATGTAGTACATACGCCAGGCCTCTAGGCGGCGCTGTGTACTCTCAAGTACACCAAAAAAACACACAGGAGAAGACACGAAGAACACGTAAACCAAAGAAGAAGACGAGGACGGCATTTTAAAGACTCCCCGCTCCGCAAGCCGTTAATGAGACATTTCGGGGAAAACTGCAGGTTAGCGATACCGTCGCCGTAACCCGGGGTTACGGAGAGCTTATTAGCTCCACGCTGAAGATTTAAAGAGACATGCCCCCCCCCCCCTCCGGAAAACATGTCCGCCGGAAGGTTAAAGACACAGTTCCACAGCGTCCAGTCTGTCTTTGCCGTCTCCTTCAGGTTTGACCTAAGACCTTTTCGCCTGCCGCTCAGCCGTCATGCCGCCCTTCCTCCTCCTCCTCCTCCTCCTCCTCCTCCTCCTCCACCATGTCTGACACACGAAACGTTTCCGATCCATCGCTCATCCTTTATCGCTCATCAGAGCCTCCATATCCCGTCTTGTTATAATGGATTGGACGCGTGTTCCGTGTTTGATTTACCTCTCGCCGCTAAAAGAGCCGCCGTTTAACGGATCCTAATCACTCCGGAGGCAATCCGTCAATTTGAAACACTTTTTTCTATTTTTTTTTTTTTTTTCTTTAACCTCCATGATATCGCAGTCAATCCGCCAAAATAAATGACTCAAAAAATTACTTCATAGCCTTTTAGAAATAAATCAAGAGAAACAGCCAGGATGTCACATCTACAGGATATTAATTTGAAAAAAAAAAAAAAAAGAAAAAACAGCGTTTGATTGTGAACTCAAAAGTTTGTAATTAAAAAAACAGGTTTAGAAAAAAAAAACGGAGAGCCTGTAATTATAAAAATAATCAATTTAAACGTCTTTCTTTTCAACCGTTTTAGGGAGAAAATGCAACTCAAAGTGTGTTTCTTTTCCAAAACTCGTCTAAAAAAATTTTTTTTTTCAATTTCTTTTCAAAAATTGGAAACTTGGAAAACACAACTTTTTGAAAACACTGACGTGGAAACGGGAAAAAATGGGAAACTTTTTCAAAAAACGCTCTATGTCTACTATGTCCCCATGGAAACGGAGGAAGAACACGTTGCTAATGACGTAATTTTCAACAAGTTGCCGTGGAAACGCAAAAGTTTTCTGGAACAAAAATGCAAAGGCGATGTGTGGATACTGGGTGAGCACAACTTTTTGAAAACAGTGTCTTTGTGGAAACGGGGGGGGGGGGGAACGCAACCTTTTGAAAACGTTCCGACTCTGTTTCTATGAAAACCGGGAAAGCAACTTTTAGTAATTGCTCTGTTTCCATGGAGACTGGGAATACATAACTTTTTAAAACAGGAGAAAAAAAAAAAGAAAACTTTTTGAAAATGTTCCGATTCCATTGACGTGGAATTTTTTTGGGAGCTTTTCCAAAATTCTGTCTCTGTAGAAATGGAAAAAAAATAATGAAACTTTTTGAAAATGCTCTTGCCCCGTGGAAAACGGGGGAACAGCAATTCGTGGCCCCGGCATTCTGCCATTTCCATGGTAACAGACATTATTTTAAATATGTTGCCGTGTAAACGCTAAACTTTAAGGAAACAAAAATGCAAAGACGATGCGTGGATACTGGGTGAACACCACTTTTTGAAAACAGTGTCTTTGTGGAAACGGGGGGGGGGGGGGGGGGAACGCAACCTTTTGAAAACGTTCCGACTCTGTTTCTATGAAAACTGGGAAAGCAACTTTTGGAAATTGCTCTGTTTCCATGGAGACTGGGAATACATAACTTTTTAAAACAAACGGGGGAAAAAAAATTGGAAAACTTTTTGAAAATTGACATGAAATTTTTGTTTTTAGCTTTTCCAAAATTCTGTCTCCGTAGAAATGTAAAAAATAACAAAACTTTTTGAAAATGCTCTTACTCCATCCCCATGGAAACGTGGGAACAGCAATTTGGGGGCCATTCCTGCCATTTCCATGGAAACAGACATCATTTTCAACAAGTTGCCGTGTAAACGCTGAACTTTAAGGGGAACTAAATCCCGCCCGCAGCTCGATCGGCGGGCTTTTGAAGAGGAGACGCGCTGCGGCTGAGACGAAAACCCGCGGAGTCGTCTTCTCATCCCGTCCCCCCCTAAAGACACCCGGTGATCCTGGAGAGAGTTAGAGCGGCCGCCGGATGAAGCTGTGATTTGTAACTTTCACCTCGCAGCCTCCGACGGGGAATGTGAGACTGTAAATTCTGCCCCGAGGCGCGGCAGAGGAAGAAAAAGAAGAAGAAGAAGGGGAAGTGCCTCGCCGGCGGAGAGGAAATGCGTCTCATTGGTATTCGGCACATTAGCATTGGGATCTGGGCCCGGGCCTGCTGAATCGCGGTACTTCGGAGGTTGAGAACAGGGGGCGCAAATTTACCGCGTCTGATGCCCTCTTTTTCTCCAGCCGACAAGACGCCGCCGCGCTAATTCGTCCCCGTCTCCTTTAAGGGTTCGCGGGAATAACCGGCGACGGCGAGGAGCATTAATTCCTAACCCTGTGGGGGGAGCGGCGGCGGGCGGCGGCGGACGCCCCGAGAAATCCATCTCTGTCTCGTCCCCCCCCTTGAGAGCCGAAAGGTCGCTCAGCTGTCAGGGAGTCCGAAAGGTCGCTCAGCTGTCAGGGAGTAAAATTCAATACCTCAACCTTTCGAGCACGTCTCTATCCTCGCTGTCCCTCCCCCCCCCCCCCCCCCCGTCAGAGCTACACAATCCCTCTCTGACGCGTCCCCCCCCCTTGACAGAGCGCCGTCTCGCTGTGCGGACGACTCACGTTGAGCGACTGTCAGCGGCGACCGCCGGCCGGGCGTCGGGAAAGACTCGCCGTGACGAACGAGCCGCGTGACAAGAGCGACGAGCAAAAACCGACCCAATGACCCAAATCGGTTCACGATACATGCTCGTGTACAGGGTGCCGTGACAAACGGGCGGGACACGGCTATGGGCGGATCTAATTGGGCGGGAGGGCGCGGCGGGGGCTAATGTCCTACTGCGGTGAGCGCGGCGGCGCGAGACAACGCCAAAGTCTCCCTGAAAACTGTCTTCAAATCGATTCTTATAAGTTATTAGGAAATAGAATCAAACATGGAGCTCATTCTGATGCTTCTTCCTCTGGCGAGAGAGCGGGCAAGACTTTGACAGGCGCGGATGCCGAATGGCGGCGATAGCGTTAGCGGTAGCGTAGCAGTCATTTGCGCGCGCAAAAAAATAGAAATAACAAAACGGTGGTGGCGTCGTCTACAAACATCCCCCGGAGCTTTAAAATGAAATACGAAGGTTATTTGGAGTCCAAACGGGAAAAAAAAACACTTGACAAGAAATGACAGAAATGTGTTCTTGTGTACTTGCAAGTCCGTACTCGCCAAGTACGCGAGTAACTGGAATATTAAATTTAGTTTAAGAAAAAAAATGCAAAAACAACAAAATAAAAAACAACTACCTGTGGATGTTTGCTTTCTATCGCGCGGTAATGCAACGCCACATCCGATTGTAGCGGCGGCTGGAAACGTGTCTCCGCGGTGACATTTCTCTTCCAGTACCTGTGTTGATGTTGTTTACGCGCCCCGTGTATTCTTCTTCTTCTTCTTTTTTTTTTTTTCTTTTTTTTAACTTTGCCTCTGTATCTCCCTCCCTAACCTTTCACTTCAAAGCATGAAAGGCGGCCCCGTCGTACCTGAAGATCAAAGAGCTACAAGCACAAGCTCGCGCTCCTCTGTTGTCATTCTCGCTCTTTTAAAGCGACGGAACCGGCGAGCACGTGGTTCAATCGCACGGCGGGGGGGGGGGGGGGGGGGGGGGGGGGGGGGGCATCGACAAAACAGTCAAGAAGCTACGTTCATTATCCCGCCAAAAACTAAAATAAATTCTCTACGATCTCAGATTTTGATTTCACGGCCATCTTGGAAAAGGGGGACGAATCCAGAGATGAAAAGAAGCTGATGTCGGGTGGTGGGTGGCGCCGGGGGGGGGGGGGGGGGGGGTTGGGGGGGATGGAAGCCGCTGCGGCGAGGGCGAGGGAATGGGAAGCTTCCTCCGGGAAGCGAGCCAGTTGGGCCGAACAATGGGAGCGCGGAGCGCCGGCGATGGGGGCGGCGAGGTGGGAGACGACAATATGCTCGCTGCCTGTTCTGTATCCGGGACTCCGGCGGAGCCACTCCACGCTCAGCGAGACGCTTTGCGCTCCAGCCGCCACCGCCGGCAATTAACCCAGACACCTGCTGCTCGCCAACAAATTGGCTCCCGTCGACGCCGCCGGCGGAGGGGGGGAGGGAGGGAGGGGGGGGGGGGGGGGGGGGGGGGAGGGGGGGGGGGGGGGGAGGGAGGGAGGAGAAGCTCCCCGAAAGCCGTTCGAAACACTTGTGACGCTCGATTTGTAAGAGGTGATTGCAGTGATTCATGTAGATCCATTATGGGGGGGGGGGGGGGGGGGGGGGGAGGAATGGGGGAGGAGGGGGGGGGGATGGGGGGCGGCCAATTTTCTATTATTGACTTCCGTCTGTCAGGTTTTTAGACAAGAGAAGACAAAAGTAGAGTCCAGTTTTTTAAACACGGTGCCGACTGATTTAATCCACGGTGGCCCGGAAGGGCCTACAGCACAACACAACAACAAAAAGCAACAACAAAGTCACAACACAACAACAAAAACACAACACAACAACACAAAGTCACAACACAACAACAAAAAGCAAAAACAACAAAGTCACAACACAACAGCAAAAACACAACACAACAACACAAAGTCACAACACAACAACAAAAAGCAAAAACAACAAAGTCACAACACAACAACAAAAAGTCCACCACAACAACAAAAAGCAAAAACAACAAAGTCACAACACAACAACAAAAAGCAAAAACAACAAAAAGCCACAACACAACAACACAAAGTCACAACACAACAACAAAAAGCAAAAACAACAAAGCCACAACACAACAACAAAAAGTCCCAACACAACAACAGAAAGTCACAACACAACAACACAAAGTCACAACACAACAACAAAAAGCAAAAACAACAAAGCCACAACACAACAACAAAAAGTCCCAACACAACAACAAAAGTCACAACACAACAACAAAAAGCAAAAACAACAAAGTCACAACACAACAACAAAAAGTCCCAACACAACAACAAAAAGTCACAACACAACAACAAAAAGCAAAAACAACAAAGTCACAACACAACAACAAAAAGTCACAACACAACAACAAAAAGCAAAAACAACAAAGTCACAACACAACAACAAAAAGTCCCAACACAACAACAAAAGCCACAACACAACAACAAAAAGTCCCAACACAACAACAAAAAGCCACAACACAACAACAAAAGTCCCAACACAACAACAAAAAGCCACAACACAACAACAAAAGCAACAACAACAAGCGGAGAGAAGCGTGACTTTTTAAAATCTTTTCCATCTTGGTGGAAATGAAGGAAACGCGATTCTCTTAAAACGCTCCGACTCCTCCTCCATAGACATGAAGGGAAAAGCAACTTTTTGAAACGGGGGCCTGGTTCTGCAGAACATCGAATGATAAAGAAATGAACACAAAGTATTTCATGTGGTGAAGCAGTCTCTCTCTCTCTCTCTCTCTCTCTCTCTCTCTCTCTCTCTCTCTCTCTCTCTCTCTCTCTCTCTCTCTCTCTCTCCAAATATTTGCTCTTATTTTCCACAGCGAGTTGGACGAAGCGGCGCGACCCCTCGCACGCTCTGGATTCTGGGAAGACGCTCCTCCGCGGCCTTTTGACACCGTCCGTCCCCCACGTTGATGAAAAATGACCCGCCGAACGCTCGCTCACCTCGCCGACTCGCCGTGTGTGTCTCCAATTTCCTTCTTGTGTTGCCGCGGGGTCACTCCGGACGCCCTCGCGCCGCCAAAATCTTTTATTCAGGCTCAAATACGAGGATCCCCAAGAAAGATCGCTCAGCTTTTATTTTGTACAAGTGCCGTGTCGGAGGTTAACCCTCCCAGATCACACACACACACACACACACACACACTCCGTACACACACACACACACACACACACACACACACAGCCTGGAGATACTTTAACGTCAACGCGGCGGCCCCCCCCCCCCCCGCCGAGTATTCATGTCGTAAAGCGACGCCTCAATTTGTTTGATGGTGCCATTCTGAAATGTTGAAATTCAGACCCGTCACTCGTCCCGGGGAGAGAGAGAGAGAGAGAGAGAGGGTGATGAAAGCCACGTTTAAAAAAAAATAAAGAAATAAAAAAAGACTCCTGAGACGGCGGAAGTCTTTGAAGGGAACGTGTAAGCAAATGTGTTCCGAGAGCGAAACGTTCAAACATTGCGAACGTACAAGTCGCGTGGCGGCGAGATAAAAGTCGCTACTCGGACGCCGTTTGCACGACGACGCTTTCAAATGACGACGGAAAACTTTAGTGGAGCTTTGGGGACCGCAAGCCGTGCTCGGAGCCAGTGCAGCTTTTTGAAAACGTCGGTGGAACTTTAGGAAAACGCCCCATCTCTGTGGAAATGGGAGAAAATGCAAGTTTTGGAAAACGTTCCAGCACCGTCTCCAGTTAAAGGGGGGGAAGTGTAACTTTTTGAAAATGTTCAGACTCAGTCTCCTGTTAAAAGGGAAAAGTGCAACTTTCTGAAAATGTTCAGACTCAGTCTCCTGTTAAAGGGGAAAAATGCAACTTTTTGAATATGTTCAGACTCTGTCTCCAATTAAAGGGGGGAAAGTGCAACTTTTTGAAAATGTTCAGACTCCGTGTAGAATTAAAGGGGGAAAAATGCAACTTTTTGAAAATGTTCAGACTCCGTGTAGAATTAAAGGGGGAAAAATGCAACTTTTTGAAAATGTTCAGACTCCAGCTCCATGGAAACGGCAAAAAGTGCAACCTTTTTGAAAATGCTCTGACTCAGTCTCCTGTTAAAGGGGAAAAAATGCAACTTTCTGAAAATGTTCAGACTCAGTCTCCTGTTAAAGGGGAAAAATGCAACTTTTTGAATATGTTCAGACTCTGTCTCCAATTAAAGGGGGGAAAGTGCAACTTTTTGAAAATGTTCAGACTCCGTGTAGAATTAAAGGGGGAAAAATGCAACTTTTTGAAAATGTTCAGACTCCGTGTAGAATTAAAGGGGGAAAAATGCAACTTTTTGAAAATGTTCAGACTCCAGCTCCATGGAAACGGCAAAAAGTGCAACTTTTTGAAAATGCTCTGACTCAGTCTCCTGTTAAAGGGGAAAAATGCAACTTTTTGAATATGTTCAGACTCTGTCTCCAATTAAAGGGGGAAAAATGCAACTTTTTGAATATGTTCAGACTCCAGCTCCATGGAAACGGCAAAAAGTGCAACTTTTTGAAAATGCTCTGACTCAGTCTACATTAAAACGGTTGAACTCCATCTCCGTGGAAACGGGGGAAACTCTATTCTTTTTAAGCGCTCCAACTCCTTCATGGAATTTTTTTTTTTCCTTCATGGAATTCAAGCAAAACGATTTTCATGAAAATGCTCCAGGGTGTGGCGACGTTCCGCGCAAGTCCGTCTCCCCCTCGGCTCGATGGACTTTAAACAAGTCAATTCTCAAAAGAAAGGCGCAACATCGGCGCGCCGTCAATCAAGCCGCCGTGGCCTTTCAAGTCCTCATCCCCTCCTGAAACTGTCATTCCGCGGCGCTAAATCACCTCATTGTGCAACTGAGGACAACATTTCAGAATTGCTCGTCTCTCGGTCTCGTCTGCACCCCGGGCCACACACACACACACACACGAGTGGACGGCAGAAGAAAGGAAACACTTCTTTTTTCTTTTTTTTTTTAATCCAATATTACCAAGCACGGTGGCAGCGCAGTGGAAAATGATCAAAGTCTCTGGCCTTATTCTGTCTCCAGTGCCTGGGATTAAAGTCTCCCTCTCGATCGGCCGGCGACTTCAAAGCAGAGCGCCAACGCGCCTCTTTTCGGGCGGCGGTTTGTGAACACTTAGCCCCCCTGGTCTCACAAACAAACAAGCAGGATATCGGGAAATGGGGAAAATAATGGGATGACATAAGAGTTGGCAGGACTTGCCGAGATTTTCAAAAAGTTGCATTTTCCTCGTTTCCATGGAGGCTAGGTGGGAGCCTTTTCAAAAATGTGCATTTTCCCCATTCCTGCAGAGCGTTTTCAACAAGCTGCGTTTTCCCCGTTTCCATGGAGATGGAGCATTTTCACTCGTTTCCGCAGAGACAGAGTCGGTACATTTTCAAAAAGTTGCATTTTCCTCGTTTCCATGGAGGCTAGGTGGGAGCATTTTCAAAAATTTGCAACCTTTTCCCATTTCTACAGTCGGACCATTTTTCAAAAAGTTGCATTTTCCCCATTTCTACAGAGACGAAGTTGAGCGTTTTTTTTTAACAAGCTGCGTTTTCCTTGTTTCCATGGAGATGGAGCATTTTCCTAGTTTCCATGGAGGCTAGGTGGGAGCATTTTCAAAAATTTGCACCGTTTCCCATTTCTACTGTTGGACCATTTTTCAAAAAGTCGCATTTTCCCCATTTTTACAGAGACGTAGATGAGCGTTTTTTTAACAAGCTGCGTTTTCCCTGTTTCCATGGAGATGGAGCATTTTTGTAAAGTTGCATTTCCCCCAGTTTCCAAAGAAATGGAGATGGAACATTTTCTAAAAGTTGTGTCTCCCCTCCCATTTCCACGGAGACAGAGGGTTTTCAAAAATGTACATTTTCACCAGTTCACATGGCGACGGACTTGGAGTGGCTTTCAAAAAGTTGCGCTTCACTCACGAAGAATTCGAGTCGGTGGAATCCGACGGCGAGGTGAAACGAGGTTCTCCGCGCCGCCGCGCCGGCGTCGTGTTGAAAAATCAAACAAGACAAACGGCGAACAGGTGAATTATCGGCCAAATCGCCCAGAAATGATTCAATTTGGCGGGTGATTCCAGAGGCCAGTGCACATGTGGCGCCGCCAACTGGGACCCGGCGGGTTGGGGCGGCGGCCATTAGTGGCGTCCGCTCTCATTAACCGACATCTGCGTCTTAATTAGGCGCGAGGAGACGGGAATAGATGCTGGTCCTTTTATTTACATTTTTATTTGGTCCTGTACACTGTCAAAAAAAAAGTGTGTATTTAAGTGTTTTTACCGTGGTTGCCGGAAAACTACCGTAAAATGTACTGTACTGAACACATTACAAAATTTAAAAAAAATTCTATTTCAAAATGTACATATCTAATAAGGTTTGTGCCGTGACGTATTAAGATTATTTTTACTTTTACCATATAAATTATGTACTACGAATCTATTCTGTGATATATGTATATGTATTTGTTATCAGTACAATAGTATGTACGTTTCCACAGTGGGACCATTTTCAAAAAGTTGCGTTTTCCCCATTGCTCCGGAGACGGGATCGGAGCGTTTTCAAAAAGTTGCGTTTTCCCCATTGCTCCGGAGACGGGATCGGAGCGTTTTCAAAAAGTTGCGTTTTCCCCATTGCTCCGGAGACGGGATCGGAGCGTTTTCAAAATGTTGCGTTTTCCCCATTGCGACGGAGACGGGATCGGACCATTTTCAAAATGTTGCGTTTTCCCCATTGCTACGGAGACGGGATCGGAGCGTTTTCAAAAAGTTGCGTTTTCCCCATTGCGACGGAGACGGGATCGGAGCATTTTCAAAATGTTGCGTTTTCCCCATTGCTACGGAGACGGGATCGGAGCGTTTTCAAAATGTTGCGTTTTCCCCATTGCGACGGAGACGGGATCGGAGCGTTTTCAAAAAGTTGCCCCCCCTGTTTCAACGGAGAAAATGCTTTGACTCCGTCTTGGTGGAACTGGAAGAAAAATGCGACTTTTCAAAAACGCTTCGTCTCCGTGGAGACGAGAGAAAATGCAACTCTTTCGGAAAACGCTCCGACTCTGTGGACGTGCGAATTGTTTTGAAAACAAAGTTTGTGAAAAACATTTTTTAAAATTGCCCCAAAATTTTGCATTTCCGTTTCCATGGGAACGGGTGAAAACGCAACTTCAAACAGGATAAAAAAATTTTTGGTCAAGAGTTCCTATCAATGCTTTTATTTTTTTCTCTCTCATTTACGAAATCTGTGCTGCCGTGTGAGAGCACTCGTGGTTCTGAGGAAACGCTGGGGAAAGAAAGAGGCTCAGAGAATCTTTAATCAAAGATAACGACCGCGAATGTCTCCGAACTCCTCGGGCGGATATAAATCAGCGATACAAGGTGCTTTAGCGTAATGATTTAATTATTAGCATTTTGCTAATCGCGGTAAATAAATACGAAAGAAATAAAGAAATAAAGAAATAAAGAAACGCCTGTAATCCTTTGTCGACCGGGGTTGTTTATCCAAGCTTTTATTTTCTTATTGCTCTGTGATTCCTTATCGCCCGATCAGGCCGGCAGGCGCTCGGTACTTATGATCTGCTCCCGTCACTTCCTGTTTTCTATGATCATTTATTTTAGTTTTATTTTTTAGGGGGGTTAATATCCAAAGGCCTAAATGAGGAATCGGTAGATTCCAGCGTCATCGGGATTACCTTTCAGTCGGTGTTGATTGTTCATGCGGGCGGAGCGGCCCTATGATGTGGAGCCGGCGTGCGGCGCCACACCGCAGGGAATCAATTAGAAAAACCGGGAGGTGGGCTTTTATTACGAAGCAGGGGGATTTTGTTTTTTTTCTTCTCTGGAATTCCCGCCGCTGGAGGAGCGACGACGATCAAGGAGTCTGAACCGTCGACGCCGTTTCTACGTGGAAAACTGTTTGATCTGGGTCTGGTTCTGCAGGTTTCTCTGCGAATCAAGTCGAAGCAGATTTCAAAATAATGGCCTCCATTCACAGGTCCGCCTTGGCGGGAAAAGCGAGCCGTTGTTCTGACATCACACCGTGTGAGATTGATGGCGGTGGAGAAGCTGAGTGGCGCCCCGACGGTCTGGCCTCGTCATACTATTAGCCGGTTCACCGGACTGGTTAATGACGCGGGGCTCTGTTACACTCATGTCGGTAAACACAGGCCCGTGTTTGCCGGCGCCGGGGAACCTGCCCGTCACAACTTTGCGACACGGGGGTTGAAGGGTGGAGTTTTCAGCTGCAGTTGAAACTGTGCAATCGTAGTAATGCGTCGAAACTGCGATTTAAGGCCACTTAAGTTGCTCGGAGCAACTGAAAATGCAACTTTTTGAAATTAGGGGAACGCAACTCTGTGAAATGCTCTGACTCAGTGGAAATGGGGAAAATGCAACATTTTGAAAATGTTCAGAATCCCCGGAAATGGGAGAAAACACACGTCTTTGCAAAAGCTCAGCCTCCACGGAAACGGTTGTAAAGCGCAACTTTTCGAAAACACTCAAACTCAGTCTCTGTTCTGCTTGTGGACTTGGGGGGGGGGTGGAGCCTTTATGTAGCATCAATTCCTAAATTCCCACGTGGCTTCAATTTTGTAAGCAAACAAAGTATTGAAGCAGCAAACGAAGCACCAAATGAAGCAGTGGAGCTCCAAATGAAAAACCAAAGGAAGAAGCAAACGAAGCAGCAAACGAACCAGTAAACGAAGCAGTGAAGCACCAAACGAAGCAGCAAATAAAACAGAGAAACAGCAATCAAAGCCCCAGACGAAGCAGCAAACACAAGCAGCGAAGCACCAAACGAAGCAGCAAAGCACCAAATGAAGCGGCAAACGAAGCAGCAATCGAAGCAGCAATCGAAGCAGCAAACGAAGCAGCAAAGCACCAAACGAAGCACCAAATAAAACAGTGAAACAGCAAACAAAGCCCCAAACGAAGCAGCAAACACAAGCAGCGAAGCACCAAACGAAGCAGCAAAGCACCAAATGAAGCGGCAAATGAAGCAGCAATCGAAGCAGCAATCGAAGCAGCAAACGAAGCAGCAAAGCACCAAACGAAGCACCAAATAAAACAGTGAAACAGCAAACAAAGCCCCAAACGAATCAGCAAACACAAGCAGTGAAGCACCAAACGAAGCAGCAAAGCACCAAACGAAGCAGCAATCGATGCAGCACTCGAAGAAAGCAAACGAAGCAGCGAAGCACCAAACGAAGCGCCAAATAAAACAGTGAAACAGCAAACAAAGCCCCAAACGAATCAGCAAACACAAGCAGTGAAGCACCAAACGAAGCAGCAAAATACCAAACGAAGCAGCAAACGAAGCAGTGAAGCACCAAACAAAGCAGCAAAGCACCAAACGAAGCATCAAACGAAGCAGCAATCGAACCAGTGAAGCACCAGGACAGAAGGCATCAAAACACCATCAAAGATGCACTAACAAGCTTTCCTAATCACCCTGGACGATCCGGCCCCCCAGCAGCGCTCCCTGCATCAATAACAGTCAAAGAGCCACACCAGGTCCGTCTCCAGAAAAAAAAAAAAAGACTCTCGGTAAATCCGATCTGAAGTTTTGGCATGTCCTTCCCTCTTACCCACCCACAAACTTCTCGCTGAGCGATACTCATCATATCTAAATCAGTCCGAGGCTGGCTCGCACTCATCAGTTGTGGCTGGCTCTGCCTCACCTCCACCTCCTCCCTCCCGTACCGTACTCTATCGACGTTCAGTCATCCTGACAGATGTTTCCAGTCACCCGGGATTAAAAAATGAGGCTGCGCTGATGGATTGCCTCCATTGTGAAGGATACAGTTTTTTTTTTTGTTGTTTTTTTTTTAAAAAGATGGCCGTCCATATTGTGGAAGCACAATACTGTAAATGGAGAGCAGCTGGAGAGCAGCGGTGTTCGAGGAACTTGTGGACACTCGTTTATCAGCTGTTTAAAAACAGCCACGCTCTTTATTGCTTGTTACTTTTGCTGTTTTCAGCGACTTTTTCTTTTTTTTTTTACTGCGAAACGTCCAATAAAGTCCACGTGGAGCGAAAGTAGTCTTTACAGAGACATTTATAGGAAACTACCCCCCCCCCCCCCCACCCCCCCCCGGGGGGGGGCTCGGCGTTCTCTTTAGTGGAATCTGTCGGAAAATCGTCTTTTAAAGGAGCCGCTTTCTGGCGACTTATCGCACACATCCGGCAGGGGGAAAAAAACAAACAAAAAAACCCCAACAAATTACCGCCTTTGTAATTCAAAGTCGGAAAACAAAGTCAACAACCAGATCAGCCACATCCCCGCTCCGTTCAGGTGCCATTATTTGAAACAATGGGAGGCTCCCGTCTCCAGCGGGCTCCGACTATCTGATGTGGAACTTCTGCAAGCGGGGAGAACAAAAGGTAATGAAGACGGGCTTCACGCCGCTCGCGAGGAGTCGGGGGGCTCTTCAAAAGATGGGGGGGGGGGGGGGGGGCATCTCTTCCTGAGCTGTGATTAGCGGCACGGTGAGTCTCCGTCGCCTAGCAACCGCATCCGCCGTTTGTTTACTACGTCTCCGGGGTTGTTTGCGCCGCTCCCGCGTCCTCCTTTAATAATAGACCTCAAGTGTTTGCCAAAGAAGCGTGTTTCGTAAATCGCCGCCGACTTCGGGGGGTCGACTTCCTGTCAGCGAGGAAAACTAAACTCGGAATTGTTTGTGCGTCGGGGGCGGGGCGGGGGGGGGGGGGGGTACTGCCCAACGGCGCCGCGGCGATACCAGGTATCCCGAAAGGATAAACAAGAGAGTTGACGTGGTTCCGTTTCCAAAACAAAACACAGGCAACACGCCCCGTTTCCACAACAACGCTCTCAATTGAAAAACTGAAAAACTTTCCGATAACGCAACTTTTCGAAAACGGCTCCCGAGTTGGATCTCATTGAAAACGCCCGGCTCCGAACTGGCACCGGAACCGACTTTAGATTTATAAATCAGTTCTTCACCTCCGTCGGACTGCGGCAGCAAATTGAAGCAAAAAAAAAAAATCAGGGGCGAGCATTGGTACTTTTATTTTGACGGTCACCGTATTAACAATCCAACTCGGCCGTCTGTCCACTAGAATGTCCGTGTTCTCCCGTTGTTGACGTTTTGTAGCGGATTGTTCTCGGCTGCACGTGTGTGTGTGGTTTCATTACAAAAACAAACCGCATAAAGGAAAAGGGGGAAAACACAAGTTTTGGAAAACACTCCCAATCCCACCCTTCTTCTGGGTCTCCCTCCTCGTCCTGCAGCAACTGTTGCTCAATGGTTTATTGCTGCGTTGGATTTTGGGTGAGGTGTGTTGCCTTCGGGGGCAATGGGAGATAAAAACACTAAACAATAAAGGACAATTTCTAAAAACAGAGAAAACACAAGAGCCCCAAGTATTTACTGTGTGTTTACCGCGCTTAAGTGGCCTTGAATAATATCAAAACTTGCGCGTAAAATCGGAGAGGAAATCTGTGCCATTGTAACTTTTAATACGCGGCGATTAAATTTACACGCCCTCCTCGTACAGTACTTAATGACGGCTTGTAGAAAAACAGCCGTAAAGTTTGATTGAATCTGTGCAGTTAATTACTAAACACGGCAGAGCGGCAGGCAGAGCGACAGGCAGGATTCCAGCGTTAATGTACAGAAATTATCAAGAAGTCGTCGGGAGGCTCTGAGGGTTCCTCTTTGGTAATGGGAGGGAATTCTTTGCCGAGTCTGTTTTCGTCATTATATTAGGTATTTTTTAGTGGATCTCGATTACTCATTTGACGAGGCCTCAGAACCTGGGAACAACCTATGAATTCAGATTATAAACAGGTTCAAAACAGACCAGAAACAGGGTTCAAACATGGTTTAATAACAGATTCACAACAGGCTCCAAGCAGGTTCAGAACAGGCTCCAAACAGGTTCCAAACAGGTTCCAAACAGGTTCCAAACAGGCTCCAAGCAGGTTCCAAACAGGTTCCAAACAGGCTCCAAGCAGGTTCCAAACAGGTTCCAAACAGGTTCCAAACAGGTTCCAAACAGGCTCCAAGCAGGTTCCAAACATCCTCCAAACAGGTTCCAAGCAGGTTCAGAACAGGTTCCAAACAGGCTCCAAGCAGGTTCCAAACAGGCTCCAAGCAGGTTCCAAACAGGTTCCAAACAGGCTCCAAACATCCTCCAAACATCCTCCAAACAGGTTCCAAGCAGGTTCCAAACAGGTTCCAAACAGGCTCCAAGCAGGTTCCAAACAGGTTCCAAACAGGTTCCAAACATCCTCCAAACAGGTTCCAAACAGGCTCCAAACAGGTTCCAAACATCCTCCAAACAGGTTCCAAGCAGGTTCAGAACAGGTTCCAAACAGGCTCCAAGCAGGTTCCAAACAGGCTCCAAGCAGGTTCCAAACAGGTTCCAAACAGGCTCCAAACATCCTCCAAACAGGTTCCAAGCAGGTTCCAAACAGGTTCCAAACAGGCTCCAAGCAGGTTCCAAACAGGTTCCAAACAGGTTCCAAACATCCTCCAAACAGGTTCCAAACAGGTTCCAAACAGGCTCCAAACAGGTTCCAAACATCCTCCAAACAGGTTCCAAGCAGGTTCAGAACAGGTTCCAAACAGGCTCCAAGCAGGTTCCAAACAGGCTCCAAGCAGGTTCCAAACAGGCTCCAAGCAGGTTCCAAACAGGTTCCAAACAGGCTCCAAGCAGGTTCCAAACAGGTTCCAAACAGGTTCCAAACAGGTTCCAAACAGGCTCCAAGCAGGTTCCAAACATCCTCCAAACAGGTTCCAAGCAGGTTCAGAACAGGTTCCAAACAGGCTCCAAGCAGGTTCCAAACAGGTTCCAAACAGGCTCCAAACATCCTCCAAACAGGTTCCAAGCAGGTTCCAAACAGGTTCCAAACAGGCTCCAAGCAGGTTCCAAACAGGTTCCAAACAGGTTCCAAACATCCTCCAAACAGGTTCCAAGCAGGTTCAGAACAGGTTCCAAACAGGCTCCAAGCAGGTTCCAAACAGGCTCCAAGCAGGTTCCAAACAGGTTCCAAACAGGCTCCAAACATCCTCCAAACAGGCTCCAAGCAGGTTCCAAACAGGTTCCAAACAGGTTCCAAACAGGCTCCAAGCAGGTTCCAAACAGGTTCCAAGCAGGTTCAGAACAACAGGCTCCAAACAACTCATTCCTCGGAGGTTTCCACTTTGCCCCGTGATAAATAAATCCCATACCGCGTCAGTTTTTCCTCATCATGTATTTTTAGAAGAAGTCGATGAATTAATCATCTAATTAGACGCTTTAGAGCCGCCGACTGATCGCGGCGATTTGTTTTCCTCTCTCCAGCTTGTTTATTTCAACAAAACCAGTGGTAGGAAAAAAAAAAAAAAAAAAACAAGCCTGGAGGAAATCACGTTGGCAAAATGAGCTCACCGCGGGGCGCCGGCGGTTGTTGACCTCCATCTTCCGGGCTGCGAGTAAGTAACAAGCTCCCGGGAGACCGGCGTGTGAAAAATACATCAGTTTAATGTTCCGCTTTTATCTCCGCAGACACAAGTGCACCTTTTGTTTTGCTTCTCGCCGCCGAAAACCGGAGAAAGTGGTGGCACTTTGACCCGTCGTTGATGCGCCCGAACTGCATTGGGTTTTTTTTTTTTTTTTTCCGGTTCCGCCGTGATCGCTGAACTCGAGGCGTTTCCTTAAGATGCACAGCCGGGGGGAAAAAATAAATAAATAAATAAATAATAATAATAATGGCCCTTAGCATGGATTTAGTGTGAAATCAGACAGGAAGTCTACAGGAAGCTGACAAGCCGAGGTGAAGCGGCTCCTGTTCACCGAGTGTTATCCAAAATTTCTCCAAATTGATGACAGATCTAGAAAGTTTTTTTTTTTTTTTTTTTTTTCAAACATGAAACTTGAATTATAAATTTCCCCTTAAAAAAAAAAAAAAAAAAAAAAAAAGTCACATTTTGCGCTGTAGACAAGTTTAACCCTCTCTGGGAGGTCGGAGACGGGAGAGGAGTGTGGAGGTGACGTAGGAGGAGGAACTCGTTCTCTCGGTCTGCAGGGAATGCGGTGTTTTCATCGGGTGGCGGTGCTTTTTTTTTTTTTTTTTAAGGGATATTCAACACAGAACGATGTAATACATAGACATACAGTAGTAGAGATCAGTATTACTACGTATGGTTTGAAAACGAGGCTCACACAAATAACTATACTCTACTAGCATATGTCTACGCTGAAGGCTCGTCGCGCAAACAATCACGTCACCACACAGCGTGGTGCTCTGAGGAGGTGATGGAGGTCGGGGGTGTAGCTCAGGAGGTGGTGATGGAGGCCGGGGGGTGGAGCTCAGAGAGTCATGGTGCAGGTTGTTTTGACTATCGGAGTAAACCGGAGGACCGGAGGAGAACCAGCACACGGAGAGAGAACATGAAAACTCCACAGAGAGAGGCTCCTGCCGGGATTTGCACCGAGACTTTTTTTTATTCATTTATTTATTTTTTTTGAACTTGGACCTTCTGGCTGAGGCGCGAGGCTGTGGACTCTGGATTCAGGACGTGGTGAGTAGAACATGTCTCAACGTATCGTGTTATTTTGTCGTTCATCGTCTCCCACTTTAGACCGTCTTCCTCCATGTTTTCTCCTGTTGAAGCACTGCGTCGCACAGTGTGTGACGTCACGCAACGTCGCGCTGGGAAATGAATCGTTAAGAAGAATCGAACACATTCAAAGTTTACGATTCTGATGGAATCGATCAATTGGAACCGGTTCTAAGTCAGAACCGGTTTTCGGTTCTCATCCCTAGTTTCGGGGCATTCACATGACAACGATGCTCAGAGGCACTGGAATCGCAACTTTTTCGAAAACGGTTCTCAAGATGGAACGGGGTGAAAAGCGTCTTTTTGTAAAGGAAATGGGAAAATGCAACTCTCTGAAATTACACTCTGAAACCTTCGCCGTAGAGACAGGGAGAAAGCACGACTTTGTGAAAATGCCCTGTCTTTGTGGAAACGGGAGAGGAAATGCAACTTTTTGAAAAGACTCAGTCGCCATGGAAATGCGTAAACACAACTTTTTGAAAACGCCCCATCTCCGCAACAGGGGAAAACGCATCTTTTTGAAAATGTACGGTCTCTATGAAAAGGAGCGGTAAACCCAACTTTTTGAAAAAGCTCAGTCGCCACGGAAAGGGGGAAAGCACAACTTTTTGAAAAAGCTCTGTCTCCGCAACACGGGAAAACGCTACTTTTTGAAAATGATAATTCTCCATGGAAACAAGGGAAAAAACACAACTTTTAAAAAAATATTCCAACTCTGTCTCTATGTAAACAGGGGGGGGGGGGATTCACATTTTTAAAACGCTGTGACACCGTCTCTATGGAAACAGGGAAAACACAACTTTTCTGAAATGTTGTGTTTTCAGCTCCATTTCATAGAGACGGAGCATTTTCAAAAAGTTGCGTTTCCTCTCCCGTTTCCACGGAGCATTTTCTCAAAGTGTTGCTTTCTCCCCGTTTCTACGGGGAAGGATTCGGAGTGTATTTTCAGAGAGTTGCATTTTCCCCCATTTCCATTTCCTTTACAAAAAGATGCTCATGTTGCGCCTCGTTTTCATCACTAAAACAGCGCCACCTCGTGGCCCCGGCCTGCCAACGACATCATTTTCACCATTTCCATGAAAAACAGACGTCATTTTCGTGTAAATCCGAAAATTCAGTCATTAATTATTATAAATTACGGGGCGTGATTCAGACGAATGGCGGTTCGGCGGTTCGGCGGCGTCGCGGGTTAAATTCCTCTCTGGGTTGACGACACATTGCAAGGCTTCAGAAAAGGGAACGTACGCGTAAAGATTCCCACGACGGACGGTTCAGATTCTGGAGAAAACTACAGAGGAATAAAAAAAAAAAAAAAAAAACTTGAAGTTTCCTAAAGTAACCCACTCATCTGATACCCAGATAAACTACATACAGTCGCGCCGATAGTGCCGCTTGTTTACGTGTGGCAGCGCCGAGATAAGTCGCGCCGCCTTATCTCCAGTAGCGCTATCAGAGGACTTGAGCACCACTGTCGCGCTCTTTTTTTTTTTTTTTCCCGCCGTGCAGAAAAACCAGCTTTCTTTAGATTTCTCTCACCGAGCCTCTATTCCCCCCCAAAAGTGTGTGACACTTTTCGAAAACGTCACCTTGTGGCGCGAGAGTATTGAGACCTCTGTACTTCGTTCACGCAACATTTAAAGTAAAAGTCACTTTTTGCGAAAAGTTTTGCGTTTACTTGGTCAGTCGGCGTGGAAACATTGAAAAAGTGTAATTGACACGTCAGGCCACGAGTTGGCGCTGTTGGTTGGTTTTCAAAAAGTTGCGTTTTCCACCGGTTTCCATGGAAATGGAGTTTTGAGCATCTTCAAAGGGTTGTGTTTACTCCCGTTTCCATGGACGCAAATTTAGAGTAATTTTCAAAAAGTTGTGTTTCCACGGAGTGTTTTCAGGAAGTAGCATTTTCATCCGTTTCAACAGAGATGGAATTGAACCGCGATGAATAAGTAGCGTTTTTTTTCCCGCCGTTTCCACGGAGATGGAGCCGTAGCATTTGATAAAGTGGCATTTTTCCATGTTTCCACAAACTGTGTTTTCAGAAAGTAACATTTACGCCCGTTGGAGATGGAGTGGGAGCATTTTCAAAAAGTTATGTTTTCCCCGTTTCCACGGGGATGGAATTGGACTGCTTTCAAAATGTTTCCCTGGAGAGTCAGCGAGTTTTCAAAAAAGTTGCATTTACCCTGTGTCTATGAAGGTGGAATTGGACAACTTTGAAAAAGTTGTGTTTGTCCCCTGTTTCCGCAGAGATTGAATTTGACTTCTTTCAAAACATTTCCACGCAGACTGAGTTGGAAAATTTTCAAAAAGTTGCATTTTCTCCTTGTGTCTATGGAGATGGAATTGGACCACTTTCAAAAAGTCGTATTTTTCTCCCATTTCCACTGCTTTCAAAACTTTTCCACAGAGACAGGGTTGAAGCATTTAAAAAAAAAAAAAAAAAAAAAAGGTTGCATTTATTGTGTTAATGGAAATTGACCCCTTTCAAAAAGTTCCCCTACGTTTCTATGAAGATGGAGTCTGAGCTTTTAATAAAAGTTCAAAACTTTTTCTACAGAGATGAAGTGTTTTCAGAAAAAAGCATTTTAGCCCGTTTCCAAGCAGATGGAATTGGACTGCTTTCAAAAAGTTGCATCATCTCTGGTTTCCACTGAAATGCTCCTTGACTCCGAGCACCGTTGTCATGTCAACGGAACCCCAAAACACTGTGAAACGTCAGCGTTTTTTATTGAAACTTTCCGCGCGTTTAAACGGCTTTGGACACTTTCCACACACATTTATCACTTTCAATAACTTCCACATCCTTTGCTCACTCCATCCATTTGCATTCAATTATTTCGCGGCGTTCAGAATGTGTTTGAGGAGGATAAATAATGCAGCAGTGTAGTTCTCCCGTAAACACACATCACACATATCAGGGGCCGCTTTTTAAAAAGCTCGCCGCGAGCCTCCAGCGCCGAGTTAATCTTAATCTCATTCTCAAGTAAACAGCTGTAGTCGTTTTATACTGGAATCTGCGGGAGGACGGTGGAATCCACGGCGGCTCGAACGTCTCCCTCAGAGTCTCCGAGGCACGCCGACATTTCCATATGAAACGCCAACTTCACCCCTCCTCCTTCCCCCTCCTCTTCCTCCTCGGGGGGGGGGGGGGGGGGGGGGGGGGTCTGTTTGTGGGTTCAAACGACAAAACTGTCAGGAGATCAAAGGAGATGACCAAGTTGGATTGTTTTTACGGTGACTGTCAAAATAAAACGACCAAGAGAGAATATGGACTGGGAGTCAAGAAACTCTGGAGTAAACGTTGTTCTTATTGTCGGTCTACTGAGCATGTGCAGAACTAGTCACTACGGCCGTGGTACACATGTGCAATAGAAGCATTTTTGAAAAGTTGCCTTGTCCCCTATTTCCACAGAGACGGACTTTTGTCACAAAGTTGGGTTTTTATCCATTTTGACTCAGAGATGAGTCGGACATTTTTCAAAAAGTTGTGTTTTCGATTTGACTTAGAGTCAGAGCGTGTTCAAAAAAGTTCCACCTTGGAAGCCGTTTTCAAAGAGTTGTGTTTTCGCCCCTGTTTCTATGGACATGGGGTTAGAGCGTGTTCAGAAAGTTACACCCTGGGAACCATTTTCAAAATGTTGCCAGAATTGGACTGTTTTCAAAAATAATAATATTCTCCCCCGTTTCCCTGGAGATGAATTTGGGGCATTTTCAAAAAGTTGCGTTTCCCCCATTTCAGTGGAAATGGAGTCGGAGCGTGTTCAAAAATGTCCACCTTGAGAGCTGTTTTCAAAAAGTGGTATTTTCCCCCTTTTTCTATGGACATGGGGTTAGAGCGCGTTCAGAAAGTTCCACCCTGGGAACCATTTTCAGAATGTTGCCAGAATTGGACCTTTTTCAAAAATAATAATATTCTTCCCCGTTTCCCTGGAGATGAAGTTGGGGCATTTTCAAAAAGTTGTGTTTCCCCCATTTCACTGGCGATGGAGTCGGAATATTTTCAAAAACTTGCATTTTCAGCGTTTCCATTAAAATGGAGTCGGAGCGTGTTCAAAAATGTCCACCTTGAGAGCCGCTTTCAAAAAGTGATATTTTCCCCCTTTTTTCATCGAGACTACATCGGACAAGATTTCAATTTTTGGCCCCATTTCTAAGAAAACAGAGTTGGCGCATTTTCAAAAAGTTGCATTTTGCGTTGCTTCGAGTCTTTTACGAAGCCATGGAAGAACGTTGCAGATCTGGAAACGCTCCGGGGAAGGGGGGGGTGGGGGGACTCTCTTCTCTCCACTTTCTCTTTTTACCTCCATCTGTCTTCCCCTGATATCATCTCAGTCCATCGCTCCTAATCTCCCTCCGCTCCGTTTCCTGTCCTTCCCACCTCCTCCGCCGTTCCCACTTTTCCTCCCGCCGGGGGGTCCCACCGCCCTCGGGCTTTCGCTTCAACACCATCTTTGATCAGGAACACGTCTCGGGGAATGTCTGCTGAATATTCCAAAAACCGGCGCGGCTGCCGTGCTCGCTCGTGTTCCCCGTCTGGCGCCTGCTCTCTTTAATATCGTCCTCATCTCGTACCAAGATGGCAAAATCTTGGAACTCTTGGGTCCTTGAACAAAGCGAGTAAGAGAATCGTGGAAGTCTTTGGTCTTGGGTCCTTGAACAAGCTAGTGAGAGAATCGTGGAAGTCTTTGGTCTTGGGTCCTTGAAGAAAGCGAGTAAGAGAATCGTGGAAGTCTTTGGTCTTGGGTCCTTGAACAAGCTAGTGAGAGAATCGTGGCAGTCTTTGGTCTTGGGTCCTTGAAGAAAGCGAGTAAGAGAATCGTGGAAGTCTTTGGTCTTGGGTCCTTGAACAAGCTAGTGAGAGAATCGTGGCAGTCTTTGGTCTTGGGTCCTTGAACAAAGCTAGTAAGACAATCGTGGAAGTCTTTGGTCTTGGGTCCTTGAACAAAGCTAGTAAGAGAATCGTGGAAGTCTTTGGTCTTGGGTCCTTGAACAAAACGAGTAAGAGAATCGTGGCAGTCTTTGGTCTTGGGTCCTTGAACAAAGCTAGTAAGACAATCGTGGAAGTCTTTGGTCTTGGGTCCTTGAACAAAGCTAGTAAGAGAATCGTGGAAGTCTTTGGTCTTGGGTCCTTGAACAAAACTAGTAAGACAATCGTGGAAGTCTTTGGTCTTGGGTCCTTGAACAAAGCTAGTAAGACAATCGTGGAAGTCTTTGGTCTTGGGTCCTTGAACAAAGCGAGTAAGAGAATCGTGGAAGTCTTTGGTCTTGGGTCCTTGAACAAAACGAGTAAGAGAATCGTGGAAGTCTTTGGTCTTGGGTCCTTGAAGAAAGCGAGTAAGAGAAGCGTAGAAATCTTTGGTCTCGGTTCTACATCGGTGGTTCTACGTCGCACCGTGAGACCGGTTCCAGGACGGCCATTTTCTAAGTCTTGCGATGGGGATGGGGGGGGTGGTTCTGTCCAAACTAATCAATACCACAAGGGCGACGGCGACGTCCATCTTACCTCGTTTCTTTTTCGTAAATGGACGGCGCTCGTTTCTCATCCTTTCAACTTTACGATTGTTAAAAAAATCTCACCGTCTAAAGTTGAATGTGGGGAGATTCCATTTCGTCATCTTAATTCTATCTCCACACCATCGCCGGAGAAAGCGACACCCGGGCGTCTCACGGTAAAGTCGGACCCTTCAAGCGGGAATAACTTTGTTTTGTTTGTCGGAAACGTCCAACAGGCTGGAACGTCGCTTTTATTGTAAAACTCTTCCAGCTGCAACACGTTAGAGCTCCCCCCCCCCGTCCCCCCCCCGATAATCCTCCATTTCTTCTTTTTGAGACATTCTCTCTTGCCGGATTTGTCTCCGCGCTCTGGCTCATTATCCCATTGAAAAGGCAGATGGCCCCGCGTTGTCTCCCAGCTCTCTTTGATTATCACTCAGAATTCACAGTTAAATCTGCAAGCTGTCCCGGCTGTCCCGAGGCGGCCACCGCCACCGCGGTTTGGGTCGGGACTACTTTTCCCTGGAGACGTCGTCTTTGGGGCCTGTCGGAGGCGCGTCGGTTGACGGTTGCACCGACAAGTTTGTCTTAAAGTCCATTAAACAATCGTCCGTCCAACATGTCCACCACATCGCTGAAATTACATCCAGGACTTTTTTTGTTTTTTTTCTTTTTTTCAAAATAACCCCCCCCTCGTGCCACCAAGTCACCAAATCAGCATCGAACATCTGCTCCGGCTGGCCGCCGTCCAGCGCACGCTGTGGCGAAGGCCGCGTCCCTCGTCTACTTGTAGTCCAGCAGCGTCCTGTCATCACCGCCGCCCTCTCCGGCTCATTTCCCTCCCAGAAAAAAACCAAAAAAAAAACCATCCCCGGCACCAAGCTGCTCCTCGGGCCTCTCGGTAAGGCGGCAGCCTGCCAGGCCGCCCCCGGGGTCAACCGCGGTCACGGCTAATGTGACACGGCCAACTGCTCGCCGCGCGCCCGGACCGGCCTCGCGCCAGCTGGTGATCGGATGTAAGGGGTCGCCCAGCCTTGGCCACAGGGGCTCCCCGAGGGCGGGTCGGCGATGTCCTCGACACAGATAAGTGAGCTGAACCGTGTAGCGCGACTCGTCGGAAGTTGATTTTTTTTTTTATTAGCCGAGAACAGAGTGTCCGCGTGATCAGCCCTCATTAAAAAAATGAGACAAATGGTTTATGCGCATATTTTAAAAACTAAATATTGCTGATTACCGATGCCGACGGATGCTTTGACGGGTCAAAAACACGTCGATTTCCTGCTTCCCATTTCATTTCATGTAACTTCAAGCCATGCTACATGCTACATGCTAAAGAGTTTTGGGACACTAGCAATGCTACATGCTACATGCTGAAGAGTTTTGGGACACTAGCGATGCTACATGCTACATGCTAAAGAGTTTTGAGAGTCACACTGGCAATGTTCAGTGCTTCGTCTCCATGGAAAGAGGGGGGAAAAGAAAACTTTTGGACAACGAGATGTCTCCGTGGAAACAAGTGAAAACACAACTTTTTGAAAATGCTCCAACTCCATCTTTGTCTCTGTGTAAATGAGCAAAAACAGAATGTGCCAAATCCATCTTCATGCTCACGGGAGAAAATACAACTTTTTGAAAATGCGCCAAATCGGTCTCCATCAAAACGGGGTAAGCACATCTTTTTGAAAACACCCCGACTCCATCTTCATGTCGGTGTAAACCTTGCGAAAAATTTACCTTTTGAAAATACTACATCATTTGGTAAACTTTTCTGAGTGCAACTTTTCTATGGAAATGGGGGAAACGGAACACGAAGCCTAAGAATCCAATGCGAATGTCAATTATTGCCTGCAGATTTAATGTTACAGCCTTAACGCTCTCCAAGGATTGACAAATCTGCCCATTCCTGGTGTGTAAAACAATTACAATTGCCAAAATAGAATTACTTGCCGAAACTTGGTATCGGTACTTGGTATCGGCAAGTAGCTAAATGTTAGTATTGGTATCGATACTTGGTATCGGCAAGTAGCTGAAAATTAGTAATCATATTGGTACGCGGTAATGGAAAGTAGCTAAAGGTTAGTACTGGCATCGATACTTGGTATCGGCAAGTAGCTAAAGGTTAGTACTGGTATCGATACTTGGTATCGGCAAGTAGCTAAAGGTTAGTACAGGTATAGGTACTCGGTATCGACAAGTAGCTGAAAATTTGTAATCATATCGGTACTCAGTATCAACAAGTAGCTAAAGGTAAGTCGTCGTATCTGTACTAACTCTTTAAAAAAGTCGGTATCGGTATATCCACCAGTGTGGGCGTCAAAAGACGTATGAATGGATCGTTTCTGACATCGTCCCGAAACCTTTTATTAGTTTCGTCTATTGTTTCTATCCTCCGTCTCCACTCTGTGTTGGTTGGAGCTGTTGGTGGAAGTTGCTGGCTGCTCCTTTCAGGTCAATTATTGTAATTGTGGGGAACAACAGAGTGCGAACATAAAAGAACAAAGCGAAGTGACTCACATATGTTCACAGGAACGACGGCATTAGAGGCCCGAATGCTATTTCCAGAGCCGCTGTGCGGGGGCATTAACGTGCCGGCGGAACATCTGTCCTGCCTTTCCCACATTGTTTCACAGAGACTTCCCTGGTAATGAAACGACATTTCCAGTACATTTTAACACCCTATTCGTCGGGAACAGTTACCGGCTGATAATACACTTAAAAACCGAGTGCGGCTATGCGAGACGGCGGCAGCGCCTTTTATAACGCTGATGATTAAATCCACCTTGTTAACTTCACAGTTTTGAGTCTCTCATCCTCTTTAGTCAAAGCCTCGCTTCGCGGAAATCTGAGAGTACACTTCCACTGCTCGGCTCCAAAATCGCTCTCTATCATCTCATGAATATGTCACATATCTGCTCTACCGGCATGTTTTATTGCAGCGGTTGGCAACTGGCAATGTCGGGACTGCCAGGGGATTTTTAAAAAGCTCCTCCAAGACGACCCGTCCTGTTCTGTCTGGAACCCACAGCATTTTAACGGTACTAGCTGTTAGCGAGAACCGATACCAGTACTAACCTTTAACTACTTGCTGTTACCGAGTACCGATACCACTAATAACCTTTCAGCAACTTGCCGATACCGAGTACCGATACCAGTACTAACCTTTAGCTACCTGCCGATATAGAGTAACCGAACGGGTACCAACCTTTAACTACTTGTTGTTACCGAGTACCGATACCGCTAATAACCTTTTTAGCGACTTGCCGATACTGAGTACCGATACCAGTACTAACCTTTAGCTACCTGCCGATAGAGTACCCAAACGAGTACCAACCTTTAACTACTTGCTGTTACCAGAGTACCGATACCACTAATAACCTTTTAGCGACTTGCCGATACTGAGTACCGATACCAGTACTAACCTTAACGGTACGGGATAATTGAGGTACCGTATAATTGGGGTGTCGGATAATTGAGGCAGGAGTTACCGGATAACCAAGATAGTACCCGATAAGTGTGTGTGTGTGTGTGTGTGTGTGTGTGTGTGTGTGTGTGTGTGTGTGTGTGTGTGGCTTGGATGCTCTGAAATTAAAGTAAGTCAATTTAGCGGTCTATTGACTGATCCATTCTACTCCCCATCACATCCCAAGGTGACAGCGTGATACTCTATAATACTCTTTCATGTTGTTTTGAGGAGAGTGCGGGAAAGCGAGAGGGTAAAGAAGGTGGGGTGGGGGTGGGGGGGGGGGGGGGGGGTAGGGGGGGTGAAGATGGCTGTGGTGTTGGCTTTGTCCTCTCCTCATATGCTATAGTGCTTTCCCTGACACAACCTGCTATTACTGCCTCCGCTAATCAGATTTGCCCGGCGAGGCCAAACACAGGAGTCCGAGCTCCGCTGCCTTAATGCGGCGCAAAGTGGAATTGGGGGTGGGGGGTGGGGGTGGTGGGGTTGGTGTATGGGGGGGGATTCAATCGGAGCCCTCGCTGAAATAACAGTGATCACTACTGACAGCTGTGCATGAGTGGAGACGGCACTCACATTTTGGCGCGATGCTCACATGTCAATTCACCTTCGCTGGCACGGGGTGGGTGGGGGTGGGTGGGGGTGAAGTGACCGCGAACGCCAGGCGTGCAGAAATGAAACCCGGACGTTAACCATACAGGAGAAAATGTCACCGGGGGCAAGGTCACTATGTTCAGAGACGATATTTGAGCGCAAGCTGGAATCAATACCAATACCAAGTCAAGTATCGTCCCTGAACATTTACCTTTGTCGAAATCTTCCGCCAGCGTTCACCACAAGGACCGGCGTGATTCAAGGCGACTGGTGATAATGAGATTCCTTTTCCCCTCTTTTATTCCCTTTTTTCATTTTTGTCCTTTTTTCTGTTACGGTTCAAGTGATCAAAGGGGAAAGGTCCCCTTTGATCTCTTGAACCGTTGTACTGGATAACCCAGATCTAGATAACTAAGGTACCGGCAAACCAAGGTACCCAATAAATGAGGTATCAGATATCCCGAGACCCAGATAACAAAGGTACCAGATACCAGAGATAACTCTGTGGTATCGGGTAACCGAGGTAACGGGTAATGAAAGTACCGGATGATCAAGGTACTATAAAAACAAGGTAGCAGATAACGGAGGTTATCCCACCCCCGGGAGATCACAAAGCCACATCTAGGTCTATTTCAGAGTCTTGTTCGTCACGTGAGGAGAAATAAGCCGCTCGTCTTTCTCTCGACATCCTGTAGGAACTGGAAGAAACGCGGCTTCAGCAACGGCGGGATCAAGCGAAAGCCGTCCTCGGCCTCCCTGATCCTCGCATCAAAATATCAAGGAACCCCCCCCTCCCCCATCCCCGCGGGGTGGCGGCTCACCGGGCACAGCGCAGATTTCCAATTCCTTCATCCCCCGGAGAAGAAGAAGCTTTTCCCTTTTGAAGAGGCGATCCAATCTCCCGCCGAACCTCATCCCACTCCTCATGCATGGACGTTACATTGTCCCACCCCCCCCCCCCTCCCCGAAAGAGACTCAACCGTCTCAACTATGCAGGCGAACACAAGAGGTACGTCAAATTTACACGAAGTCTGTTTTTTGGGACCGTTTGACCTCCGTCCAGCTTGAGAAACAATGACTGTCTTCTCATTCCGCTGCTTGTCCGTGATTGATACAGCAGAGGAAGGGGGACAATGAGACGAGGAGCGCAGTATCAATCATCATTTGCCGAAGGTCATCTGGCCTGGACGCCGGAACCGTCCTGCCCCCCCCCCCCCACCCCTCCTCCTCCTCCTCCTCCGACCGCGACGAGCATAGAACGGTAATTACTTTGACCTTGACGACAATTACACACAGGTAAAGATCTTACACGTTATGTAATCCGGACAATTACAAGGATTTAATTAGTCTGACCCGGCGAGGTACAACAATAATGTTCAGCCAAGAAATCTGCTCAAAACGCCAAAATAAAGGTATCAAACGTAACGAAGGAAACAGTCGCCCTTTTGCTCCCAATGACTACTTTCATGCTCGCGTCTCCCATCTGCCGCGCCGACAAAGGTGTCTGACGCTTAATTACGTTCTGTATACTCTTTTGTTCCGGCGCCAAAACTCCTGACGATTACATCAAAGTGGAGCACGTTTTTTTTTTTTTTTAATTTCCCCTTTACCTCCTCGAACGTCAGCCACCGTTCACCGGTTCCAGAAGCGCCAATTGAAATTAGTTTGGTACGTTTTCTTGAGCAGCAACGCTTTTTGAAGTGGATTGAGCCGCGAATTGTTAAAACCTGTAAACAGTTTTAGTAACTTTAAAGAAGAAGCGCCGCTTTGGTTTAGCTCATGAAATAATCACTGGCGGCTACGTTTTGTGTATTTTGAGTCGAGAGAGAACTTTATGAAAATAGTTCAACTCTGTCTACATGGAAACAGGGGAAAATCCAACTTTTTGAAAACGCTCCAACTCTGTCTCAATGGAAATAGGGGGAAAAGGCAATTTTGGAAAATGCTCCGACTCTATTTCCATTGAAACAGGGAAAACAACTTTTTGAAAACACCCGGACTGTCTTCGTGGAAATGGGGTAAAACGCAACTTTTGTGAAAGTTTGGTTTTTCCCGGTTTGCATAGAGACAGAGCGATTTAAAAAAGTTGCGTTTTCCCAGAGGTGGGGTCAGCACCTTTTAAAAAAAATAATTCAGTTTTCTCCTGTTGCCATGGAGACGGAGTCAGAGTAGTTGCCATCTGGCCATGGCGCGCACTTAGAGTAGCCGCGTTTGTACCATTGTCACGTAGACGGATGTTTTCAAAAAGTTGCATTTGTTGCACAAAGGGACACTAAAAATGCTTGGCGAAAGTTTTGCAATTTCACTTGAAAACCTTGATTTTGTAACCGACTGAGCAAATCAGTGCTAACAGGTTAGCTCGTGCGCTAATACCAAGTACCGCTCAACACCATTGTCAAAAGTAATCGGGTGACATCATTTCCTGTTTGTTAAAGCTTAAATACATACTCCTGAGGTTGTAATACTATCTGAGCGTATACAGGTACACACACAGCCTCTCACATCGCCAGAGATTTGATGGACAGATAACAGAATACAAATATCAGGGTTGTTTTGAGGTAATTTCCCTTGATACCGCCGTACAAGCAGCCTCATTACCATCGAGCGGGAATCCGCCGACATACCGCCAGACAAGCTGATTGCAGCTGATGTTTACCAATGCAAAACGCCGCCACCATCACCCGACGACGGCGTACATTGATCACCACTCCGAACGAGATGGAAATTAAAACGGCGCGGCCCTTTGGCTTGATAAGGAACTCGGATCCGCGACGGCGCCAGACTCTCCGTCGCGATGACGTTTTTTTTTTTTTTTTTTAAATGTATTTTTGGAACCATTAATCACAGGCGCGAAGTGTCTCCGCGAACCCGGGAGTTAGAAGCTGCTGGCGACTTGTCGGGAATTTGACATCACACGGTCTTAAAAGCCGCGCGATCGTGGATCTGAATACACATATTTCATACATGGAAGCCCCCTCCCCCCACCCCTCCCCCTCCACCCCTCCCCCCCCCTTTCCTAGTCTTATGCATATTCATTAGCCGCGATACCCACCAGAAGGTTATTATCCATAAATGTCAGTCTGTAATTAATTAATCCTGTCTGCCGGTTGCTCTCCCTGCCTCGTTAATGAGCCACGGCGAGCCGATTGTATTCATATTCATGTGTCCAAATATTACAGCTCTATTTGGGATCTGGAATATTTCACCTCGTTAGCGGCGGGAATCGCTGGAGGGGGCCGACTGACGGGGCGGGATCCGGCGCTCGGAGTTTCCCCGGGATCCCCCCCCCCCCCCCCCTGCTTTTGTCCGGTAATGACGCCAAGGCGTCGCTCCCCGAGTCCAAAAAAAGCGACGCGGCCGACCAGGCAAAGTTTACTCACAGCCTAGCGAGAATCACCTCCGCGCGGGTGAAACGCAAAGTCCAAGGAGACAATTATGGGGGGGGGGGGGGGGGGGGGGGGGGGGGTAATTTTGTGCTGTTTAGCAAATTGATTTTTAAAGCTCCCCCAGAGGCGCATCCATTACCGTTGGTTTGAGTTTTAATAAAAATCCAATATGAATTTGCACAAAAGCCGAGAGGAGTAACTCCGGCGCATTAGGCTAATAGAGAAGAATACCGCGGCTCCGCCGACGGATTGCAAACAGTTTGACATTTACCCCGGCGCGCGGCTCAATTATTGGGCGGGAATTTTCATCCTTTAGGGCTCCGCTCAGTTATGCGTGGCGCTTTCCTGGGAATGGCAATAATCCAGGCTCTCTTCGCAGGCGGCCAAAGGTGTGTGCTTAGCGGGACGACTTAGCGCCGGCGTTAGATAGCATCGTAATTGGAAACCCGGGTGTCGACTCCACCGCCAACGCCAAAGTGCTCCTGACGCACAATATCTCGGCGAACGTCGTTGAAAGTAAACAGGACTTCAAGCCCTCTTGTGGCGTTGAACCGGCGACATGGCGGTGTCAAGAGTCAGTTTATAAAAAGAATTTAAAAAAAAAAAAGCGGAGTCCTTGAACAGTTTTAGTTCCAGGAGGACATTTAATGGACAATTAAAAAAAAAAAAAAAAAAACACCGTCACCAAATCAAAGTCCTCTCAGATGTGTCTGATTTATTAATTTATTTTTCTACTGGAACGTGATGAGTCGTAATCCTAAAAGTAATGGATTACAGTGATTAGCCGACGCCAGCCGCCTTTCATAAAGCTCCGCGCTTAATTCTCTCTCCGAGCGACTCTGGGAAAAAAACTTTGCTGACTTTCAAATTGACCAAGTTTACCGCCGACGGTCACTTTGTTGTGACTCGTTAGCTTCTTGTTTGGTCGTCGCTACGGTTGCTGTCGCTAATCTTAAAGGGTGAAGGTTGAGATTAAGATTAATGGGTTAGGATTAGCGTCAAGATTCATGGGTTAGAGTTAACGGGTTAAGATTAGGATCAATTTGTTAACAAGTTAGGGTTAATGGGTTAGGATTAGGGTTTTTGAGTTAAGGCCTAATGGGTTAACAGATTAGGATTAATGGGTTAGTGTTAATATGTTAGGAATAGAGTTAAGGGATTAGGATTAATGGGTTAGTGTTAATGAGTTAGGATTAGAGTTAACGGATTATGATTATTGGGTTAGTGTTAATGGGTTAAGACTAGGGTTAGAATTAGAGTTAATGGATTAGGATTGCAGCTAACAGATTGGGGTTAATGGGTTAGTGTTAATGGGTTAGGATTAGAGTTAATGGATTAGGATTAATGGGTTAGTGTTAATGGGTTAGAATTACAGTTAACGGATTGGGATTAATGGGTGGCTGTTAATGGGTTAGGATTAGAGTTAATGGGTTAGTGTTAATGGGTTAGGATTACAGTTAACGGATTAGGATTAATGGGTTGATGTTAATGTGTTAGCATTACAGTTAATGGATTATGATTATTGGGTTAGTGTTAATGGGTTAGGACTACAATTAGATGATTAGAGTTAACGGATTAGGATTAATGGGTTAGAATTACAGTTAACGGATTGGGATTAATGGATTAGTGTTAACGTGTTAGCATTACAGTTAACTGATTAGGATTAATGGGTTAGGATTAGAGTTAACAGATTAGGGTTAATGTGTTAGGATAAGAATTAGTGGATTATGATTAATCGGTAAGTGTCAATGAGTTAGGATTACAGTTAACGGATTAGGATTAATGGGTTAGGGTCAATCAGTTACCGGGTTCGGGTTAACAGGTTATCAGGTTAACAGTCACGATGAGTGCTAACGGGATAAGATTAAGATTAAGGTCAGGATTAAGATTAAAAGCAAGTTCTTCTCACTTCCCCTTTCATTCCCTTCATCCGGCCGCCACATCTCCGTACGATTTCTCACCGAAAGTCAAAGAAGCACGTCGACGACGGAAACACGTTGCCGACTGACTCGACCTCAGAACCCGCTCATCCCCGTCTTCGCCGCCGCCCTGAAGATAAGCAGCCCGCGGCGCCCGCGTCGACAAACCGGGCTCCTCTCGCCTCAATAGTGAAAAGCCGCCTTTTCTTCGGCTCGTTCCTGCCGGTGAGGAACTCTCCCGTCTTTTTTTAAAAAGACACGCTATCGCTCCCAACACGGTTCATGTGTGGATGAACGACGGCGCTAAAGCGTCTGAACCGCCTCGGAACGGCGCGTCGGAGGAGCCTTTTGACGGACATCGGCCGGCCGCGCTATATCTGTCGCAAACTTCGATTTAAAAAAAAAAAGAAAAAAAAAAAAAGAAAAGCCACCGCTTGGTTCAATGCGCCATAACATGACTGCTCTCGCATTCACATCTGTCAAACTCAATATAACCTTATTAACTGGCGAGGAGACGAGCGACGGGAGGCGATAAATTCTTAACGTCTTCGGGAACTCGCTGATTTATGCGTCATAAATTCCAGATGAGGTCAGACTGAAGTTTTTTTTTTTTAAATTGGCTTTTGTGCTTTAGTCGGGACATAAATTGCAGAGGAATCTAAAAAAAAAAAAGAAGAAAAAAAAGCTATACAGTCTGGAATTCTGTTATTAAAAGCAACTAAACATGACGCGATAAAACGGGGGGGGGGGGGTGGGGGGGGGGGGCACACTGTAGAAAAACAATCCCAGGAAAAAGGTGGAGGAGGACTCGAGGTCGCGACTCGCCAGGAGAGCTGGGAGTAAGTACTTAGCATAGCGTAGCATTTTACGTTAGCGATTACCCTTAGGGTCGTTTTCCAATAGAATGGAACACAAACAGTCACGTTCAGCGCAATAATCTGACACTGGCGGGATTTGATCGCGAGTTGACTTTTGGTCGCGAGACCACGACGACGGCCGTCCCGGAACCTTTCTCACGGTGCGACGTAGGACCGCCGATTCAGACCCAAGACCAAAGATTTCGCGACGCTTCTCGGGCGATTGTTCGCTTTCGTCAAAGAACTACACGGCAAAGTTTGTGGCACTATGGAGACATCATACAGGAAGTGAATTTTGTTACAGTCAGTAAGACAAACATTTAATCCATAAACATGCTGACCTTCAGATTTAGGCGAGTCTGCTGCATTTTGGGCCTCCATTTATGTGACACTTGCAACTTTATGAAAACACTCCCGACACCTTGGAAACTAGGGGGGGAAAAACACAACTTTTAGGAACATTTTTTACTCCCATCTCCGTGGAAACTGAGGGAAAGGGAACTTTTTCAAAAAAAAGCTCAGACTCTGTTCAAATGGAGGAAAATGCAACTTTTTGAAAACGCTCCAACCCTGTCTCCTTAGAAACATTGGAAAATGCAACTTTTTGAAAATGTTTTGACTCTTTCTGAAATGAAAAGCAAAAAAAAAAATGTCTGCGTTTTCATTCAAAAAGTGGAAGTACCTCAAACTTTTTTAACGCCGGCCTTGCAAGTCCAAACGGAAGTGACTTGAATAACAATGAAGGCGGTCCAGACGCTCCGTTCCCCCTCGGCTGCTCCACCGCGGCCGGTTCGTCTCCAGCGCCGCCGCACGTACCACTTCCTGTCTCCGCGTCCGATCGTCCGCGAGGAGCGTCTGGAACAGAGCGGATTAAGTTAGTCGGAACGCCTTCTACCTGCCGGATCGGGAAAGTTTGCTGCCTCGGCCCGCGTCGGGACTTCTGGCGAGGTCGAGAATTTCAACAATCGCAGAGAACTTCTTCCTGGCGGTTTGGATTAAGGCGCCACGGGAGCTTCTGCACACGGGCAGATTAAGGGAGGAGTATTACCCCCGGGGGCTTAGCTCCATCTTCTCATGTGGACTTCACAGCAGCGTTCAGTCGACTGGAACGGGAATATCCACGTTTGTTTTTTTACTTTTATTTTATTTGCAGCCCACACTGGTTTTAAAAAAACAGTCTGATGTCCAGGCGACAAAGGTAAAACGGCTGCAGCATTCAGGAAGACTTAAAAAAAAAAAATCTGAAATCAATGAAAGAAAGGAAGAAAAATAAAGAAAATAAGAGACAATTAACTTAATTTTCTGTTTTTTTAATGTACAGAAACTAATTTCCAGTATGAATGTGTAACAAAATATATGAGAAGCTGCACTTTTGTTGTGAAAAGTTAAATAAAAATATTGTGGCCCAAAACCCCACTCAAAATACTGTTAGTGAAGCTATAGCTCACCTGTGACACTTCATTAATGCAACCTTATTCCAAAAGTCAAGATAAAAGCCCCAATCTCCTTCAAAATAAATGGCCTTGTTTATTAAAACCTTCAGATTTGTTATCAAGTGTTTCACAAGGCTGGGGGTTGGCTGGCTTTCAAAATAAAAAAAGGCCACAACTCCTTCAAAATAAAAGTCCTTATATATTAAAACCTTCAGAATGTTTATCAAGTGGTTAGCGAGGCTGGATGGCTTTCAAAATATAAGTCCACAACTCCTACAGAATAAAAGTCCTTTATTAAAACCTTCAGAATGGTTATTAAGTGGTTAGCGAGGCTGGGGCTTGGATGGCTTTCAAAATAAAAGTCCACAACTCCTACAAAATAAAAGTCCTTATATATTAAAACCTTCAAAATGGTTATCAAGTGGTTAGCGAGGCTGGGGCTGGTATGGTTTTCAAAATAAAAGCCCACAACTCCTTCAAAATAAAAGTCCTTTATTAAAACCTTCAAAATGGTTATCAAGTGGTTAGCGAGGCTGGGGCTGGTATGGTTTTCAAAATAAAAGCCCACAACTCCTTCAAAATAAAAGTCCTTTATTAAAACCTTCAAAATTTATATTTCATCAACATTTAAATTAGCCAGAGGCCATGATTGGGCCCGATAGGACAGAGTGCGAGGTCCCGAACAAGGCTGCTTAGAGCTTTAATTGAGTTTTTTTTCTTGTCTTTTGATTTGGCGGGCTCACTTGGAGTCAAAGTTTGTTAACCGCCGGGATCCAACCGCTTCAAGGAACCTTATCCGCCGACTTCAAATGAAGCGTTTGCCGCTTGGCTCCGATTGTTTTAATTCCCCCTTTGAGCAGCGCGTCTCAGTCTGTCTGGTCCCTTTATCATTAAAGTTCTTTATTTCAAGGAAAGCGAGTCCAGATTGAGATGTAAGGAGTAATGAACGTTTTCGGGGGGGCGACCTTGACGGGAATAGCGCCGCGTCCTCCGCCGAGAAGAAAGTCACACGGCGAGAAGAGGAATTAGAAGCTATTAACGTGGACTTTTATCTCGCCGCCGCGCCAGACTTCAAGTCGAAGCCATTACAATGAAGAATGTAGTAAAAAACGTCGCGCCGCTATCAGTACCTCGGTATCTTTTACCTCGTAACAAAACCCACACGGTAACTCGCGTCATTAAAGGAACTTTTATTTTCAGTTACAATCGAGTTCACTGCTGTTGAATTACGGGGTCACTGCAGAGGATCTCCACCGTTTGGATTAATAGTCAGACCTTTAATTGTGTTTATTGACATTTATAGTCATTTAACTTCAAAAAGAAAAAAAAACTTCTGCGTTGTATTTACATTTGTTCACCAGTGTACTTATATATATTTAATATACTGAATAGATTTATGTCTGAATAATGTGGTAAAATGTAGATATTTGATGAATTTTTCTATGATTAATTTGAGCACTTAAGTAAGGCGCTAAATGTGGAAACTTATTTTGAAATGTTTTCCTGGATTTATTAATTTACAAATATTTTAATTTATTTAATTCCGATTAAATACAATTTATAATAACTGTATTGAATTTACATAAAATAACTATTTCAATGAGTATTATATAACAATTTTATGGATTTATGTCTACAGCATTTTGTCTAAATGGAAATAAGCCCCGCCTCTTCAACTCTTAAGCCACGCCCCCTCGTCCACCTTTGACAAGTTATGAGGAAAGAACTCTACTAATAAATAAGTGTCTTTCTGATAAAAAATAAAACGTACGTCGTGTTGATAGCAATCCGCTCCCTCACCTGCGGCTTCGTACTTCGTCCACGACGGCGACTTTTGGGATATTTCCTTTGTTTGCTGGGAGGTGGGAGCGGAGACTGTGGGAGCCAGCGGGAACAAGCAGGCCCAGCCAATCAGGTTGCTTGAGAGACGCGCCGTCCAATCACAGAGCAGAAGCGCTGACGGGTGGAGGAAATGGTTTTTGGTTTACGAAACAATACTTTCATTGTGTTTTGAGAGTCTGTTAACATGACAGTGGTGGTACGAGTCTCTGTGAAACTTTTTGAAAACGGGTCCCATGGTGGCGTGGAAAACCAAAAAAACGACAACTTTTTTAAAAAAAAAAACCCTGACTCCATGGAAATGGATATAAATGCAACATTTCGAAAATGCTTCGACTGTTAGAAGATAGAAAATTGCAACTTTTTAAAATCTGTCCCAGTACGCTGACTTCATTTCCATGGAAATAAGTGAAAACGCAACTTTTTTTTTAATAAGACCGTTTTGCGCGGCCCGGCTAATGCTAACTACATCGTTTTCAACGTCTCGACGGAAACCGACATCGTTTCCGAAACGTGGAAGATTTTCAAAACGTCGCCGGAAAGTGAACTCCACTTACCCGGGCGTCCTCCGAGCGGCGCTCCACGTTTTCCGCCGACACAACTCAATACACACATTCCATGAACGACATCCCACTCCGGTCTACCAGGACATGTTTTTATTTACAGCGGCAAATGGGCGGAGTCACAAGTGTTCCACGGGTATACGTACAGAGACATTGATAGTTCCCACCTCCTTGGGGGGGGGCGGGGGGGGGGACACATACTGTACACTGAGAGGTCAAACACACCTGTTTTTACCCCTCCCCCACCTCCCGACAGAAGAAGGGATGACGGAGGAGAGAGTCGGGTGACGGGGGTGGGTGGGGGCTCATATCCAAATACAAAAGAACATGTACAAATAGCCTCCAGGCACTGTGCTCCCGTATTTACAGTGAACGAAACAGGCAGGGGAACAAACAATTAAAAAAAGGAGATGAAATGGAGGGGGGGGGGGGGGGGGGGGGGTGGAGGGGGCGCCGGCGGAATTAATCACTGTCAAGGACTCGACATAATCAGAGTGCGAAACACACAGCGAGTGCCTCCGCCACCCCTCACGCTACCGTCGTCGTGGAGATGGGGCTCGTGACTCTGGGCCCCGTCGGCACGGCAACGATTTCAAGTGAAAACGTAAAGATTCTGTCGGTATTTTGGGGAGGGGGGGGGGGGGGGTCAGCTAACGCGACAGCAGTGCCAAGTTTATGAAAACGCAACGTCGTAAAGATGGCTAGCAAGGTGGAAGTTTTTGAAAATGCTCCATCTCCATGGAAAGGGGAGAAAAAGGGTTTTTTGGGGGGAATTGCAAGGGGGGGGGGGGGGGGATGCTACACTTCTGTCTCTTAGGAAATAGGAGACAATGCAACTTTTGGAAAATGCTCAGACTCCATGGGACATTTTTAATAATACTCCAATTGTTTCTCCATGGAAACGGGGGAAAGACGCAACTTTTTGAAAATGCTCCGATTCTGTGGCAATGCAAATTTTTGAAAACACTAGTTTTCCATGGAAATGTGGAGAAACACACAACTTTTTGAAAAAAAAAAACACTCGTGGCCTGGCAACGCTAACTGCACCGTTTTGGAAACATAGCCGTGTAAACGCAAAACGTTGCTTTCACTTGAAACGTTGCCGTGGAAACGGGGCCTTGATCTAAAAATAAATAACAGTAAAACAAAGATCCCAAAAAAAAAATAGAACTAATTGAGGGACACATTGTGAAAAATCAAAACCGCGACGCACATTGATTTCACAATATACATTCAACAAACAAGTATGTAACCTGATTCATGTATGCGCACACACACACACACACACACACACACACACACACACACACACACACACACACACACACACACACACACACACACACACACACACACACACACACACACACACACACACACACACACACACACACGATGCATCGCGTCTTTAAAATCTCCCGCAGCTCATCTTCATCACTTCACCTGACACCTAAACACCTGTCCAGTGTCCTAAGACTACATTTCCCAGAATTCACAGCGTCACATTTGATTTTATATTATCTTTTATTTATTTTTAGCTCATTTGGATGAAAAAAAAAAACAACATCATTTGTTTGTTTACATTTCTGCTGCTTGGAACCACAAGAGGGGGGAACCCAAAACCTTCAAATTGCCCGAGTGCTCATGAGCAAATGAAAAAATTATATCAACACCGTCACTCAACTTTGGACTCAAAACACAACCGAAGAAAAAAAAGAGGTTTAAAAAAAAAAAACAAACACACAATCTCAAAGAAAAAAATGTTTTTTTTTGTTTTGGAGGAAAGAGAAAACGACACATCCTTCAGGGTATATTTACATAAAAGCTTTGTAAAATACTCTTTAGTTTTTTAGTTTAGTTTTTTTTTTGTTCTCATCCTATGTACAACACGTGACGACATCAGAGATCGGATTTTGAAACAGAAGCTCATAGAAATAAAAGATCTGAGGATGAAATAATAAAAAAAAAAAAAAAAAAAAACAACAACAAAATAACAGTAGATTATTGTTGGTCATTGCTTTTACACGGCAAAAGTTTCGTAGTGTTTTCGGGGTCTGTGTACACGACAACGGCGCTTGGAGTTTTTTTGGGAAACGGCGAGCAGCGTGGGTATTTATCGGAAATGCTCCGACTCCGTAGAAACGTAGGCTAAACACAACGTTTTTTTAAAATGCTTTTCCCCGTTTCCATGTAAATGTCAGAAAACGCAACTTTTCGGAAACAGTCCGACTACGTGGAAATGTCGGAAAACGCAACTTGAGAAAACTATTCCTATTTCGTGTCCTCAGAAACACAACTTTTCCAAAATGCTCTAACTCTGAAAATGAGGACAAATGCAACTTTTTGAAAATGCTCTGACTGCGTTTACATAGAATTTTTTTTGCGAACGCTTGTCGCGTCTCTGAAGAAACTGGTGAAAACGTAACTTTATGAAAGTGCTCCATTCTTGCATGAATGTCGGAAAATGCAACTTTTTGAAAATAGAACTTGTTTCAAACGGTCCGACTCCATTTCCGTGGAAACGAGGGAAAACACAATTTTACAAACAGGTTCCGACTCTGTCTCCATGGAAACGCCATGAAACCAAACTTTTTGAAAATGCTCTGACTGCGTTTACATATAATTTTTGGAAAATGTCATTTTTTTTGCGAACGCTTGTCGCATCTCAGAGGAAACTGGTGAAAACGTAACTTTATGAAAATGCAACTTTTTGCATACGCTCGACTCGGTCTCCGCTGAAATGGGGAAAAGCACCTTTCCAAAACTGCTCCATCTCTGTGGAACCGGGGGAAACGCAACTTTTTGAAAACGCACCGTTTCTGCGTAAATTTCAGCCTGACTGCCGTTGAACGTTTTTAAACATCACCGTGTAAAAGCAAAACTTTCCTGAAACGTTTTCACTTGCTAGCCCGCCCGCGGCGTACTGGACACCCCGCGGGCAGTTTTGAAATCTGACGAACAAAACGTACACACATCGTTAAGAGCGTCAGCAATAGGAAAAAGGCTTTACCGACGATGACATCAATACCGGATAGAGTACGACACATTCCTTTTTTTTTTCTCTTCTTTTTTTTTTTCTTTCGTTTTTCTTGAAACGCAACGCTACAGCGTTGGCCTCCCGTCAAAATAAAAGATGGAAACCGGATCCGTCGTTTTTCCTGCGGCGAGGCGTCCCCGGAGGGTCGGAGGCGGGAACACCAAGGCCTCGGCGAAGAAGAAAAAAAAATAACAAAAACGTAGAGACGAGACCGAGGACATTTTTTTTAAAAAGCATGAAAAACTCACAAAAAAAAAAAAAGAAGGTACAATCATCGATCAACAAGAACCGTCCACTGATGCTTAAATCATTCAAGGTGTCTGAAAAAGGTTGACCCTCTCTTCCTGTTTGCTCTCTAGTTGTATTTACACATGCCTTCCACCGGGGGCATCGTTATAAACATATGCTATTTTTACTCCACTATTTTCCAGTGTTGTAGTTTCTCTGGGTTTTGGTCTCGTGAATCCGAATGTTTTTTTATTTTGTTGTTTTTCTCGTTGCGGCGGCGGCGGCGGTCGACCGTCGCGGCGCGGCGCCGCGCGCTCCTCCCCTCGTTCACCTGCTTACGCCTTGCTGTCGTCGGGCTTTGTGTGGAGGCTGTTGTCGCTGTGCACTTTGATCTCAATGGTGTCCGGCTTCAGAGACTCTTTTCCATTTTCCTCCTTCAGCGGTAGTTTCCTGCGGGCGGAGACACAGAAGAAGAAGAAGGAGGAAGAGGAGGACCCCTCGTCAGAAGACTGTGGCGCTGTTCGGTAAGTCCCGCCCCCCCCCCCCAAATCAACCAATCGCGACCGCCGAGACTCGGACAAACTTTGTCAGCGCTGCAGAGAAGCGTGACGGCTTCCGTTTTCGTGATAACGGGGGAAACGCGCAACTTTTCGAAAATGCTCCATCTCAAAAAAAAAACCTCAACTTTCCGAAAAACGCTCTATCTATCCGGCGAAATATGAAAAAAAAACAACCAGACTTGTAAAAACGCGCCGACTCCATGTAAACAGCAATTTTTGAAAATGCACTGATTCTGTCTCCATGGAGACAGGTTAAACATGCAACTTTTTTTAAAGTTTCGCACTCCGTTGAAATGCAGATTTTTGAAAATGCACGGTCTCCATGGAAACATGGAAGACACTCTACTTTTTGAAACGCTCCGAATCCGTGGAAATGAGGAAACTTCTGGAAAATGTTCCCTTCAAGTGCTGGTAAAAACAACTTTTTGAAAACGCTCTAACTTTTTTTTTCGATGTTAATGTCAGAGAACACAATTTTACGCGAACGCTTGACTCCGTCTCAGCAGAAAAGTGGGAAAAAACTGTTTTTGAAAACGTTCTCACTTGAGTTTTTGTGTAAATGTAACATTTTTGCAAACGCTCCGTGTCATTTGAAACTAGGGAAGAGGGAAGTTTTTGAAAACTCTCGGACTCAGAGTAAATGTAATAAAAGTGCAGCTTGGTGAAAAACATCCCAATTCTCTTTCCATGGAAATGGGCTAAAGCAACTTTTTGAAAATGCACTTTCTTTCTGGAAACACGGACAAATGCTCCGATTCCATTTCCATGGAAACAAGGGCAAATGTAACTTTTCGAAAACACTGGGTCTAACAGATGTGTTGCTGTATCCTTTCTACTTTGACAGTCGCCATGGAAACATACTTGTCTGACTCAGCAACAGTAACTAAGGGGGAGTTTACCCATTAAATGGCACAAGATCAAGAGACTTTTTTTTTTTTTTTCTTCCTATAAATGACTGCAGGCATAATGGTTTTGTTCTTTCCTTTAAAGCCCGGCAGTAATCACCTTTTAGACCTTTTGGAGCGTCAACGAGTTGCTGCCGTTGGGATTAATAAAGCGGAATTTAATTGGAGGGAAAAAGGCAACTGGGAGATTCCGCGAAACGACCTCGACACGGCCGGACACCGGCTGAGAGAAAAGAAAATGTCTGGAATTCTTTGGCAGTGCGTTCCAGTTGCGTTTTGGGTGTTTGTTTAAACGACAACAGCGCTCAGAGTCCACTGAAAATGCAACTTTTTGAAAACGGCGTGACTCCGTCTCTGTGGAAATTCAAATTTAAAACCAAACTAGAATGCTCCGACTGCTTTCCTGTGTAAATGGTGGAAAATGCAACTTTTTGAAAATGCTCGGTCTCCGTGGAAATGGAAGAAAATGCTCACAGGGAAACAACTTTTCGAAAACGCTCTGACTCTGTGTCCGTGCAAAAGTAGGGTTTTTGAAAGGTTGCATTTAACCTTCGTTGCCACAGTGGGAAGATTTCCAAAAAGTTGCGTTTTCGTGAAGTTGCCTTTTTTGCCCATTTATAGAGAGCTGGAGATGGAGGCAGGACATTTTGGAAAAGTTGCATTTTCCCCACATTTACATGGAGATGGAGCGTTTTTTGTGAAGTTGCATTTTTTTCCACCCGTCTTTACAGAGATTGAGACGGAGTCTGGACATTTTCAAAAAGCTGCTTTTAACCCCGTTTGAACAAAGACGGGAGTTGGAGCGTTCTCAAAAAGTTGCGTTTTTCGGCAATTCCAATGGAGATGGAGTCGGAACATTTTCGGGAAGTTTTTAGTGTTTTCAAAAAAATTTGCGTTTTCCGCCCCGTTGCCATGGAGACAGCGTCAGAGCGTTCTCGAAAAATTGCGTTTCCAGTGACTCCGAGCACCATTGTCATTGTAAACAAACACCCCAAACATGTTAACGTAACCTGAATAAACAATTGAAATCGACACAAACTTTCGCGAGCGTGCTCGGGTTGTGTGTTTCCAATTGTCCGCCAGGCTCCCCCCCGGCAGGCTAGCGCGAGCATTTCCCGCCGTCGCACCGCTCCGCGTTCCCTCCTCCCGTCTCCTCTTAATCATTCCCGTCACGCGTCGCCTCGGAAACATAAACCATCCAACCAGTGACACTTCCCGACTCCCGACTCCTCTCCGAGCGATAAAACTCAATAATTAGCATTTTCAAGGCTTCGGCGTGCACTGGCGGAGAACAAGCGGGCGACAAGACGGATAAATGTGAGATCGGCTGCGTTGCGGCGACTCATCAACTCTTCCAGGAGACGAGGTGTTTGGGTGTAATATTTCAACTTTAGGAGGAGGCGCAGGTTTTACGTGACGAGGTTCCAGACGGGACATGAATATGCAGATTCGGGCGAGATGTGTTGAGCTGGCCCAAAAAAGTTTAGGGCGTCGGCGCTCAACTTTTTGAAAATGCAAGATTTGGGAGGTGCGCCGACCCTGTCTCCATGGAAACAGGAATTTAAAAGAAATATATATATATATATCACTGTTGCGCACAAACTTGTTTCCTGTCATGCCAATGCGTCATTTTCAAAACGTTGCCGCGCAAACGTGAAAGTTTTCAGAAATGAAGATGTTTTGCGCGGTCTGTTTGCATACACCGCTTAAACAAGATAGCTTTAGCGTGTCGTATCGCTGGTGTGTGAGCATCGAAACTTTTAGCATGTAGCATTTTAGCATCGCTGGTTTGAGAGCCCTGAAACCTTTTGGCATGTAGCATTTAGCATGCCGCGTGAGAAACAGAAGTATCATTAAAATAAATCATGCACTGTAATAAGAGTTAACTAACTGCACTTGCTGCAATCCGTCACCCTTAATGATCATAGTACTGTACAAACACGTGACGATGTCATTTCACAGATGATTGAACGACGCTGAAACAAGCGGCTTTGTACCATTGAGGCTGTGCGCGCTAATTACTAGCATGCTAATTAAAAAAACGAGAAAGAAACATAATGCGGGATAAATGCACACCGCACAACAGACAGACACTTGTTTTCCACGGAGGCGGTTTGTTGACACTACAGGGTATTACGAAGGCGGTTCATCAAAGCTCCGAGCCACTTTTAATATTGTTTCAAAAATGTTTTATTATATGACAAGAGCAGAGTGCCAGCTGGAGACGGAGTCACAACATTTTTAGAAAATTTCGCATTTTCTTCCATTTCCGCTAAGATGGAGTCGGACCATTTTCAAAAAGTTGTGTGTTTACATGGAGACGGAGTGTTTTCAAAAAGTTGCTTTTTGTCCAGTTTCTATGGAGACGAGGTTGTAGCATTTTGACTAAGTTGCCTTTTCCGCCGTTTCCAAAAAACAGTCGGATCATTTTGAAAAAGTAGTGTCCCCCCCCCCCTTTACACAGCGACAGAGTCGGAACATTTGAAAAACTTTGCATGTTTCCTCTTGGAGGTGGAACATTTTGAAAAATGTGTGAATTTTTTCAACATTTCCACCGAAATGGAGCGTATTTCTTAACTTTAGAGCCATTTTCAAAAAGTTGTGTCTTCAGTTTGACGTGGCTCCTTCAGATTGTCATCAAACGTCGCTTTTAGAATTCAAATCCACGTCAAACAGGAAGTGAACTGGAAGAAAAGCGCTCTGCTGACAGAAATCCCAACGGCGGCTCAAGGAATCCCATCATTCCTCAAACGTCTGACATTGCCGCGGCTGCATTTCCTCGCCGGATAACGGAGCCTTAACTCTAATCAAGCATTCTGTCGTCGGCACGTAGAAGACACCGAGGAGTCGGCGCTGCCGCTAATGCCTTGAACTCCACAGTAAGCGGCCCGGCTGCTCTCGCCGACGTCCGCTAAAAACCGACCTGTCGCTGTGCGTAAACAGCGCTAAAACCAGCTAGCGTTGCGGCGCCGCCACGGCGGCGATAGACGGAAACACGGGTCTATTTCCTGGATCCCGCAGCAGGCGCGACTGCATTTTGGTAGAAACAAAATAACGACTCCATCTATCTGAAAATGGTAAAATGCGACTTTTTGAAAAAGCTACGGCTCCATCTCTATGGAAACAGGAGAAAATGCAACTTTTTGAAAATCCCCCATCTCTGTGGAAACGGGGGAAAAATAAAACTTTGTGAAAACTTAACGACTCCGTCTGTGTGAAAATGGTAAAACGCGACTTTTTGAAAAAGCTACGTCTCCATCTCTGTGGAAACAGGGGAAAATGCAACTTTTTCAAAATGCTACAGCTCCGTGGAAATGGCGGGGAAAATACAACTTTAAGAAATCGCTCCACGGAAACAGGCCAATGACATTTTTGGAAATGTCATAAAACGCAACTTCTTGAAAATGCTACGACTCGATCTCCCTGGAAGCCGAGGAAAATGCAACTTTTCGAAAATGCTCCATCATCTTGGAAATTGGGCGGGGGGGGGGGGAGGGGTGCCACCGAGAAGCGGTGGCAGCAACACAGAGCTGTTAAAGCTCGTGTGCCACATTTTAAACGCGCTGTGAGCTTTGTGACTCAGCAAAAAGCTCCCCTCTTCCCGCCGTCCTCATACTCGCCGCATCGCAGGCGGTCGGCGGGTTTCCTTGCCAAAACGGCCCCGCGGAGGCCAATGAGTCAGGCTCCGTGGGTGCGACCTCGCCGGAGCCGCCGCGCTTAAATCTGAAAATCGATTGTGCCGCGGGCGTCTAAACGCCTGTCCACATGGAACCGCCGCGTCGCTTTTTTTCCCGGCGTCTGTTCACGCAGAGAGACGGAAGCACAAGGTGTGACTCACGGGACACAAAGACATGCATGGCGGACGTACGCGGGTGAATAATAACGGTCACTCGCGGAGCACGGCCGACCCTGACGCTCGGACCCGACGCGACGAGGAGCGGCGGGTACTCACAGGTAGGCGGCCTTGCCCTCCTCCATCTCCTTGCCCTTGCCGCTGGTGGCGGTCTTCTTGCTGCACAGCGTGCGCGTGATGCACATGAGGAGGCCGCAGTGGCGCAGGAAGAAGCAGCTGACGTCCACCAGCACCGCCAGCAGCAGCAGCGCCCCCAGGCCCAGGCCCACCACCGCCCCCAGGCCCAGGCCGCTGAACAGGGATTCTGCTAAGGCAGTGGAAGACACACCAAGAGACACAGAGAGACAGACACGGGACAAGGACAGAACACCGTTAGGAAGTTTGGCAAAAGAGAGAGAGAGAGAGCACTGTTCTGGGTTCGGACGCCCGTGGAGCCGAGGGGAGAAGTAAGCTTCTCACTCGTCACTCACACCCCCCCCCCCCCCCACCCCCCCACCACATGAGAACCGTCACGATTAAAACGGTACGACTTTATGGAAACGGGGGAAAACGCAACCTTCCAAAAACAGTCCGACTTCGTCTCCATGGAAACGGGTGGGAAATAGCACATTTTCGAAAACGCTCCGAGTCTGTCACCGTGGAAAACCACAACTTTTTGAAAAATGTACAGACACACTGTCCATTTCAAGTGAGTATCTTCCAAATAATCCCAATATTAGATTGCATTAAAAAAGTAGTGACTCGTTTCATGAAATTCATGGCGTATGTACGACACCCCGCGTATTTTAGGAAAAAGCAGATTTGGAAAGTTAGAAGAGATTAAAAGTAAAAGGTCAAAACCTGTGCGGGTGCTTTGAATAAAAAAACGCCTCTTGAAGCGGTACTTTTCGCCAAAATATAAGTGAAGCGCATTAAACTCCGGGTGAGGTTGGTTAATCCCACAAGTTTAAAGTGAAACAAGGACGGCGTCGCAGTAAACACTCCAATTAAAGCCCCGAGTCGGCACTCCAAGCCCGCAGTGCCGTTTCAAATCCGCCGTGCTGGAGTGCATTCTGGGGGGGGGGGGGTCGCGGCCCAGACGACTGCGCGACTTTTGTTCTCGGCTGGCGGCGAGTCAGAGCACAAAGACACACCGACGGGAGGAGGCTATGTAAAAAAAAACTGCTCCCGTTCGTTTTTTTTTTTCCTTTTATTGTGGAATCTCTGGGATTTGAAAGCGTCTCGATCAATATCCTCTCAACTGCCACGGGCTCCGGTTTTTTGTGTTTCACCTTTTTTTTTTTAGCAAAGTTTATCCGAGTCGATTTTGGCTGCCGAAGCCACAGAATAATGACACCTTTCCAGCTACCCCGAAGCATCCGCGTATTCCCGCGGTAAACAAACAAACAAAAAAAGAGGCACTCTTCCTATTTTTTAAGCCAAAATTTGTGATTTATTTATTAATTTTTTTTAGCTTTAGGCTAGTTTTTGGGTAACGTGTTAAAAGTGCCGTCATATAGAGTTTTTCCAACAACAACCCTGTATTGAAAAAGTATCGCTCCAAATCTTCCTCTCCGAAAACGAACACACGAAGAAGAGAAGAAGAAACACGGCTCATTCATTGGTCCCGGCCGAAAGCTGAAGTCCCGCCCCTTTAGCTCGGGGTGGCTAAAGGCTAATTAGCGCGTGGCTAATGAGTCGCCACAAACAACCGCGACATATATAGTCTTCACTGCTTTGCTCCAACTCCGACGCTGTGGAAACCGAGGAACACGCAACTTTTTGAAAACGCTCCCGACTCAATCTCTGTGGAAATGGGTAATAATGCAACTTTTTGAAAGCGCTCCAACTCCATCTCTGTGCAAACGTGGTACAATGCAACGTTTTTTGAATACTCTGTTATATACAGGGTAGAATGCAACTTTTGTAAAAAGCTTCAACTCAATCTCCGTGGAGATGGAGGAAAGCGCAACTTTTTAAAACTGTGGGAAACGCAACTTGTTGAAAATGCTTAAACTCCATCTCACGTTTACGGCGCCGGGGAAATGCAAAACAACCAATATCTCTGTGCAAAAAGATCTGTATTTTCTGCTCTTAAAGTCAACGTATATTTCAAAGTATCTGAGTATCCACAGTGATATAAAAGCACCTTTTCGGCGGGACAAGTTGAGCATCAGACAGCTGTTTTTTTTTTTTTTTGCAAAACATTCTTCTCCTCGCAATTCGCTCGCTAAGAATTCAAATCCAAGGTTTCCTTGCCGGTCGCCCGGGTGCTTTTTACGACTTGCGGAGACGCCGGCGTTCAACGCTTGAAAAAGCAACACAATTGTAGGTATGTGGCAGAAAAGCTCTTGGCTGTTTCCGCGATTCACTTTTATTTCATCGGCACCATCCTGCCAGTCAGAAACAAGATGCCGTCGGAGAGAACGCGACGACTGGTACGTCAGAATTACATGGACGGATGATGGACGGATGATCAAAATGTTTGTCGGACATGTGACACACAAAACAGATCAACATAACAGAGCAAGGCAATGAAATAAATAATGTCCAAGGAGGACGAAGCGTAAGCTTATTTACTCCGGCACCTTCTCCACCTCAACAATGAATCATTTTATACCCCAGTGGTTTTATATATATATATATATATATATATACACTTTTACATGAATGTACATGACATGTACATACTACTACTACTACTAATAATAATAATAATATAAAAATTTTTACAATAACATTTCAAAAGATAGATGGATGATGATGTATGATGGATGACAGATGGATGGATGGATGATAGCTGGATGAAGGCAAATGGATGGATGATGGATGATAGATGGATGAAGGAGAATGGATGACGGATGGATGTCGGTAGATGGATGGATGGAAGATAATTGGATGTTGGATGATGGAGGATGGATGGAAAATGGATGGATGGAAAGAGACAGAGGATGGTTGGATGGATGGATGAAGGAGAATGGCTGGAAGATGGATGAATGGATTGAAGATGGATGATGGATGAAGGAGAATGGCTGGTAGATGGATGATGATGGATGATGTTGGTAGATTGATGGATGATGGATGGATGATAGAGGACGAAGGATAGGAGGATGGATGGATGGGTGGATGGATGATTTTCCCCCCTTCATTCCACGGTTCTCGGTCCCTCCATCTTCCCGCTCCATTAACCCTTTCACCGACTGCTTCCCGTCACTTGTTGATGTATCGGCCCATTAGCCGCGTCACTCAGCGGCCAGCAGAGCCGATATCGCGCGCGGCAAGCCGAAGCCATTCATACACATCCTTGACAATGCAAACTCATTTGGGGCCCGAGCGCTGATCGACCAGCCGCCGGTCGAATCCGCGGCTCCGCTAATGACGGCCAACCGGGCCGCCATTGATCGCGGCGGGAGTGAATGCGATCACTTTGTCGAGGGGACGCGGGGGACTTTGCCGCCAAACGCTCGCTCGGGTGACGCGAGGAAAGAGTTGGTCTTGGGACGCACTCCAGAAACGTTGTAATTAAAGCGTCCTTCACGACACCACCCCCACCGCCCCCGCCGCCGCATTCTTCTGTCCACTTCCATAGAGCGATGGACCCTGATGCAGCTGGAGTGCACTCAGGAAAAAGGCAGAATTGCTCTTAACTTAGAAGAATGTGGCGTCCTCAACGATCAAACTTCAAAGACTTCAAAGAGATTCCGTCCACTTTCGCCTTAATTGTCGCCGTCCGGGGTTAGGGCTTATTTAAGGCGGGATTGGGGGGCGTCTTCACTTTGATCTTAGAAGTTGGAAATCTGCGTTCGAGCGCAAAGCGGTACAACCTTGAGCGTTCGGGCAAATCGAATCACGCACGAGGGCCTCGCGATGACGGATTGTTAAGAGCACGAGTTTTGTTCCCCGACTGTATCTGAGATGGGTATTCCTGCAGCACCGGCGCACGGAGGAAGCCCATATTAAATTCATGTAGGTTTGCATTATTTAATCACCGATAGCTCACCTTGTCCTTCAAGCGCGGCAATATTCCAGCTGCACATTGGAAGCTGATAGAAACGGGAAAGAAGCCAAATGATCTCGCGCAAACTAATGATCTTAAATCTTAACGGTTGAAGATCAGGATACTATATACATGTAGTATATACATAAGATGGTACTGAGAGACAATTATGGTCCTCAAACCCAAATGTTGTCTTGAGGGAACGCAGACTGTTGGGAATAGTGTGATAGGTATGGACCCCAGTTGACCAGTGTGTAACTAGAACCCCACAACTACCCAAACCCTACTCTGGAAAACTTTGCATTTTCCCCCATTTCCATGGAGACAGAGTTGTAGCATTTTTTAAAAAGTTGCACTTTCCCCGTTTCCTCTGAGATGGAGGTGGAACATTTTGAAAAATGTGTGTATTTTGTTTCCCCCATTTCCACCTAGGGTAGGGTCTGACACGTCTACCATAAGGGTTAGGGGAGTAGGGCGGCGATAGTAGAGTTAAGGTGGTAGGGTTAGGGGAGTAGAGTTAAGGTAGTAGGGTTAGGAGAGTAGGGTTGCGATAGGAGGGTTAGGGGAGTAAAGTTAAGATAGTAGGGTTGGGGGAGTTAGGGTTGCGATAGTAGGGTTAGGAGAGTAGGGTCACGGTAATAGGGTCATGGTGGTAAGGTTATGGTCATCGTGTTCACGTTGCAAGGTCAGGGTAGGGTTGTAGGGTCACCACGGTCGTAGAGTTTGGGTTGCCGGTGCAGGGGCGTTTTTGCAGCAACCCTACCGATAAAGGTGCAATCAGGTGACTTTCCAACGTGCAAAGACCAAATCTCACCGAGACCTCGTCACAGCCTCCGAATGAAACCAGACAAATCTGGTTTTAAAAAAACTTCCCCCCCCGACAACATCCGCGCTAAATTTGACCTCCCATTTTAAATTGACTCGCTCAGTTTCTGGGAACGCTCGGATGACGTCAAAGGAATCCCAGCGACGGGTGATAGATTGTGTTTCTACACGTCTGCCGGATTAAAGCGGTGTTTACGGACAAATCTCCGCGGACCCCCCCCCCCCCCGGTTGTCGAGTCTCGGCTTTGATCTGTAAGCGTTTGGAGCTCCGTCTCCTCCGCGGCAGACGCCTTTCTGATCAGCCAACGCTCGCCGCGCACACGAAGCGATCCGTTTCCATTTGGACAAAAAAAAAACGAGTCTTGAAGAGCGCGTCGGCACTTTGGAGACCGTTAATTTGAACGAGGCTCTTTTTTAATCGCACATTTTCTCTCCGGAGCGCCAAACTCGTGAAGAGCGTGAACGCGGCGGCGCACTTCCCGACAGGCTCGTTAACGCGGCGGCAATCGGGAGGAACTATCTTAATTCTTCGAGCCCGAGCGAAGCCTCGACTCCGAATGACGGGAAACAAAACGGAGAATTAAAGAGTTTGAAAAGAAACGCGGAGAACGCTAAGGAACATTTTCTATTGACCTTCCTCCGGTCGTATCAGGACCGGGGGGGGGGTTAATAGAAAAAGAATAGCTCACGATTACAGCTTCAAATTAAATTAAGTCGAAATGAGAAGTGAAATCCATTATTATGAAGGAGGCTGGTCGTTGCCATGGAGACCCGGCTAATTCGAGGTTGTTGTACTCTAATTAGATGACTCAGCGATCCGCACAATGTTTGCCGGAGATAAAAGCGCCGTCAATGAGTTCTCGTCTTTTTTTTGGGGGATTAAATACAAACACGAGCAGCGGTACTTTACCGTGAGACAAACGGACGCGACGTAAATTCCCGCCGCGATCGAAGACCCGAGACAATGGCGAGAGTTTAGGGGTCTGGGAACAAGTTTAGACCAAGACCAGAGCGTTCCAAGATTCCAAGACCAGAACCAGAGCGTAACAAGACTTTAAGGGGCCCATACCACGTCAAAACCAAGACTAGAGCAACCCAAGACCGAGACTTTAAGGAGCGAATACTGAGTCTAGACCAAGACCAGAGCATCCCAAGACTGAATCGACCAAGACTTCAAGGATCCAAAGACTAAGACTAGACCAAGATCATAGCATTCCAAGATTCCAAGATCAGAACCAGAGCGTAACAAGGCTTCAAGGGGCCCATACCACGTCAAGACTAAGACTAGAGCATCCAAGACCAAATCGACCAAGACTTTAAGGGGGCCATTCCACACCAAGCCTAAGACCAGAGCAACCCAATACCAAGACTTTAAGGAGCCAAGACCGAGTCTAGACCAAGACTAGAGCAACCCAAGACTGAATCGACCAAAACTTTAAGGGGCCCCTACCATGTCAAGACTTTAAGGAGCCAAGACCAGACCAAGATAATCCCGAGACTTTAAAGGGCAGAGACCGATTTGAGACCAAAACCAAGACCAAGACTTCAAGGTACCGAGTCAAAACTAAGACCAGAGCATTCCAAGACCAAGACTAGAGCATCGTAAGACAATAAAAAGACCAAAACTTTGGAACGGTCGTCTTGAGACCGGTCTGTATGGATATAATGTCTCTGGGCGTCATTGTAGTCGTATCACGTCCCCCACAAACTCATAGAATTGAGTCCATCAGGCTTTAATTTGAAAATAACTTAACGCCGTCGCTCGTTTCCTCTGGCAGGAACGCTGCACCTCCAAAACTCGTTAAACTTCCTTTCCTGCACTCAAACTTCTTCCCAAACTCCGCACCTCAGCCAGGGAGTCACACGCCGACGCGTCAATAAAGTCTGCGGCGTCTTCTCAACTACAAGGAAGACAAAATGTTGTAATTGGGGTGAGACGGCGAGGCGGCGGCGATAAGGACGCTCCGGTTTTGAAAAGGGGAAAAGCGGCAAATTGAAAAGGGAACTAAGGGGCGGCGCAGCGATCAATGGGCGTTTTTCTTTAACGGATCCTCCGAGCAGAATGGAAAGAGGGGGTGGAGAGGGTGGGGGTGGAGAGGGTGGAGAGGGTGGGGGTGGTTCAATACACTGCAAATGCATAATACATAAAGAGAGAATTGAAGAGAGAAATTGCTTGGCGGGAGATAGAAGGAACCTATATGGCCTGAACATATTTTATTTTGTCGGGAGGGAAAATAAAAGAAGTGGCTGCCGGCTTGTTTATACGAGACGCTTCCCATCTAATATCGCTGATCGAGTTAGCTTGCGCCAGACGTCGCCGATGCCCCGACGCGGCAGATTTTCCCTCTGATTGGAAATCTTCAAAATTAGCACACAAAGAGAAAGAGAAATGCAGCATGTTCGCTTCTGTAACTGGATTTATTCCCACGTTTCCCTTCCCCCGGTCGCTTTTTCTGGGGCCGCCGCCGCGCCGCAGCCGCCACCGCCGCGCGCTAACAAGACAAGACAGCCAATCGAAGAGTACCCAGCGTTTCTCTGTTTGAAAAGCGGCTCCACTTTCTTTCTTTTTAAAAAAACCGTGCTCGTAAATGAGAAAGACAAAAAAAAAAAAAACGCCGTCTTACGTCTCTTCTCGTTACCTCGTGAGAGTTTTGTACGGTAAAAAGGACGAGTGGCGGGATTTCTTGAACCCTTCAAGCTCAAACGGTCAATCGCTCTGAGGCGCCAATCTTTTTGGCGATGGCCACTTTCAACTTCACACACTTTGTCGTTAAAGGACCTCAAGAGATAAAAATGTGTGGCGGTTCAAATCCGATGAATACGGACGATTCTGGAGGCGCTGGTCCAGCCGCTTCGTTTTCAAAATGCGAATGTACCCGGAAGTCCTTCTATTTATTATTATTTTGGCCGCTGCTTTCCGCGTCGTCCACAACGTTCCGAATACCAGGTTTGGTGAAACTGTTTTCCTAAGAAGGTCACGCCAATGGAAGGATCAACTTTTATGAGAACGTGTAGCGGTTGGAGGTTTTATTTGGAGATTTTTCATCAGTACAAGTTGAGAAAAACTGGTTTGGTGCACTTTTAAGCAAATATTCACTGATACGTTACGCGCCCATTTATGTGAGAATGTTGTGAAAACTTTCGTAGCGTAACGACAATGGTTCCAAAACTTTCTGAAAATGGCCCCCCAAGGTAGAACTTTTCAAAAATGCTCAGTTATTGTTGTGAAAATGACGGCGTGACACGCAACTATTTGAAAATGAGTCCGCCTCTGCGCGCGTGGGTCAACATGCTAACTACGTTGTTTTCAGTATTTCTGCAGTTTCTGTGTAACCGTGAGATTATTTAGTTGTGTTTTTGTTTTTTTTTCGGTAGCCGTTTCCAGAAAATGTTATGTTCCCCTATGTCAGAGCATTTTCGAAAAAAATTGCTTTTTAACTGTTTCCACAGAAAGGGAACGTTTTCAAAAATGTACCCACCCTACATTCCCTGCCTTTTCTCATGGAGACAAAATCGAAGCATTTCCAAAAAGTAAAATTTTCCCCAATTTCCATGAGGACAAAATCGGAACGTTTTCAAAAAGTAGCTTTTTGTCCATTTTTCCATGGAGACAGAGTCAAAGCATTTTCAACAAGTTGTGTTTTCCTCTGTTTTCACGGAGATGGAATCAATGTTTTCAAAATGTAGTTATTTTTTCTATGTGTCCATGGAATCGGACAGTTTTCAAAAAGGCGCGTTTCCCCCATTTTCAGAGACGGAAACCTAGCTTTTTCAAAAAGTTGTGTTTCTGCCGTATCGACAAAAAAGAAGTCGACGAGGAGGGAACTGGTGTGTTTTCAAAAAGTTGCAATTTGTCCCGTTTACATGGTGACAGGACTTTTATTAATTAACTCTTAGGTAGTCATTTTTTTTAAAAAAGTTGCACTTGAAAACGATGTGTAAAGTTTACCCGTTAATGCATCGATGAATATTTGCCTAAAAGCGACACAACTTATACTGACAAAACAAATCCTAAATGAAACTTCTAATCACCACACGCTCTCATAAAAGTTGATCCTGCCATTGGCGTTACGCCAGTTTTGGAAAAAACGGTGGGCGGAGTTTGGACGTTCTGGCCGTGGCGTTCTCTTACCTGTGATGTCGGGTTTCTGCGGCATGAAGAACTGGTAGAAGGTGGGCTCCGACAGGCCCTTGACGTTGCGCGCGGTGATCTCCACCTCGTACCTGGTGTTCCACTGCAGCGGCTGCAGCATGGCGAAGTCGTTGGCGCCGGGGACGAGCTTGGTCATCCACTGCTCCTCCTTGTCCTGCGGGGACAGACGAGACGAGAGGACAGGGGGCAGGTCAGGGGTCGCTTTGGTCTAGAAATTAGATTGAAATAAAGTTTTTAAAGTTTTTTTTTTTTTTTTTATCTGCACATGAAAAAAAGCTCTGATGTCCTAAAATAAGAGTAAACAAACAAACAAACAAACAAACAAAACAAAAAAGGGAAAAAAAGCTTGATAATAAAAATAAAAGATGGAAACAAAAGGACAAACATGGTCAAAATGTCAAAAAATTGTTCAGAAATACAATAAAAACGACCCAAAAATGACCCCCCCCCCCCCAGAAAACAGCTGAAGTTGCTAATACCCGCAAAACTTTTTGAAAATGCTCCCGAGTCCGAGATCAGTGGGAAAGTCGCAACTTTTCTGAAATGTGGGGAAACTTTTTGAAAAGGCTCCATCTCTGTAGAAACGGAGGGGAAATCGCAACTTTTTGGAAACGTTTCAACGCTGTCTCCAGGAAAACGCAACTTTTTGAAAATACTCGAACTTGGTCTCCCTGGGAAAGGGGTGAAATGCAATCTTTTCAAACGCTTTGACGCCATCTCCATGGAAACGGGAAAACGCAACTTTTTGAAAACGCTCAATCTCTGTAGAAAAGGGGGGGAAATCGCAACTTTTTGGAAACGTTTCAACGCTGTCTCCAGAGAAACGGGGAAAACGCAACTTTTTGAAAATGCCTCGATCCCATCGTGCAAACAGAGGGATAAAGGAACTTTTTGAAAATGCTCGAACTTGGTCTCCCTGGGAAAGGGGTGAAATGCAATCTTTTGAAACGCTTTGACGCCATCTCCATGGAAACCGAAAAACGCAACTTTTTTTAAAATGCTCTGACTCAATTGATGTGTAAACAAAGAAAAAAAGAATTTTTCGAAAATGCTTGGGCTCAGTAACAGTGTAGCAGTTTATCCTTTATGTTTTTGGCTCTCAGACGTAGAAGCACAAGTTAGGAAAAATAGAATAAAAGTGGTAATCCCATGTCTTTCGTCACTTCTCGCTGAAGTTCCCGTATAAATTTTCCGCGGTCTTTTCTTCCCTCCTTCCCGTTTTTCTTGCATCACTCTTGCGGCTCGCCGCTTCCTCGGCCTCTGTCCCGAGACGAGACGCAGACGAAGGGTTGTGAAGAGACGAGACGCTCACTAGTCGTCCCCCAGGAGTTGGCGGAACAAAGTCGAGAGGGACGTGAGATCGTCTCGCGATTCTTTCAGTCGGAACGGTCCGACGGGATTCGGGCGAGACGCGGGACACTTTTACATTTTAATCTCGCGTCGTATGGAGACCGAGACCCTGTGTTCATTGAAAATGCAACTTTAAAAAAAATGGCTACCCAAGGTAGAAGTTTTTGAAAACGCTCCGCGGTAATTGAGGGACAACGTGACTTCTCGAAAAATGCTCCTAATGCTTCTTCGCAAAAAAAAGACATTTCGGACATGCTCCGACTCTGTCAACATAGAAACGGGTGAAAACGCAACTTTTTGAAAACGCTTTGACTCCATTGTTGCATAAACAAGGGAAAATGGAACTGTTTAAAAACACTCACTCCATGGAAACAGGAGAAAAACACAACTTTTCTGTAACACTTCGACCACGTCTCCATGGAAAAGGGGGAAAACGCAACTTTTTGAAAACACTAACTCCGCCTCTGTAGAATTGGAATGAATCACTACTTTTTGGAAATGCTCTAAGTGCGTCCCGGTAAAGACGGGAAAAACACAAAACGCTCTGACTTCATCTTCTAACAACAGCGGGAAAAACAACTTTTTGAAAACGCTTCGACTCCATTGTTGCGTAAACAAGGAAAATTAGAATTTTTTAAAAATGCGCCGACTCCGGCACCATGGAAAAGGGTGGAAAAGACAACTTTTTAAAAATGCTTAAACTCTGCCGTCATGTAAACAGGGGAAAATGGAACTTTTTGAAAATGCAATTTTTTTGAAAACTCTTGACTCCGCTTTCGTAAATGACAAAACGCATCTTTTCGGAAATACTTTCACTATCGCCACGAAAACTGGGGAAAACTTTTTTATTTAAAAGCATTCAGACTCCGCCTCCAAGTTAACAGAGGATAACACAACTTTTCAGAAATGCTGCTCGTCTGACGCACAATCTTTTCTGAAATCATGCGTTTCAAACGTCTTGTAAACGAAGCAAAATGTGCCATTTATAATCACTTTTCAAGATAAAGGTAGAACACGCAAACTCCACTGTGCCAATTGGAGAAAAAAATAATTATCTTAATGAGTTGTAATGATTGTGTTTGTAAAGAAAACATCAGTGCCGCTTTGTTTTCCTTTCGCCACCCAGAGGTCAATAAGTTTAATTACCTGGAGTAGAAATCAAAAGTACTCAGTTATATTCATTACCGCCACCGCGAAAGGTCACGTCCTGTAGGATTATTCGCTAACTGGAGCTAATCGGAGCGCCGATAATTGTCAATTTCGTCGTCGGGAATTTACTCAAATAATTAAACAGAAATGAAAGAAAGCAAAGATGAAACAATTTGAAATCATTGATTTTTCAAAACTGACTCACTACTTCGATATGTCGTCGGAGGCTCGGCGGCGGTTTTTGGCTTTATACGACGCAAAAGATGGCAATTTTTACGAACAAAAATCGGAATTAGAGATTTTCAACTCTCCGTCGCTAACGTGTCCAAGATGGAATTTTTGTCCGTAACAACTTACCGATATTATGTACAAGTATCGGTGGATATCGGATCGGTGGCCGATGCTAGCGTTGTCCGATTGATCGGGTATCGGTACGTCCAGTTAATCTCCGCGCTGATGTTTTTGAACGTCGCCTCGAATAGCGAATAGCTTGAAACGCTCGGTATCGGGTCGCCAAAAACGTACGTATATGAACGGAACAATGTAGAGCGATTGGACCAGCAGATGGCGGTATCGCAACGTTATGGGTGCAAATTGCCGATAAACCCACGCAGACGTTAAAAATCCCCCGTCCGCTCGCCAGAATGACTCACGGTCTTGTACTTGACGATGTACTCCACGATGGGCATCCCTCCGTCGTCCTGCTTGACCAGGCCCAGCCGGTAGGCCTTGCCCATCCCCCTCTGGCCGTGCACCGCCGGCGGACTGGGCTCCCCTGGAGGATTTAAGGCGGAATTTCAAGTCACAAGGCCGGGGAACTCCCGGCGGAGTAACGGGCGTGTTACTCACGGATGGGTAAAGTCTGGAAGCTCTCCGTGTGGCTGAACTCCCCCTGGCCCTTCCCGTTGACGGCCGACACCCGGACCTCGTACGTGGTGTTCGGCTCCAGACCCGTCAGGACCACCGTGGCTGGGAAGAGACAGAATGTCGCTCAAGAGACTTGGTGGGACAAGAAACAATAACTAAAACATGAAACTTTTGAAAGCAATTTTGACATGGAAATGGGGGGAAAACGCAACTTTTTGAAAGTGCTTTGACTCCTCTATAGAAATGGGGTCAAGAAATGCAACTTTTTGAAAGCGCTTTGACTCAGTCTCCTAGGAAATGTGGTTAAAAAATGGAGTTGGAGTTCAAGCACTTTCAAAAAGTTGCTTTTCTTTAATCCATTTCCATGGAGACAGAGTCAAAGCGCTTTCTCCTAGGAAATGTGGTTAAAAAAATACAACTTTTTGAAAGCGCTTTGACTCTGTCTCCATGGAAATGGATTAAAGAAATGCAACTTTTTGATTGTGCTTTGACTCCATCTCTACAGAAATGTGGTCAAGAAATGCAACTTTTTGAAAGCGCTTTGACTTCGTCTCCTAGGAAATGTGGTTAACAAATGCAACTTTTTGAAAGCGCTTTGACTCCATCTCCTAGGAAACGGGTGGAAAAAAATGCAACTTCTTGAAAGTGTTCTGTCCACATGGAAATAGGGTCAAGAAATGCAACTTTTTGAAAGCGCTTTGACGCCGTCTCCTAGGAAATGTGGTTAAAGAATGCAACTTTGTGAAAGCACTTAGACTCCGTCTTCATGGAACGGGGGGGGGATGCTACTTTTTGAAAACGTTACAACTTTCTCTCCATGTCAACGGGGAAAATGCAACTTTTTGAAAGCAGTTCGACTCCGTCTCCACGTAAGCAACTTTTTGAAAACGCTCCCAAACGGATCCAACCAGGTGTTGAACCGGTCAACTCAATCTGCCCAATCCTCCAACCCCAACGGCTCCTGCAGTTTTACTTTGTTTTGTCCTCGCTGTACCTTGAAACGACTGCGTAGTATCTGGTACTTTAGAAATAAAACCGAATTGATTGTCTGATTTAGTAACAACAAAAAAAAAAGAAAAGAGGAATTTCCAGATGAAACGACTGTCAGGGATCATAAAGAGTCTTAACGCTGACAATGGGCCTCGTGCTCCACTGCTACTGTAAACGACTCCGATTATTGAATGAAATAAACAGGAAATCTCATTATCAGGCCGCATTACGGATTCCTATTTAAATCCCACCGTCGCCCCCATTCCCATTTGCATCACGGAAAAGCCCGGCAGAGAGTCGGCGAGCGTAGTAATGAGCTTGAGTGAAAGTTGTGTGGGTTTTCTCTTTTTTTCTCCTCAGTCAAATTAAATACTCCGACGGTAATAGGTGCTTTTGCAGTTCTTTTAGTCCTGGAAACTGGAAACAAATCCGGCAATTTGCGGCGGCGCTATAAGCAGACATTTCAATTTGGGCGGAGGCATCGGAGTGAAACGCGTCCAGGCGTCTCATTATGGTGGAGTGTGTGTGTGTGTGTGTGTGTGTGTGTGTGTGTGTGTGTGTGTGTGTGTGTTCTGTGGAGAGGATCTGAAGTGCTAGCAGTGATTACGCGATGCCACTCGACGGCCTGTAGTTTTAATAATCCAGCGCTAATTTGGAATAAACAGTCAAATTTTGGGGGAAATTGATCACGTTGAGCTGCTCGGTATTCGCGCCGCGTCGTTACCGAAGTTGACTCTGAAGTGAGGGATATCGGCGAAAAGCCCGTCGGGTTTTTGGTGGGACCTGCTTGTCGCCGCGGCGATTCGTCACCCGGCGAGCGTTTTCCCGTCGACGGGCGGTCACGAAGTTGCCTCGGTTTTAAAAGGTACAACAAAGTTTTTATGTCTTAAAACAATCGCCGGGTCAATGTTTGATTCATTTATGTCAAATTCCTGTTAAAAGTGCAGTGCGTACGTAAAGTTTTTCGGAGCGTTTTTCAAAAAGTCCCGTCTCGGGCGAGTCCGAGCACCGCTGTGGTGTGAACTTTGGTTGACGGGGGAACACGCAACCTTTTTGAAAGTGCTTCATTTTTCATCTCTGTGGAAAAACAAAAAAACTTATTGAAGATGCTTTGACTTGGGCGAAAGAGCAACTTTTTGAAAGCGCTTTGACTTCCTGGAATTTGGGGAAAATGGAACTTTTTGAAAATGCTTTAACTCCGCCTCTGTGGAAACGGGGGAGGGGGATGAAACTTTTTGAAAGCGCTTCGACTCTGCCTGCATTAACACGGGGGAAAGATGAAACTTTTTGAAAGCACTTCGCCTCCATTAACACCGTGGGGCAGGGAACACAACTTTTTGAAAGCGCTTCGACTCCATCTCCATGGAAACCAGGTAAAACACAACTTTCTGAAATTGCTGCGACATCGTCTCCATGAAAAAGCGGTCAAAATGCACATTTTTGAAAACGCAACTTTTCCCAACGGCTGCCCTCCTGCGCATGCGCAGAATGTCTGCAGTAACTGTTTCTTCTGGGCATGCTCAGTAGACGGAATAAATAAAAACAACGTTCCCTCCAGAGTGTCATGACTCCACATTCTCCTGAGACTTTTATTTTGACAGTCACCTTAACAACAATCCAACTTGGTTTGTCTGTCCGTAGGAATGTCCTTATACTCCCGTTAATGTGTTGTTCTGTGTGTGTGTGTGTGTGTGGGTGTGTGTGTGTGTGTCTGTGGTGTCATTATAAAAACAAACGGCAGCGTCCAGTGTTGGACAGACTTACTCTGGACGCTGTGGGACCTGACGTCCCTCCAGTCCTGCGAGCCCACCTCCTTGTACTGGACCAGGTAGTAGCTGATGGGGACGCCTCCGTGCGAATCCGGCTTCATGAAGGTGACCGTCGCCAGACGCTGCGAGACGGCCGACAGACGGACGGAGTACGGATTCGACGGTACGTCTGCAAACACAGTCGTCATGGCAGCGGAACACACACCCGATAACACACACTTGACTTTACAAAACGACGGGAAAAACAACCGGGGGGGGGGGGGGTCCTCCATTTACCGATCCATTTGGTCAAAATCTGCTTGTAATTTGACACCAGCCTCAAGTCAGTATTGCATGTCCCACGGCCCAGTTTAAACCCAATGGAGCGGTTTGTCCTGGCGTTTTATTTATTTATTTATTTACTTTCTAATTACTCGTCTTCTCAAACTTTGTCTTCTCTGCACCGACGTGTTTCCTGCCGAGTTTAAAGTGTCGGAACAAGTTTAAAAAAAAAAAAAAAAAAGCTGACCTAATATGTCGTCTTGCAGAAAAACAATGCTTTTTCTTTCTTTTTTTGTCTTTCCTCTCCTCCCCAGCCGGGGCAATTCAATCTGCACTAAAGATAATTGGACTGCACCATTGTGTATTATCCCGCGCTACCGTAAATTAGGGGGTACTTCAGTAAATAGCGGGGGGTGGGGTGGGGGGGGTAATGGTAAATCAGCCGGCACTATTTGAGATTAGGCGAGGTTGAATAGGGGATGGGACCTGCCGTGGAATTTATCTTCCCGAGAATTGCAAATGAGGCCGTTACCATTAGTCGGGAGGTACGAGGGCGACCGAGTCGCTGACGCTGCACATTTTCTTTGGAACTCGGGGGGGAAAAATGAAGTCGCCGATCCGGTTGAGATCTGCCGACTCACCAGCCTGGGCCAGGATGAACTCCTGGTATCGGACGCCGATGTTGTTCCTGGCCGTGCAGTTGTAGCGGCCGAAGTCTCGGTCCGACATCGGGGTCACCTAGACGGGGGGGGGGGGGGGGAGGAAAGGGTTAAAGTCGCTGGCGAGGAGATACGGGCATTTGCATATTTTGTCACATGGTCCCGTTTGTCCAAAAATGTTATATTCAAAGTTTATTGCCTCAAATCCAACTTTTCCTTGCTCTTCCGCCATTTGAATAATGGATCATAGGAGCTACATTCAGAATCTGCTGTGTCTGTGTGAGCTGGACTGGCTCCGCCCACACAGGTCCCAAGATTTCGGAACGATATGGAGATGTGCTTCAGACGACAACTCTTTAGTTGTGTTTTGTGGGTCCGTTTACGAATCGCTGAAAGTGCAACTTTTTGAAAACGGATCCCAAGGTGGAAACGCTCCATCTCCATGAAAATGGTAAAACGCAGCTTCACTAAAACACTGCCACTGCACATGCTCAGTAGACGGACAATAAGAACAATGTTTCCTCTGTGACTCCCAGTCCACATTCTCCTGGGACTTACTACTTTTATTTTGACAGTCACCGGTAATAACAATCCAACTCGGTCGTCATTCGGCAGCAGCTTCACGGTTGTTTCTCGTGACGCCCGACCAGCACCCACCTCCAACACCGACTTGCCGTCCGCGCTGTGCACCCGCGTGTTGGCGGCCCCCTCGGCCGAGATGGTGAAGCGCTCCCTCCTCCACAGCATGGTGGCGGGCGGGTTGGACATCACGTCACAGCTGATGTTCACGGGATTCCCCTCCCACGAGTAGTAAATGGTGTGGTTGGTCAGGAACTTGGGGATATCTGTCCCAAAGCACAGCGATAACAACTCTTATAACGGTACGCAGTTTGGTGGGCATCCACTGACTACAGTGGTGTATGGTACCGAAAGTACCCAACTGTTTGTAACCCCTCCGTTAAGATACTTGATACTGCCGTTTGCTGATTGGTAGTGACGATCGTCTTCACAAGCCCTCAATATTAAAAATGTTTTTATCGGGCGTATAAACCCTCCTGATGGTCTTCGTGTAGTAGCGTTGTGTACACTGGACGGTACTGTCCGGAATGAGAACGCTTATCAAGCGGCGTCACAGGGAATGGAGGCTCAAGGCGTTGCTTGGACGCTACTCGGTATCTGCAAGTATCCAAAGGTTAGTATTCGTATAAGTACTCGGTATTGGCAATTAGCGAAAGGTTAGTACTGGTGTTGGTAAAGGTTAGGACTCTTACCGGTACTCGGTATTGCTGATTAGCTGAAGGTTTGTACTCTTATTCATACTTGGAATTGGCAAGAAGCTTAAGGTTAGTATTTGTATCGGCACGGACAAGTAGTTAAAGGTTAGTACTCATATTGATACTCGGTATTGACAATTAGCTGACGGTTGGGACTTGGTATCGGCAAGTCGCTAAAGATTAGTACTCTTATTTGTGCTTGGTATCGGCAAGAAGCTTAAGGTTAGTACTTGTATCGGCACTCGGTACGGGCAAGTAGCGAAAGGTTAGTATTCATATTGGTGCTCGGTATTGACAATTAGCTGAAGGTTAGTACTGGTATCGGGACTTGGTATCGGCAAGCAGCTAATGGTCAGTACTTGCATCGGCACTCGGTACAGGCAAGTAGCTAAAGGTTAGTACTCTTATTCGTACTTGTATCGGCACTCGGTATCTGCAAGTGGCTACAAGTTAGTACTCGTATCGGTACTCAGCGGAGCGGTACAAAAAAACAAACCTCACCAATACTTGATCCACAATAAACATTTCATTAACGCTTCCTTAAACTCCCTTTACAATTCTCAACAGAAAAAGAAAACGTACGTTTAATCGAAGCCGCGTATTACGATCGTCTTCCCCCCCGAGAAATAAAAGACGCCAACAGAAGCTCGTTTTCCGCGGCAAATCCAAAAAAGGGGCAGTAATGGCAGGATCGCGGCGGCAGAGCTGGAGTGCGGATCTCCCCGGGCCCGGCTCAGTCGGAGAGGCACTCCGCTCGTTTAATGCTCGCTCGCAGGATTCCATTAAAGAGATTGATGCGGCGGTTCCCTGTCACGGCCCAGAACGCTGTTATCCCCCGCAGCCGGCAGCGACTTAGTAAATGAGTTCATTAGTTCGGTGGCGACGGCTCGCTCGGGCCTCGCCACGCCGCGTCTCTCCACTCCAGTCGACTCCGAGGTGTGAAAACAAAACGACGCTCACAGCTGTTGATGTGTCCCCCCCCCCCCCCCCCCTCACACAAACATGCCATCAGACTTTTCTCTTCCCTACTTTCCAAAATGTCAACTTCTCAAAAAATGTGCCGAAAAACAGGGTTGGTGGGGAAAAAAACCTCAAGTCGACGAGGAAGAAAGTTTGTTGCATTATTGGTCTGCAACATTTCGAAAAAAAGTAGGGATGCACCGATTCCAGTATCACATATCTAGTACTCATAAATGATCCCCGATACAATCCAGAGAGTATACATTTGCGTATAGAGTATGAATTAGACTATATAACATTTAATAAGGACTCATATCAGTGATTGGTATCGGCGAGTAGCTAAAAGCTAGTTCTTGTATCGGTATCGGAAATTAGTTAAACGTAGTAGTGGTATCGGTACTCAGTATTGGGAATTGGTTAAAGTTTAATATGAGTGTCGGCAAGTAGCTAAATGTTAGTAGGCTAGTCATATCGGTACTCAGTATCTGCAAATAGCTGAGGGATAGTACTCATATAGTTACTCGGTATTGACAAGTTTAGTACACATATGTACTCAGTATCAGCACGTAACTAAAGGTGAGTACTCATATCGCCACTTAGTATCGGCAAGTAGTTAAAGGTTAATACTGGTATTTGGTGTCGCAAGTACCTAAAGGTGAGTGCTCGTCGGTACTCGGTATCGCAAGTAGCTAATGTTAGTACTGGTATCGGTACTCGGTATCGACAAGTAGCTAAATGTTACTACTGGTATCGGTACTTGATATTGCAAGTACCTAAAGGTGAGTACTGGTATCGGCAAGTAGCTAAACGTTAGTACTGGTATTGGTACTTGGTATCGGCAAGTAGCTAAAGGTTAGTACTGGTATCGGTACTCGGTATCGGCAAGTAGCTAAAGGTTACTACTGGTATCGGTACTTGATATCGCAAGTACCTAAAGGTGAGTACTGGTATCGGCAAGTAGCTAAAGGTTAGTACTGGTATTGGTACTCGGTATCGGCAAGTAGCTAAAGGTTACTACTGGTATCGGTACTTGATATCGCAAGTACCTAAAGGTGAGTACTGGTATCGGCAAGTAGCTAAAGGTTAGTACTGGTCTGGGTACTCGGTATCGGCAAGTAGCTAAAGGTTAGTACTGGTATCGGTACTCTGCGTCGGCAAGTAGCTAAAGGTTTGTACTGGTATCGGTACTCGGCATCGGCAAGTAGCTAAAGGTTAGTACTCATGTCGGTATCAGGAAGAAATTAACAGCTAGTGCGTGTACTTGTACTTGTTATTTAGAAAAGTGGTATCGGTGCATCCATAGTTTCTTGCTTGAGCTTCAAGGTGTAATCGCTGCTCTCCAACGCTCGTTCAGAATTAGTTTTTTTAAAAAGAACTTTCCATCGGACCACTTCACGCCGCCGAGCTGTTCTCATAATGAACCTAATCACTCCAAGGCCAAAAAGAAGATCTTTGCTCCAGAGCTCATTAGGCTGAGGAGAGCCCCCCCCCCCCACCCCCCCAACAACCAGCTCTGAGGAATGGGGGCACTCGTGGGGAAGCAGGGGGAAGCTGTCAGCGCGGAGGGGAAAAAAAAAAAACCCAACTCGATGCATGATATCCACTCACTAATTAACCCTTCTGGAGGCAGTGTGTGTGGCGGAGTGGCTACGAGGGGCCGTTAGAGGACCGGGGGGGTTGTTTATAATGCTCGGCGCAGAGTATGAAAGGAATTACTAGAACCGAGCAGCGGTGAACTTTTGAACTCCACAAGCAGAGCGAAGAGCTCTGCCTGCCAGGTCTTTCTTGGCGGGGCGACTAAAGAGCGATCCGTACTTTCCCGGGTTCGCCCTCTGGGGTGGACGGCATGCGGGACCTTTCTGTGTCGGACCGATCGCCCGATGTACCCATCCGCACGATCACAATACAAAAGTATGTGAAGTACCCCTTTAAAATTCCTCAGCATTTCCTAAAGAAAACTCGTCCAAATTCCTCCCCTGTCTCCCGGCATTTGAACGCACCATGATGAGTCACGGAATTACCAACCAATCAGAGGCCGCCGTTTAAAGCATATATGAGACATGGTATCAAATTGACCAATCACGTTGCTCGTTACTTGCCGATAATTTGCTGTATTTTCCAAAAAATGATCGTAGAAATACCTAAAACTGTGACACCCACATATCCCCCCCACCCAAAAAGAAAATGGCAGACGCGTCGTGCCGTGGCGTCGAGGTGAACCCCCGACGCCACGTGGACGGAACAGCGCCGGCGTTTCGCCGCTCACACTCGATGTCCAGGAACATGCTCTTCTGATGGCCGCCGATCCTGCTGAGCGCCTCGCAGTCGAACCGGCCCAGGTCGCCCAGGCGCACGCTGCTGATGGTCAGCACCGACTTGCCGTGGCGGCCGCGGACCTCGAACCGCCCGTCGTGGCTCTGCAGAGGCACAAACACAGGAGCGTCAGGGCTGCTTCGAGTTTCTCCCCCCCCACCGTCTCTTTTCCAACGTAAGGAAACAAACAAAACCCGCCGCGTCGGCGCTCCGCTCTCTGTAAACACTCCGTGCGGAAATCCCGTCCCCGGGAAAAGGACGGCGGGCTCGAAAGACGCTTAGCGTTTGTTTTACCGAACCAAAGAACAAGGTCAGGAATCCTCGCTGCGAGAGGCTGTTTTGCCCGGGAACATAATTGCTATTTACATTTCTACCGTTTCCGACCGGGCCGCTGCGCTAAGTGCTTTCCAGAGTGCAAAGAACGGTACGCGCCGGGACGCGTCCCCCCCGCAAAATTCCCCGGGGGACCGAACGGCGGCCTTCCCGCGACCGAGCGCCGTCGATTTATCACAAGGTCTGTGTGGAGACAGACGGTGTCCGTTTGGTCAATTACTAGCGGGCGAGGCTGTCGTCCCGGTAACCGACATTCCCTCGTAATGAGGGGACTGCTGCTTTTCGCTCGTGTTTCCTGGAGACGCACAATTAAAAGACATTATTTGTCGTCTTGACATGGTTCCACCTTTACTCAAGGAGAGAGAAAACGCTTGATAATCCCCGTCGTTAATATTCGCCGGGTGCTCCGGGGGTTGCGTGTTTTAAAAGTGTCCTCCAAACGGCGCATTCCGGCGGCTTTTTGTCCCGCCACAATAAAAGAAAAAAGAAAAAGAAAAGAAGCCGCTCTCAAAGGCGAGCATTATCACAACGAAGCGGCTTACATAATCTGAGATGAAGCCCTGATTAGTGTTATTATGTTAATTCAGAGGAAGTCAAAGATGCATTTTCATGATGAGGACAAAAACACCCGTCCCCCTCCCCCCGTCCCCCTCCCCCCGTCCCCCCGCCGTGTCGGCGCCTCCTAATTAGTCGATTAATGTCGGCGTAAATTAACAGCTTTTATGCGGCAAAAATAGACGAGGACTGAGAGTTAAAGTAGGATTGAGCTCAAATTGGAAGTAGAATTCCCACAAATACGGCTGTTTGGGAACGTCCCACAATGCATCACGTTCCGACTCGTCGCCGCCCTGCTGCCTGAACGTTTCATCACATTTCCAGCTGATTTTTTAAAACTTTCAACCTTCTTAGTCAGCATCTTATTTATTTATTTTTTTTAAAACTTGTACTGCTTAAACTATTTTTGAAGTAGCGACCCCCCCCCCCCCCCACCAAGGATGTAATAAAGCCTGGATTTCATCCAATTTTTTTCAAAAAGATATTAGGCCATGAAAAATTATTTTAAAAATTTTGGGAGGCGATCCAGATCTTTTAAGGATTACGTCAAAACTAGATTTTCATAAAACTTTCACTACTGATTGACCTTTGGCGGACGTCAGAAATGTCCGATTGCTCTTATTTTGTGTTTTTAAAAAAAAAAAAAAATTCTGGAATCGTAGTCTTTTCATCTTTTAAAAGCAGTTTGTCCTCCGTTTGCTGTGGTTTTTGCAATTTTTGCCATTTTTTTTTTTTTACTTATTGTGCCTTTTATTTAAAAAGCTCTTTTTAGCCAGGAGTTAAAAGTCCTTATAAATATAAATAAATAAAATAAAAACATGATCGGATGTTGATTAGAGGACAATTTATCGAAAGCCCCAGGGAGCCACGGCAGGTTTCTTCCCGTCGGGGGGAGTTTTTTGTCTTTGTCCGCTCGACGTTCTCTGGTTAAACTGTCGGTGTTTCAATGTAAAAGTTCCTTGAAATGAATAAAGAAATAAAAGTAAATCTCGCTTGCGCCTCCTTTACAGAGTTCCGCTGTAAACCCGAGCACGTCTCCTGCCCTCCCGTCACCCCGCCTGCCTCTAATACTCATTATGTGTCTAAGCCTCATAAGACCCCCCCCCCCCCCCCCCCCACCCTTTCAGAACCTCTTGTTGCTTTTCTTCAGCATCATCCTATTTACAAATGGCTTATCGCCGCGCTTATCGCCGCGCCGCCATCAACCAACGGGGTGAAGCGGCAATCCGGAGGCTCTTTGTGCCGCCGCCGCCGCCGCCGCCGACTCAGCTTGTTTTCCTCTCCAGCTGAGGTCAATAGGATTGTGAGTGTGTGTGTGTTGAATAGGAATAGATGATAGGGGGGTGTAGAGGGGTGTAGAGGGTGGGGGTTGTTGAGACAGGAGGAGGAGGAGACAGAGAATGAGACGAAATCTTCCAGGAGAGAGAGCGTCTGAGTCAGGAAATTACTCGCTAACCCCCCCCACCCCCACCCCCACCCACCACCACCTCCACCGCCAACTGACAGGGTCTGTGTCTAGAGACCGACTCGGCCGCCAAAAGCAGAGCCTGTTTGTTATGCAGCTCAGCCCGACGGCAGAGGCAACGGGCCAGACACACACACACACGCACACACACACACACACGCACACACACGCACGTTGCTGCTACAGCACACGGGCGGAGATAAAAAGGAGGCGCGGCGAAGTGGAGGGAAGCTGCAGAAAGATGGATGAGGACGGAGCCGGTGAGCATCTCCGTCCTATCTGATCCTCGAAATCCTCGAAAAATAAGTAAGAATCACTTCCTCCCGTGAGGTTCTAGAGACGGCCGGCGTCTGTTCCAGCCGTCGGGTTTGCTATACGGCCTCAAAACCCGACATTAAATAACAACTTTCTGAAAAAGAAAAAGAAAAAAAGGGGTGGGGGGGTGACATGGGGGGAGAAGCAGCCAATCATTGGGTAAATACAGTTCTTATCTATTTATGAAGGAATTCTGCAGGGAGGCAAACAGTGATCCTCCAGGTGTGAGTCACGCTTTAATTGAAAAATACCTTCAAGACCAAGACAAGACCAAGACTTTAAGGGGCGAGACCGAGACCAAGACAAGACCAAGACTTTAAGGGGCGAGACCAAGATCAAGACAAGACCAAGACTTTAAGGGGCGAGACCAAGATCAAGACAAGACCAAGACTTTAAGGGGCGAGACCAAGACCAAGACAAGACCAAGACTTTAAGGGGCGAGACCAAGACCTTAAGGGGTTGAGACCAAGACAAGACCAAAACTTTAAGGGGCGAGACCAAGACCAAGACAAGACCAAGACTTTAAGGGGCGAGACCGAGACCAAGACTTTAAGGGGCGAGACCAAGACCAAGACAAGACCAAGACTTTAAGGGGCGAGACCAAGACCAAGACAAGACCAAGACTTTAAGGGGCGAGACCAAGACCAAGAAAAGACCAAGACTTTAAGGGGCGAGACCAAGACCAAGACAAGACCAAGACTTTAAGGGGCGAGACCAAGACCAAGAAAAGACCAAGACTTTAAGGGGCGAGACCGAGACCAAGACAAGACCAAGACTTTAAGGGGCGAGACCAAGACCAAGACAAGACCAATACTTTAAGGGGCGTGACCAAGACCAAGACAAGACCAAGACTTTAAGGGGCGAGACCAAGACCAAGACAAGACCAAGACTTTAAGGGGCGAGACCAAGACCAAGAAAAGACCAAGACTTTAAGGGGCGAGACCAAGACAAGACCAAGACTTTAAGGGGCGAGACCGAGACCAAGACAAGACCAAGACTTTAAGGGGCGAGACCAAGACCAAGACAAGACCAAGACTTTAAGGGGCGTGACCAAGACCAAGACAAGACCAAGACTTTAAGGGGCGAGACCAAGACCAAGACAAGACCAAGACTTTAAGGGGCGAGACCAAGACCAAGACAAGACCAAGACTTTAAGGGGCGAGACCGAGACCAAGACTTTAAGGGGCGAGACCGAGACCAAGACTTTAAGGGGCGAGACCAAGACAAGACCAAGACTTTAAGGGGCGAGACCGAGACCAAGACAAGACCAAGACTTTAAGGGGCGAGACCAAGACCAAGACAAGACCAAGACTTTAAGGGGCGTGACCAAGACCAAGACAAGACCAAGACTTTAAGGGGCGAGACCAAGACCAAGACAAGACCAAGACTTTAAGGGGCGAGACCAAGACCAAGACAAGACCAAGACTTTAAGGGGCGAGACCGAGACCAAGACTTTAAGGGGCGAGACCAAGACAAGACCAAGACTTTAAGGGGCGAGACCAAGACTTTAAGGGGCGAGACCAAAACAAGACCAAGACTTTAAGGGGCGAGACCAAGACAAGACCAAGACTTTAAGGGGCGAGACCGAGACCAAGACTTTAAGGGGCGAGACCAAGACTTTAAGGGGTTGAGACCAAGACAAGACCAAGACTTTAAGGGACGAGACCAAGACAAGACCAAGACTTGAAGAAGTTGAGACCAAGACAAAACCAAGACTTTAAGGGGCGAGACCAAGACAAGACCAAGACTCTAAGGGGTTGAGACCAAGACAAGACCAAGACTTTAAGGGACGAGACCAAGACAAGACCAAGACTTGAAGAAGTTGAGACCAAGACAAAACCAAGACTTTAAGGGGCGAGACCAAGACAAGACCAAGACTTTAAGGGGCGAGACCAAGACTTTAAGGGGCAAGACCAAAACAAGACCAAGACTTTAAGGGGCGAGACCGAGACCAAGACTTTAAGGGGCGAGACCAAGACTTTAAGGGGTTGAGACCAAGACAAGACCAAGACTTTAAGGGACGAGACCAAGACAAGACCAAGACTTGAAGAAGTTGAGACCAAGACAAAACCAAGACTTTAAGGGGCGAGACCAAGACAAGACCAAGAATCTAAAGGGCTAAGACCAAGACTTTAAGGCTCTAGACCAACTGAAGACCACGACCTTGAAAATACGGTCACGAGGTGGTCTTAAAGATGGTCCACGGTCCATTCACGCTCGCTCACTCAGAAAGCCTGCTGTCGGCGAGAACGACGTCCACGAGTGCGCCGCTGCTTCGATTAACGACCTCCTGGACGACCTTGTATTCACCAGATGTCAGGGCCCTTAACTGAAACCCTCTAATGCAGCCCCCCCCCGCCCCCCCAACCCCGTTTTCTTTTCAATCCGGACGTCGGCGAGTCCCGCTAATGAGTGTCTGAAAGGGCTGGAGCGAGACAAAGGTGTCCTGAAACCCTCTCGCTCTGGAGCGGGAATCACTCGGCGGAACATTACTTGGTGTTCTCACGGTCACTCTACAAATGGGTCTCGCTCTATTCATATCGAAGAGAGTATTTAAAAAAATAATAAAGTACTTTCTGTCCCCGGTGACGGCTAAAAACACAGTGTTTGTGATTAACAAGTAATCACGTCTACTCGTCAAAATAAAAGCGGTGGTAATTATCCCCGTCGGCTTTTTAGGTGAAATGTGACTTTGATTATTTACATTGATTCCTCAAAGAGGAAACTTTTTTTGGGGGGGGGGGGTTTCGATGTCACCTTCTCCGACTCCGTGTGTGTTTTACTCCGACAATAAACAGACGACTAAAAGCATCTATTTTCGTATTTATTTTATATATATATATATATACAGTGGGGCAAAAAAGTATTTAGTCAGCCACCGATTGTGCAAGTTCTCCCACTTAAAATGATGACAGAGGTCTGTAATTTTCATCATAGGTGCACTTCAACTGTGAGAGACAGAATGTGAAAAAAAAAATCCAGGAATTCACATTGTAGGATTTTTAAGTAATTTATTCGTAAATTATGGTGGAAAATAAGTATTTGGTCAATAACAAAAATTCAACTAAATACTTTGTAATATAACCTTTGTTGGCAATAACAGAGGTCAAACGATTACTATAGGTCTTTACCAGGTTTGCACACACAGTAGCTGGTATTTTGGCCCATTCCTCCATGCAGATCTTCTCGAGAGCAGAGATGTTTTGGGGCTGTCGCCGAGCAACACGGACTTTCAACTCCCTCCACAGATTTTCTATGGGGTTGAGGTCTGGAGACTGGCTAGGCCACTCCAGGACTTTCAGATGCTTCTTCCGGAGCCACTCCTTCGTTGCCCGGGCGGTGTGTTTGGGATCATTGTCATGCTGGAAGACCCAGCCACGTTTCATCTTCAAAGCTCTCACTGATGGAAGGAGGTTTTGGCTCAAAATCTCACGATACATGGCCCCATTCATTCTTTCCTTAACACGGATCAGTCGTCCTGTCCCCTTAGCAGAAAAACAGCCCCAAAGCATGATGTTTCCACCCCCATGCTTCGCAGTAGGTATGGTGTTCTTGGGATGCAACTCAGTATTCTTCTTCCTCCAAACACGACGAGTTGTGTTTATACCAAAAAGTTCTATTTTGGTTTCATCTGACCACATGACATTCTCCCAATCCTCTGCTGTATCATCCATGTGCTCTCTGGCAAACTTCAGACGGGCCTGGACATGCACTGGCTTAAGCAGGGGGACACGTCTGGCACTGCAGGATTTGATTCCCTGTCGGCGTAGTGTGTTACTGATGGTAACCTTTGTTACTTTGGTCCCAGCTCTCTGCAGGTCATTCACCAGGTCCCCCCGTGTGGTTCTGGGATTTTTGCTCACCGTTCTCATGATCATTTTGACCCCACGGGATGAGATCTTGCGTGGAGCCCCAGATCGAGGGAGATTATCAGTGGTCTTGTATGTCTTCCATTTTCTGATAATTGCTCCCACAGTTGATTTTTTCACACCAAGCTGCTTGCCTATTGTAGATTCACTCTTCCCAGTCTGGTGCAGGTCTACAATCCTTTTCCTGGTGTCCTTCGACAGCTCTTTGGTCTTGGCCATAGTGGAGTTTGGAGTCTGACTGTTTGAGGTTGTGGACAGGCGTCTTTTATACAGATAACCAGTTCAAACAGGAGCCATTAATACAGGTAACAAGTGGAGGACAGAAGAGCTTCTTAAAGAAGAAGTTACAGGTCTGTGAGAGCCAGAGATCTTTCTTGTTTGAAGTGACCAAATACTTATTTTCCACCATAATTTACAAATAAATTCTTTAAAGTTCCTACAATGTGAATTCCTGGATTTTCTTTTCACATTCTGTCTCTCACAGTTGAAGTGTACCTATGATGAAAATTACAGACCTCTGTCATCATTTTAAGTGGGAGAACTTGCACAATCGGTGGCTGACTAAATACTTTTTTGCCCCACTGTATATATTCTTTTTTTCTCCCACCCCCGCGGCTATTATTCACCCCGTCCATAATAACAACCTCGCAAATCAAAAAAACTTTTGAAAAGAGCCGCAGCCATTTTCTTGGAAAGAAAGTAATTATTCTTGAATGACATACCATCAATGTCAAACCGACGCTGGAGGAAAAAAAAAAAAAAAAAAAAAAAAATATACAAAAAGTGGGAAAAAAAACAAAAAACGGAACAAAAACAAAGATGGCAGCCGTTCTTTGTGTGTGTGTGTGTGTGTGTGTGTGTGTGTGTGTGTGTGTGTGTGTGTGTGTGTGTGTGTGTGTGGGAAAAAGGTCACGGCGGAGATAAATGAATGTGTGCATTGGCTCGAATCGCCGGCGCTTGATAAATCACAGCCGAAAATGAGAGTAAGTGCTTCTCCTCCCGCAGCAAATGCAATTATGGAAATGCGCGGCGCAAAGCAAACACACCTAAACATACGCGCGAGACAAACGGACCCGCCGCGTGATGGATGGCTGCAGTCATCGGCGGGGGGTTGGGGGGGGGGGGGATGTTCCTCTCTCAATTTGCTCTCCCGATCTGCATATCGTAGTCGCGGCTTCAAGAGAGTTTTACTCGCCGCGTAATGCCGCTTTGGGGACATTACTGGGACGGGATTATTTGTTATGTGGCGGAACACGACGTTTCGCTGCTTTTACTTTGATAGGACGCGAGGGTCGGAGAACCCGAGGCGACGTTCCGCGAGATCTCGGTCTTGATGACAAGCTCAAGACGAAAGGCCGGAAATAAACTCGTCGTGTAAGAAGCAAACAACTAAATCATTTAAAAAAAATAAAAAAAATAAAAAATAATATATATATATATATATATTTAAATAAAATCAAAAGCTGAATACTTAATTATGTATGCGTTACACCCAACCACAAAAAAATAAAAATAGGTTGGAAAATAAATAAATAAAATAAATAAATAAAATAAATAAAATAAATAAAATAAATAAAATAAATAAAATAAATAAAATAAATAAATAAAATAAAATCTTATTCACCACAATAAATAAAACATACAAAATAATAGAAATAATGCATCATTGAATTTTTATTGTGAAAATAAAATTAATATTAATATATATATTTTATTATATCATTAAAATTAAGAACATCTATCTTTCTATCTATCTATATAGATCTATAGATCTATATAGATAGAAAGTCACTGGCGTGATTCTCCCTAATTGATTCATGAGGCAGCACGTCCACCGACCCGTCCTCTGAAGGTAATCAGAGTACATCGCCGTAACTCCATTCGCATAAACTCGCGCGAGCCGATAACGCAAATGTGCGGGCGTCGTTCCCTCTCCCTCCGCCGATCGCCGCCGTGCCACCCCGGGTCCGAGGTGGACCTCCCGGCGGGCGCCTACCTTGTCGCCGTCCACGAAGGCCTGCCCGTCGCCGGCCCGCCTCCAGGAGATGTCGGGCAGCGGCTCGCCCTCGGCCACGCAGGAGATCATGGCGGCGCTGCCCTCCACCGCCGTCACGTTCTTCAGCAGCGTGATGTGGGGCTGGACTGGGGAGAGAAGAACCAAGGCGTGAGGGACAGAAGAACACGGAGGACGCCGGCGCGTGACTTTGGTACCGACAAGTCCGGGCCGGGATTGTTTATTCCCTCCCTAGGGGGGGACGGGGGACGGGGAGGGACGACACTCCTTGGCCTACATGACAACACAGAACTTTTGCAGGAGTTTGAACTTGTTTTAATAAATATAGATTTTTTTGGTCTTTTGTCTGGAAAGATGTCTCTCTAGCACCGCTAAGCTTTTGGCGATAAGCTGTGAAAAGTGTTTGCCGCTCGGGGGATGGGGGGGTGGGGGGTGGGGGGGTCCCAGCCCGCCTCCTCCCGATAAGACGCTCCGAGCGAGCCCTGCAACCCCAAGCACGTCAAGGGCACCGAGCATGTCACATGAATCATGGATTACTGCTCACACACACACACACACACACACACACACACACACACACACACACACACACACACACACACACACACACACACACACACACACACACACACACACACACACACACACACACACACACACACACACACACACACACACACACACACACACACACACACACACACACACACACCTTGTGAAGGCGAGTTGACGCGAACACCGTAAAGACAAACAGACGACGTGGAGACGGAACACAAAGGTGGCGAGGTCGCGGCAGCGCCACGTCGGAACACCGTTCTCGAGCCAAAAGCACCGTCGCCGTTCTCTCACGGTTGTTATCGTTCCTCTACGACGGCCGGAATTCACACCGAGCGCCGCGGCCTGGAGGGTGTTTGCAAAAAAATTAAATAAAAAAATAAAATAAATCCGGCAGGAAGAAGAAAGTGAATGGAAAATAGCGAGTGGTGGATTGGAGGCTTTTAACACGCCCCCCCCCCCCCCTCCCAGGGGGAATCCTGGGAGTGTTTTGGCAATTTCAAACAGCTCCGGACGAACGCTCTCCTGGGATTTTGGGAGCTTGTCGAAACACGGGGTCTCGCACACACACACACACACACACACACACACACACACACACACACACACACACACACACACACACACACACACACACACACACACACACACACACACACACACACACACACACACACACACACACACACACACACACACACACACACACACACACACACACACACACACACGGAAAACCATCAAGGACCATCGGTAAACAGATCGATGGCTCCAGGAATAGAAAGTGGTCGAGCGCGTTCTCCCAGGCAAAGCTCAGTCGTCGCTCAAATTCATCCCACCGAGGGTTTCAAAAAGTGTCGCCTTAACAACGCGGTGGATTTGAAGTCTTTGTGTCGCGGCGTCCAAGAGAGAGGAAGACCCCCGTTTACACAACAACGGAAAACCTTCACAGCGTTTTTGAGCGTCTGTTTATGTAAAGGAGATGGAGCTACAAAAAAAAAAAAATGCAACTTTTTGAAAACTGCTACCAAGGGGGGACTTTTTAAAAATGATTAGACCCTGTGGAAACAGGGGAATAAAACAACTTTTGAAAATGCTCTGACTAATCGCCATGGAAATGAGAGAAAACGCTACGGCACTGTCCCCCATGTAAACGAGGGGGGGGGTCAAGTTTTTGAAAAAGCACTGACTTTCCACAATGGAAAATGAAAAAAATGCAAGTTTTCAGAAACACTCCTGTGGAAACGGGAAAAATTTCACTTTTTTGAAAATGCTGCAAGTTTTTTTTTGACATTAGTTCTGCACATGCTCAGTAGATCAACAACAACAATAATGATCCCTCCAGAGTGTCATGACAACCTGTCCACGTTCTCCTGGGACCTGGTAGTTTTATTTTGACAGTCACCGTAATAACAATCCAACTTTTTCGTCTGCCGACTGGAATCTCATTTTCAAAAAGTTGTCATGTAATATTTTCACTTGAAATATTGTCGCCTAAACGAAGTTTCTCAAACTCTGGCTCGAGTCCGTCAGACAGTCGATGGAAAAATCTCCAGATTTTTATTTTTATTTATTTTTAACTGTTCGACAGATTTGCATTCCAGCGCAGGCGAGACGATAAAGCTGCTCCGGCGCCGAGCCCCTCGTCTTCCTCGCCACCTTATCTGCAGCTGTTCTTGCCCCCGATGCCCTTCATCATGCAAATATGAAATGGGAAAACGTCTAATTTATCAAGCAGGCGTGAAAAGAGAAAGGCACTCTGCGGGGAATATTATTAATAAGGCATTATCTAAAACATTCCGTCTGCAAATGAGGGAGAACTGAGACGTGTGCAGAGAGATTACCATCTGGGATTAATTTGACCTTCCAGGTTTGGACTGTTTAGTTTTTTTTCCAGCTCAGTTTGTAAATTTAAATCGACTCCTTTAAGTTGAACCCCGCTCAAATAATGACAATCGACCTAAAAGCTATAATTACGCCATATTGTGGGTATTATCGTACTTGCAAAAAGTTGCGCGGAGCTGCCGCGCGGCGTCAGACCCGTCACTCGGCTCAAAACACAGCCGGCCGAAAATCCATTAACGTGTCGGGAGCTGAGCGGGAAGTGGCACGAACCCACTGTTTGACTCACTCTGGGGCTTTTTCAGGGCCGAGGAATATTGTTTGTGGCGACGTTTCTCGGGCCAAAGTAGATTTTCTCGGGAAATATACTGTGATACCCCTCGGTGGTGACGGCTGACGTCGCGCGACGCTCGTATCCTGCAATCTGGCAGGTATTGAGAGGATAAATGTGGTAGGCGGAGTATCGGGTGGTGGTAATGACCTCGGATGTTTACTAAATAAAAGAGAGAAACTCCATTGGGGTTTATTGAGCTCGGGCTTTAAGGTAGGAGTTCTATTCAGGTGAAAAGGTGGCGTCACTTTAAACACGTGAACGTGTGTTTCCAGGTATGAGAAAGACATTTAGGAGAATGCTCAGTGACAATGGATCCATTGGTGCAACATTGGTCCAACATTAGTACATTGGTACACCATTTGTCCATTGGTGCAACATTAGTCTATTAGTGCAACATTGGTCCATTGGTCCAACATTAGTACATTGGTACACCATTGGTCCATTGGTACACCATTGGTCCATTGGTGCAACATTGGTCTATTGGTGCAACATTGGTCCAACATTGGTCCAACATTAGTACATTGGTACACCATTGGTCCATTGGTCCAACATTTGTACATTGGTACCAATTGTACCAATGGTGTAGACCATTGGTACACCATTGGTCTATTGGTGCAACATTGGTCCATTAGTGCACCATTGGTCCATTGGTGCAAAATTAGTCCATTAGTGCACCAATGGACCATTAGTGCACCAATGGACCATTAGTGCACCATTGGTCTATTGGTGCAACATTGGTCCATTGGTTCAACATTGTTGCATTGGTCCAACATTAGTACATTGTTACACCATTGGTACATTGGTGCAACATTGGTCCATTGGTGCAACATTGGTCCATTGGTGCACCAATGGTCCATTGATTCAACATTGGTCCATTGATTCAACATTGGTCCATTGGTTTATTGGTGCAACATTTGTCCATTAGTGCACCATTTATCCATTGCTCCAACACTGGCTCATTGCTGCACTATTGGTCCATTGGTGCACCACTTTGTTGATTCAATCTGGTATGAGAAGCATTCTGTATCAATAACTGTGTTTAATTGTTCTTTCTTCAAAACAAAACAAAAAAGCCTGTTACAAGTTCTCCTCAGGAAGAACATTAAAACCGTCATGATGTGAGACATCAAACCCCCACATTAGTATTTTCAGAATCATTGGTGTGTTTTCCTTCGGCATGTTGATCATTTTCTAAAAAAAACCCAAACAAAAACAAAAACCTCGCTGCGTTTGTGGCTCTTCCTCATCACGCCGCTTCACTTCCACTCGACCCAGCGGCAGAGAGCCTCAACCTAATGGTGCGAATCCCTTCAACCCGCCAGACGCTCTGGCTCGGCGAGCCGCCGGCGGGCTCCGCCGCGCTGACTCCCGGGGGCCGCCGCAGATGTTAAAGTGTCGGGGAGTGTGTGAAACGCCAAACGGGGACGGAGTCGGCCTCGAGCGACTGACTGCCAAATCCGGCCGCTCGTGGCGGAAACCCATCTGGGGGATGCGGCGACACTTTATGAAATACCAAAAAGAAGAATGTGCACTTCCTTGAAGAACAAGCGCTCCTCACATCCGAGAGCGGACGCTGGCGACTCCGGGGCACAAATCTCCATTTTCACGAGCTCTGTCGGACGCCTCCATGAAAATAGAGATTGGAAATACTAATTGAAATACAAAGCAATAAATGATATTGGGTTGTTGTTTTTTTTTCGGGGAGGAAATACAAGAAAAGGGGAGTGAAAGTCCAGGACATAGGGCTGTAAAGCGCCTCGACCGTCTCGCATGAGGCGAGTACTCTTTTAAAAAAAAAAAAAAAAAGAAAAATCTCTGGCAAAGCAAACAATAACAGATAATGGGAAACAGCAGCTTGTGCTGGACGGGGAGGGTTTTGTCTGTTCACTCAAGCGTCTCAGCTTTTTATTTGTGCGTGGCACAAATAAAAAGCTAACCCCCCCCCCCCCCCCCTAACCCCCCCCCCCCCCCCCCTCCCCTCCCCCTTACGAAATGAAACGTAGGAGGCATTTCAGGATTTAGAAGACCTGATCTTTTTCCAGAAAGTCGTGTTTTCGGCCCGTTTCCGTGGAGATGGAGTTATTTATTTATTTATTTTTTTCAAAAAGTTGTGTTTTACAAAAATGACCAAAAACAGTATTTTCGCCATCTAAAAGGAGACGGGGCCCAGAGCGCCTCCGGAAAGTCATATTTTCCGCCCGTTTCCGTGGAGACAGAGATTTTTCAAAAAGTTGCATTCTTCCACGTCCTCATGGAGACTGAAGCAAAACTTTATTTATTTATTTTTTTACGTTTTCCCAAAAAATGGCCAAATGCTGTTTTCGCCCTCTACAAGCGATTCCAGAAAATTCTTGTTTTGGCCCGTTTCCATGGAGATTGAATTTTTATTTATTGCGTTTTACAGAAATGGGTGAATACAGGGAGACATGCTCCAAGCTATTTTTAAAATAGTTGCGTTCGCTGACGCATCTCCATGGAAACGGGGGGGTTGGGTGGGGGACATTTCCGCCATCTCCAAGGAGACGGGAGGCTCAGAACGTTTCCAAAAAGTCTCGTTTTTGCCCGTTTCCACTTAGATGGAGCCTCAGCGTTTTGAAAAAGGGCCATCTTTTTGAGCCTTTTTCAAAAGTGGCGGCTCCGAGCACCGTTGTCATGGAAACAGGCCCTCGTTCTCCATTGAACCCTACACAAAGGCCTTTCAATACATCATTTATAACGGCTCGGATATCGAAGTCGATGTTCATTTATTATACATATAAAAGAAAATTCAACAACTCTCACTGACAAAAAAACGCAGAGACAACAGCGTCTTTGTGGACGAACATAAAAGGGAAAAAAATAAAATAAAAAAACTTGCATTCAATCGATTGTGAAGAATCACCCAACTAATTACAGCCACTGCCTTTTTAAATTTGCGGACTAATTGGGTACCACTGATCTAAATGAGCGCCGTAAAAACCCTCGGCGCGTGCATTCTGCTCGTTCAGCTGCTCCCAGCTCAGCGCTGAAACGCCGAGAACGTTTCGCCCGGGTGTTATGAGGAGAACGGCGTCGGAGAACGACGGCGACTCGGTTCCCATCGGAGAATCGGAACTGGAGTTCGGTTCCAACATAAGAGTCAAAACGGAAAAACTTGTGTTGCGTTTTGGGAGCCTGTCTACGCGACAGTGGTGCACTGAAGATGGGAGTTTTTGAAAAGGCCCTGACTCCGTTTCCACGGAAATGGAGAAAAGCACAACTTTTTGAAAACGTTCCAACGTGTTCCGTGATAACGGGAAAAATCACAACTTTCTGAAAACGCTATGATTCTGTTTCCGTGGTAATGGAATTTTTCTAAAACTATCCCTCCAACTCCAGGGGAATGCGCCTTTTTGAAAACACACTGTCGCTGTGGAAACTGCAAAAAAAAATTAAAAATCTAACTTTGCTAAAACGCTATGATTCCATCTCCATTTTAATGGGGGTGGGAAAACACAACTTTTTGGAAATGCTACAACTCAGTTTCCATGGTAACAGCCAAAAACACAACTTTCCTAAAACCGTGCCACTTTGTCTTTTGGTTAACAGTGGAAAAACACATTTTTGAAAACATTACGACTCCGTCTGAACGGAAACAGGGGAAAACGCAAGTTTTCGAAAACGCTTTGTCTCCTTCCCCATGGAAACGAGGGGCGGCCATCTTTAATTTTTCTTCTGCACATGCGCCAACTGGTGTTCTGCGATGCTAACTGAATTGTTTGCGTCCTTACCGAAGACTTTGAGGAAGAGCTCCCTCTCCTGAGACCCCGCCTTGTTGGTGGCCTTGCAGGAGTAGGTCCCGCCGTCGCCCTGCCGGATGTTGCGGACGGTCAACATGCTCCGCCCCCCGTCCAGCCGGTTGAACATGTGCTGCTCCGACGGCTCCAGCTGCTGACCTTTCCTGCGGGGGGGGGGGGGGGGGGGGGGGGACCAGAACGACGTCTCGGTTTCACATTTCCAACAAGACATCTTGACAATAACGACACAAAAGTACGCATAGACAGAAGTATAGCAGCTATAATACTCTCAAGAGGGTTCAGCATTCTAGGTATTACATCGAAAATGAACTTTTTTGTTTTGTTGAGTCGTCCTTTGAGATTGTCGTTATGCAAAAAGTCACTTTCGAAAAGTTTTCCCAACAGTAATAATTGTCCCCGTACCTGGAAGGACGCCCCAGAAGTGAAGAAAGTCTGTCCTCTCTCTCTCCCTGGCTTGTTTCAGTTTGTTTTAAAAAGTGAGCGAATCAGAAATCAAACCCTATATAGTGTCATCAGGGGTTTAAGCCAATCACAATGAAGGTCGGCCCTCTCTTTGACCCTCCCACAATTAGGCCGCTCTGGCGAGGACGCTGATAATGAAATAATCATCCTTTGGATTTCCACAGTTTTGGCTTTTGGCTGAAAACAACTTGTCAAAGTGTGAAAAAGGTTCTGCATGCTCAGTCCGTAACGTTCGGCTTAATGCTTCTTCTTATTGGACTCTGAGGGGAAATTAGTTGGGGGCGGGGGAGGGGGGGGGGGGCACAAAAAAGCAACAGCGAAATTGATCTGGGTCCATATTTAAGCGTCATAGCAGAAGCGTAATGGGCTCCCCCATGTGTTTATCTTCAGGCACTTAACCAGCCGTGTAGCCGGGAAGGTTGACGGCGAGGCGAGGCTGTCAGGGGCCAATTCCACGTTTAATCCCAGACTGGCGGATGTTTAGACAAACCCCCCCCCCCCCGCCCCGCCCCCCTTCCCCGGGGGGCGTTTCTGGGCCATCTGCATGCAGGGGACGGAAAAGAGATCAGCTCGCTTCCAAAGTGTCGGTGAGATCAGGTCGCAGCACTCGGAGGGACTTTTCTGGTCCCTTCAGTTTCTGCTGCATCGGCAGCCGGAGGGGAAC